>NC_035166.2:17457991-17784981 GCF_001659605.2 Manihot esculenta | reverse complement strand
ATAAATTCTTGGCTAGCTATTTGCCTTTTTCGGGGCAGGCTCTAGATACAGACTCGAAGAAAGCCAAGAGATATGTTTATGAAACTGCATCTAGGTACTCCTCTTTGATTCAGTCAGTTGAGAGGGAAAGTTTCCACACTGTGGTGGATATGGCACGAAGGATGGAGGCTAGTGCTATAGTTGAGGGGTCAGTGAAGCAGTCAGTGACCCAGTCTTCAGGGGTTAAGACCCCAGGCAGAGGAGGGCTAGGTCTCTCTTCTCAGAGCTCAGGTAGCAAGAGGTGGAGTAACACCACCAAGAAGCCGAAGAAGAAACAAGTTCTGGAGTAAGTTGAAGTCCGGTCTAGGATTAAGGCGGTGGCTCGAGCTCAGGCTCAGATGGTACAGAATGCCTAAGGTGTGGGAGACCACACAAGGGAGTGTGTCGGGCTGGGACTAATGCATGTTTAAGATGTGGACAGGAGGGACACATGGCTCGGGAGTGTCCTAGAGCACCTTTTATGGGCCAGCCCCAGCAGATAGCTTCTGGTAGTGTGGCACAGCCAGCAGCTCCAGCCACAACTCAGGGTAGTGGCAGAGGTAGAGGGAGAGGGGCAGCCTCTTCTTCTGGTTCCCGAGGTGAAGGTCCATCAGCTCCAGCCAGGATCTTCACCATGACTCAGCAGGAGGCTAACACATCCAACACCGTGGTGTCAGGTAATCTCATCATTGGGTGTTCTGATGTGTATGCATTAATGGACCCGAGTGCATCTCATTCTTTTATTGCTCCGAGAGCCGTTGAGAGGTTGGGTCTGATAGTCTCTGGGTTAGAGTGTCCCCTATGGGTCAGTGGACCCAAGTGTGACCCGTCAGTGGCAGAGTCAGTCTGCCAGTACAGTCCAGTTTTTGTCGAGGGAAGATGCCTCTCCGCCGACCTTGTGGTTCTAGATTTGACAGACTTTGACGTCATTCTAGGGATGGATTGGCTATCTACCCATGGTGCTACCTTGGACTGCAGAGACAAGGTAGTCAGGTTCAGAGATCAGAACGGGTCAGAGGTCGTCTTCAGAGGAGACAAGAGGTGTAACGACCCCAAAAAGGACCGTCACCGGCGCTAGGATTCAGGTCGGCTTAAGGCCGCCAGAACCCGTAGCAAGCCTGCTATATTCTCTGTGTACCTGTAAACCTCATACATGATCATACATTTTCAGTGAAAATAAAACTCTTTCTGAACCAAGGCTTAACCTGTGCATGCACTATCTCTGTACTCTGTACTCATGTACTCTGTACTCTGTATCCCTGACTAGAGCTTGCTCTAGATGGGTTAACTCATACCTGTTAAGCCTGGTTTTCACATACAGGAAAACATATATACATATACAGATCATGTACAACACATACATCACTAGGTCAAGCAACAACTATTACATCTCTTTAATATTACATGTCCACTCTAAGCTATTACAGATCTCGTTACTCTTCCTGTACTCTGTTGGACTGTCCCTGTACACTGTACACTGAACCTGCAAAACTGGGGTTAAGGGAGTGGGATGAGCTCTATAGCCCAGTGAGTAGAACAGTAAAACATCTCAGTAAAATATGATCTCATGGAATGCACCATATCACAGACAAGCCACATCAAGAGTAAACCTGTCACCACATAGTCCCAGTAACTCTGTGCCAGGCGTAGAATCGAGCACCTGGTCTTCCTGTCATATATGTATATGTGTATATAACACCTGTGAACTTACCATTGCCAGGGCGTAGTCAAAGGCTCCTGGACTTTGCTATATACCTGCCAGGGCGTAGTCAAAGGCTCCTGGTCTTTGCTATACGTGCCAGGGCGTAGTCAAAGGCTCCTGGACTTCCTGTCTGTGACTATTGGATCATTCAGCATTTACTCACATTATCAAAGAACAATGCAATGCAACATAGTCGTGGATACTAATGCAATCATCCTATGATATCATCGTGATGCATGAGAGATGCTGAAAACATGTCATTTGGTCAATTCAAAAGCATTAAGTGTAGTTCCACTCACCTCTGGCTAACTGGACTGACTGACTCTGCAGGTTCTGAATCTCTGAATCTCTGAAGCAGTACTCACTGCTGCTCTTTCTGGTTCCTCTGGTCTGTACCTATACAGATAGACTCAAATGAGGGACCAAATAAGCTTATGACCAACTCTATTAAACTCCCCAAGAATCCCCTTACACTCACTCTAATAATCATGCAAAGCAAGCAAAGGAAAGCTGGACAGAACACTTTCGCGGCAGGTTCGGCGGCCGAATGTCCTCTCCAGAGACGAAACTCAAGCACCTTCGGCGGCCGAATCTCTATGTTCGGCGGCCGAACCCTTTCGGGGGCAAGTTTCGGAGGCCACAAGGCACTCCAGAGACAAAAAGTCTCTAACCTTCGGCGGCACCTTCGGCGGCCGAATCCCCCAAACAGAGCCGAACATGCACAACTCGCGGGGGCAAGCTATGGCAGCCTAAGCCACCATGCAAGAGGTTCGGCGGCCGAATGAACCTTCGGCTGCCGAACCTGAGTTCATCCAGAACTCAGCTTCAATGGCAAACCATCTCCCTCTTTCCTTCAACTTCTCAAACCATGCCAACTTCACCTCCTCAACATACATATACTCATGTATATGATCACAGGGGTCCAAAACTAGCTAATAACCCCAAACAACAAAACAAACATACCTATAAACATGTAACCATGCATAATTCTTTAAAAACTACCATTAATACCCTAAGCATGCATCTCCTTCCTTTATCCCCATAAACTCAGAAACATATACACATGTTCAAGTGCATCACTTACCTCCTGTAGCAAGAAGCTAAACACTCTGAACAAGGGAAAACGGATCACCTCTTCTCACACTCTCAAACTCTCTCAAACTCACTTTTTGCTTCAAACCCTTCAAAAACTTGGTGAATGAGCAAACTCCTGCATGAGCTGCTCAAAACACTTGCAGATGAGTCATAGAAGACGTGGCTAATTCATGGCAAGAATCTGAGGCCAACATCTGTCAAAAGCCATGACTCAGCTTGGCTGGCCAACTCATCGTCGGCTGCCCAATCACATGCAAGACCATGCAACGTTCGGGGGCCAAACTCACCTTCGGAAGCCGAACACCTTCGGCGGCCGAACTTACTTTCGGCGGCCGAACTTGGTTCAACTGCCTTAGGTCATTTCAACTCAAAACTCACTTCCCTTATCCTTAAAACATTTAAACACATCATAACACCTAGTAAAAACATAAATCCTACCCTTTTTAGAATTCCGACACCCCGGATTCCATCAAACAACAGGAATTCCGGTGCCGGACTCTAGCCGGGTATTACAAGAGGGGTACGCCTAGAGGTCTGATATCAGCTCTTCAGGCTCGTAAGTTGCTTAGGAAGGGATGTCAGGGGTATTTGGCTCATGTGAGAGAGCTAGATAGTCAGGTCAGGGAGCCAGCCTCAGTGCCAGTTGTCAGAGAATTTCAGGATGTCTTCCCAGACGAGCTGCCAGGTTTACCACCTGCTAGGGAGATAGAGTTCGAGATAGAATTGATGCCTGGAACTAGACCGATCTCTATTCCTCCCTACAGGATGGCTCCAGCTGAGTTAAAGGAATTGAAAGAACAGTTGCAAGAGCTGGTAGAAAAGGGCTTCATCCGACAGAGTACCTCACCTTGGGGTGCTCCAGTCTTGTTTGTAAGGAAGAAGGATGGATCCCTTAGACTTTGTATCGACTACAGGCAGTTGAACAAAGTCACTACCAAGAATAGGTACCCTCTGCCAAGGATCGATGATCTATTCGACCAGCTAGCAGGAGCGGGTTGTTTCTCCAAAATAGATCTGAGATCTGAGTACCATCAGCTGAGGATAAGAGAAGAAGATGTGCCAAAGACAGCTTTCAGGACCAGATATGGGCATTTTGAGTTCCTTGTAATGCCGTTCGGGTTAACCAATGCCCCTGCAGCATTCATGGATCTCATGAACAGAGTGTTTAGCCAATACCTGGATCACTTTGTTATTGTCTTCATAGATGATATCTTAGTATATTCCAGGAATGCAGAGGAGCATGCCCATCATCTGAGGTTTGTTCTGCAGACCTTGAGGGAACATGGCTTGTATGCCAAGTTCTCTAAGTGTGAGTTCTGGCTGAGGAGCATTTAATTCTTGGGGCATGTAGTGTCAGAAAATGGGATAGAGGTGGACCCCAAGAAGATAGAAGCTGTGGCTAACTGGCCTAGACCCACTTCAGTGACAGAGATTAGAAGTTTCTTGGGTTTGCAGGTTACTACAGGAGGTTCATTCAAGACTTCTCAAAGATTGCAGCTCCTCTGACCAGACTAACCAGGAAGAATCAGAAGTTTGTGTGGACTGACCAGTGCTGATAGAGCATATTTTAGTCCATTTTATCATTATGTTCTTGATGTTTATTTACATCTTTTTTGCTTAACTTTGTGGTTTTAATTATGTTTTGCAGATATTAGGTGTAAAGAGACAATCTGAAGAAAATGCTCTTAAAACTGCCAAAAAGTACCAAATAAGGAAAGTTTCCAAATAAGAAAAGTTTTCAAATGAGGAAAGTGCAGAAGCAAAAGCAAACAAGGAAAGCTCAGTCAGAAGATTATTTGAAATTCAAATCGCAGATCTTTCTTTCCTTGTTCAAAGATGTGCACACACTGCAGCAGTCATATCTTCCTATTTAGGCAGCAAGATCTCAAAGAGATGCTCTTCCTCTTCTGCATTCAATATTCAAATTTCAAAAGAGGCTCCACCTAAAAAGGAATGTATGGACAAGCATATCTTCCCCTTTGAAGATCAAAATTCGTGCATCCTTCCTATTCAGAAACAATCTGCATGCTTTCCTCTTCTGAGAGCCATCTGCGCGCCACCTTCCTTTTCTGCAACAACTTGGGCAGCAAGTTGCACATGGGCAGCCTCTACACTAAGTAGGAAGTAAGGTCAGCATCTAAACTTATTTAGGAAGCACAATCTGCGCCTCTTTCCCTTTCTGAGACCAAACCGCGCGCACCAACTTCCTTCCGCAAAGCATTCGCGCGCAGCCTTCCTTCTGAAGCCGAAAAATGCGATTCTTTCCTTTTCAGACATAACTTGGGCAGAAAATACCTCTTGGGCAGTAAGTATGACCTAGGACAACATTTTTCAACTATAAAAGCCACATAAGGAGCCTCTACATGTCCCTTAAGCTCCCCTTGGGAGACACCTACGAAATTCACATCTCTTCTTCTACCTTTCTTCTTTTCTTTTATTTTTGGTTTGGTTTCAGCCATGAGAGGCTGAAATCTTTTATTCTAGTTGAAGATTAGGAGATACTTTGGTTGTTTTATGGATTGGGAGACTTGATCAAACATTGTTTAACTTTTGGTTGTTCAATATTTATGCAATTTCATACTTGATTTCAATATTGCTTTGTTGTTTAGATCTACGTTGATTCTTGATTGCAAAGTAATAATATGTTAGTTTGGATGATTTAAGTCCGTAATTGCTTAGATTATTCTTACATAAGAACACTTGGGATAAAACCCAAGGAAATTGTATGATCTAGCGTGATCTCCATACGTTTGGGTAGCTAGGATTGGATCTCTCTATTTCTTAATGCAATTGACAATTGTTTTGATGCCTAAGGCCCAAGGACGTTCCTTGGCAATTTGTTAATTAGTAATTAATTAGAGGACGTTCCCTAATTGGTTTAATCATAAGGCCCAAGGACGTTCCCTAATTGGTTTAATCTTAATGCAATTGACAATTGTTTTGATGCCTAAGGCCCAAGGACGTTCCTTGGCAATTTGTTAATTAGTAATTAATTAGAGGACGTTCCCTAATTGGTTTAATCATAAGGAGAGATAATGGTGGTGAGAAGCGTCTTCCATCTCCATAACTAATCTATTGAATCAACCCAAAGGAAACTAAGTGTCAATGATCAATCCCAACAACTAAAGTGGATCCAATTCTTCAACTAGATCTTTCTTATTATTTATTTCTCTTTATTTTTATTATTTGCCTTATTTTTATTGCTTTCAGTTTTAGATTAATTAAATCAATCTCAAAACCCCCCCATTTTACTTACATTTTAGTTGGTTTCAGTTTTATCTCGTTTTAGTTTATTTTGCTTTCCGTTTATTTCTCTTTCAGTTTTATCTCCTTTCAGTTTTATCTCATTTCAGTTTTATCTCGTTTCAGTTTATCTCGTTTTCAGTTTTATCTCGTTTCAGTTTTATCTTGTTTCAGTTTATCTCGTTTTCAGTTTTCTTCTTTTGCAGTTTATTTTTGTTTCAGTTTATTTTATTGGTCTTGATAAGGAAAATAGGTAAGTCTTCAATTCCCTGTGGATTCGATCCTTTCACCACTATCTGCAGTTGTAAATTGTTGATAACCAGAAAGGTTATTTTTGACCGGCTTCGACAACCGCGAGTCAAAAATTGGCGCCGTTGCCGGGGAATTGATTTAACTTGTTTATTTTTCTTTCATGGCCAAATCTGCACTCAAGGACACTCTTCCTTAAGATTCCAAAATCATGGATGAGGTAAGTATATCTGATTTTGATTCTCGAATTTCAAAACTAACCTCTCTTATGGATAGCTATGTCATAGGTCGAGCTCAATGCTTTCAGCCACCAAGACCATGTGGGATCTATTCATATGTAGGCCACCAACTTGTAATACCCGACAGATTCAGACATCGGAATTTCTACCGTCCGGTGGAATTCGAGGATGTCAGAGGTTTCTAGAAGGGTAAGAGAAAGGTTTTCTAAACTATTTTCAAGTATTTTAAAGGTTTAGAGTGAAAAATGATTGAGTTGTGAAGAGAAAAGGCCAAGGAGGCAGAATGCAGGTTCGGCCCCCGAAAGTTAAAGTTCGGCCGCCGAAAGTCCCCTAGTTTCGGCCCCCGAAGGCAATGTTTGGCCGCCGAACATTGCATGGTTTTGCATGCAGGTTTGGCCGCCGAACCTGAGGCGGTTGCTCATCTATAAGGGCACCGAGTGGCAGAAAAAGGGGGAGACTTCTTCTCTCCTTCTGGCCTAGGTAAGTTCTTGCTCTCCTTGAAGTGTTTCAAGGTTTTAATGAGTTTTACCCTTGTTTTGAAAGTTATGAGCTTTAAACAAGGTTTTGGAGTTTGATGCTTTTGAAGCTTGGTTTCTCCATATCGTTGAGTTTGAATCATTCCAGCCTTTGTTCTTCAAGAGGTAAGTGTTGATCCATGGTTTTTATGATGTTTTATATGAGTTTTGTAAAGGGAAAAGGGAGCTAGGCATGAGTTTGCATGAGACGGGCATACTAGGGTTTATGAATCCTTTATGTTTGATGTGTGCCTTGTGAGCTTGTTTTGTTGGAGTTTAAGTTGTTTTAAGCTCCTTTATGCTTGTTAAAGTGTTTATGCATGTTTTAGAGGGATTTAATGTATGTATTGAGGGCTGAGCAGGTGATGGAGGGACTGGCAGGCGTTCTTGTGCACAAAACTGAGTTCTGAATGAACTCAGGTTCGGCCGCCGAAAGTCCAAGTTAGGCCGCCGAACATGCCTGACTTTCGTCTCTGGAGGAGACATTCGGCCGCCGAAGGTGCTGCCGAAGGTGCCCTGCCCAGCCTTCCTTTGCGTGTTTTGCATGCATGTTTTGAGGTGTTTTAGAGGGGTTTTGGGAAGTTGTCTAAGAGATGTTTATCTGTTGTCTAGCGTATGTTTGGTACCTCATTTAAGTCCTCCATTGTAGGATTGGACCCGAGAAAACGAGGTATTTAGCAGTAGTAGCTGCTTCAGAGTTAGAGTTGGTCCAGAGCTAGTTAGCCCAGAGTTAGCCAAGCAGAGGCTACAGGTGAGTGGAACTAATCTGTATATGTTCAATTCAGAAATGACACGCTTCTAGCATGTTCCATGCATCATACAATGCCATGTTTTATATTAGGTTGTATTGCATTCGTTTCACGAATTTGATGCATTGCATAAGATGATATTTGTATGGATGAATGTTGGATGATCCTTAGCCCTTGATAGAGCACAGAGTACAGATACAGAGTTATGGCATGAGGTAGCCATACCAGGTCGCTCCTGGATAGTCCAGGTCGCTCCTGGTACTATGAGATAGACAGTTTGACCTGACTTGGATAGAGAAGTCCAGGTGAGGCCTAATCGCCCCTGGCACAGTTGGCCTTGTGATAAAGTCAGGAAAGAGAAGTCCAGGTGAGGCCTAATCGCCCCTGGCAAGTTGGACATATTGTTATATGTATACAGTAAAGGGCTATTGGTGACAAGTTCATCCTTGAGGTGATATGTTTGTGATGTGATACATTTCATGAAAGCATGGAATTAATGAACTGTTTACTGTTCCTTCTCACTGGGCTGTAGTAGCTCATCCCACTCCCTTAACCCCAGTTTTGCAGGTTCTGAGATAGCTATGGGAAGTCAAAGTCAGCAAGAGTACAGAGAACAGTGATGCATGAATGTATGGTTGTAATAGCATAGTGGACATGATGTAATTAAAAGATTAGTTGTCATGTAATGTATCGATATGTACTGTCAGTTACTGGATAGACTTGTGCTTTCTCTAGTGTCTTTGCCATAGTGTGATGTATGATTAATCCCTTTGTACATGCATCCTGTTTTACGTTTCTTGATGAGAAATGTGTGAGTTGGGCTTAACGTATGGCTTTGATGAGATACCAATGGGATGTGTTACAGATTAAAAGGGTTTCAATCCCTTGACCCACAGCAGATAGTAGTCCCTGGTATAGGCCCTGAGGGCCATTTCAGATTGACATATCTGAGTTGCAGCAGTTAAGCCTACAGAGTTTTACAGGATTGTTGAGTCGTTTTGTATCATGTATGGGATTTATCAGGTACATAGAGAGTATAGTTGGCTGACTACGGGTCCCGGCGGCCTTAAGCCGATCTGGATCCTAGTGCCAGTGATGGTTCGGACCGTTACGAAGGGGTACCGGTTTTCGGGTCGTTACAGATTGGTATCAGAGTATAGGGCCTCTAGAGTACGATGTGCTGAGTCAGTATACTCAGGGATCAGAGCTATCTCACGTCGGAAAGAGGTTAAGATGTCAGACTTTTATATCTTCGAGTACGGTGTGGTGAGCAAAGATGCTCAAGGATCAGATTCCCACATCGGAAAGAGGTGTTGTCTTGTCTAGGAAGGAAAGCACAATAAGTAAACTCATGTCCACTAGGATAGGATGTGGAGTCCTGTTCTGCATGATGATGTGAAATGCCATGATAAGCTGCATGTGCATTATTGCTATGTTTGATATGTGCATTAGTGGTATGCTTGATATGTGTTGTGGATTCATGTGTTCTCACATGGATCATTTGATGATATTTTTGTGTGATGTTGTGCTTGTCAGAGGCAGGATGAGAGGAACTCATCGATCTGCTCGATTGACTGGAGCTCCGCCGGAGAATGAGGGCATGGATGCCCATCTCCCTGTTCTGCAAAAGGCAACATCAGATAGTTTAAGCAGAGAAGGTACATCAAGGGACCCTAGAAGGTCTAGTGATGAGAGTAGAAGGGGAGTTGTGCAGAGTGGTATGTCAGGGTTTATGAGAGTTGTAGAGGAGGATGTGCAGAGCAGAGATGGTAGCTTTGGCAGGAGCAGGTTAGGAGGAGATATGGGTGAGTCTCAAGGAGGCACTCAGGCCTCGAGATTTGTTCCACCTCAGTATCCGCCCTACCAGTGGGGAGCAGAGTACCCGAGGAGAGGTACATCAGAGTTTCCTAGTTATCACCCATATCCCACCTTTATGCCCTATCCTTCCTTTTATCCGCCATATCCACCGCCACATGCACAGTATACCATGTTTCCACCCTTCTTTGGTTATCCACGTTTAGCAAACCCTACCTCAGGGAATGTTGCACCTCCTCCACCACCAAAAGAACCAGTAGCCCCAGTTGTCCAAATACCTAAGCCTAGTTCACCTGGAGGAAGTAGGGTACAGATGACAGACTATTTGCGGTTAGATGTTCCCAAGTTTGAGACTGGTGATGACCCTTTTGAGTATCTCAGAACGGTCAAGATGATAACTGATGAGTTGGGAGCCAGTGAGAGTAGAGCCATTCAGATGGCAGGGGTCACATTGAAATGTGAAAAGGCAAGGGAATGGTTCAACCAGTATGTGAACCCGAGGGTAGAAAGCTTATCCTGGGAGCAATTTGCAACAGAGTTTGCTGAAGGGGCTTTTCCAGATAGCGCAAGGAAGAGGTTCCATGATATGGTAGATATGGCACAGAAGAGAGAAGCTAGTGCCAAACTTGCAGGGATAAGTGATGTGAATCTCTCCCCTCTGCACGAGGCTGGTATAGAAAGGAAGAAGGGAGGTAGAGGCCTCAGACGATCAAAGAAGAACAAGTTCTGGAAGCAGATCAAGTCTGGTCTGGGAATAGGTGAGGGATCTAGCTCTGGTTTGAACACCTCCAAATGTCCGAGGTGTGGTAGGCCGCACAAGGGAGTCTGTCTAGTAGGGACAACAGCATGTTTCAGGTGCGGACAGGAGGGGCACATAGCACGTGAGTGTTCCACCGTGACTGTGAGAACACAGTCCCAGCAGACAGCCTCAGACAGAGTGGCTCAGCCAGGAGCTCTAGCCATGGCGTTGGGCAGAGGCAGAGGGAGCGAGATCACTCCTTCTTCCACAGGTTCCCCAGGTGAAGGCCCATCAGTATCAGTACGGATCATCGCTTTGACGCAGCAGGAGGCTGACACATCGGACATGGCGGTGACAGGTACGTTTCACTTCCATATGTTTTTGATGTGTCTACATTAGAGACTCTGATGTTTCGCGTTCCTTAGTGTTTGAGAGCCTTTACGAGTAGGGGGTTTGATAGCTTCTGGGATTAGCATGTCCTCTTTGAGTCAATAGACCCAAATGTGATCCGTCAGCGGCAGAGTTAGTCTGCCCATCGAGTTGAGTGCGAGTTTTGAGTAGGTGCCTTCCAGCTGACCTAGTGGTTCTAGAGTGACTGTTTGATGTTATTCTAGGGGTGGATGGGCTAGCTACTCATAATACTGCCTTCGATAGGCAGAGTAGTCAGGCTTAGAGAGCAGGATGGATCACAGGTAGTTTGTTGAGGGGACAGTGTAGAGAGGCCTGGAGTTTGATATCAGCCCTATCGGCTCTTACGCTGGTCAGGAGGGGTTATCAGGGATTTCTTGCTTGTGTCAAAGAGTATATCAGGTAGTTAGATCCGGAGGGGAACCCGTTTTAGTGCCCGTAGCCAGAGAGCAGTTTAGATCGTGACCCAGACAAGTCATCAGGTGTACCACCTGCTAAGAGAGTCCAATGGGAAATAGGAATAGTGTCTAGACCCATCAGTCTGCAGGATGGTATCAGTAGAGGAAACGAGATGGTAAAAATCAAACGAATAGGAGCTAAAGGTGAGTGAGCTAGGAAAGATGCTTGAGAGTGTTGCTATGAGATGCTATGACCTTGGATTTTATCCAGGTATAGGGAGAGTGAGCTCTCATCTCCGAGTGCAGCCCTCAAGGATAATCAATAAGTCAGAGAACAAAATAAGAAAGAGAAGAGTAAGTAAACTAGAAGAGAACAGAAAAAGAAAAGAGGAAGAATAAGTGTAAGTTTAGGAGGAGCTTTCAGTTCAATCTGGGATTAGGTAGTAGTTGAGGCAGAGAAAAGAGTCAGTCTTTTCTTCAGTAGAGTCCTGAGGGAAGAGTCGTTAGCTTTCGCTTGGATCTTCATCCTGACTCAGTAGGAGGCTCACACATCGAATACAGTGACGTCAGATACGTTCACTTGAGGGTGTTCAGATGTGTAGGTTGTCGTGGACCCTGATGTTTCTTTCCCTGTTGTCTTGAGAGCCTTAGATAGAGGGGGGTTTGATGACTTCTGGGCTTCGAGTGTTTTCTCTGGGTTAGTGGACCCGAGTATGATCCATCTGAGGCAGCGTCAGTCAGTTCAGCTTAGAGTTTGTGGTGAGTAGATGCAATCCAGCTGACCTTATGGTTCTAGAGTTGACTGGTGATGTCAATCTAGGGTGGATTGGCTAACTACTCATGGTACTACTGATGTCTGCAGAGACAAGGTAGGAGAGTTCAGAGGTCAGAGGCTAAGATGGATCAGAGGCAGTCCGTTAGAGGGACAGTATAGGGGTGCCTAGAAGTTAATGTCAGCCCATTAGGCTCATCGTTTACACAGGAAAGGTTGTCAAAGGGTTCTAGCTCTTGTGCGCATGTTTAGTAGTCAGGTCAGGAAATCAGTCTCAACGCCCGTTGCTAATGAGTTCTAGATGTTTTTGCCCAGACGAGCTGTCAGGTTTACCATCTGTCAGGGAGTCAGAGTTTGGAATAGAAGTGGTGTCTGGACGCGGAACTATTTCTTTCCTTCTACCCTACAGGATGGCACCTGCAGAGAGAGCATAGTCAGAGTAGTATAGAAAAGCTTGGTAGATAAAGGTTCTATCTGACCTAGTACCTCACCCTGAACTGTTCCAGTGTTGGTGTGAGAAACGAAGGATGAAACATTGAGATTTTGTAACAACTGTGAGCAGTTGATGATAGAGCTGAGATTCGGACACTATGTGCTGAGAGTGAGAGAAAAGCAAGTGAATAGAGCTGAGATCAGAGTTGTAGTAAAGAGTCTATACCAGAAGTAAAGGGTACAATAACCTGCTTCGCGCCTCTGAGTATACAAGACAGATATTACTGAGTGAGGCAGATGAGATGTTAGCTGCCCTCAGTCAGAAGTCGTTTATCAGTTTATCCTATAGAAACAGATAGCTCGAAAGCTAGAGAACTAGAGAGCTAGAGATAGTCCAGTATAGTTAGCAGGGATCAAAAGAGAAGAAGCCAGTTGAGTAAAAGAAAAGAGAAGCATGCCCATTATCTACGAAGTAGTGTAGAATTTACGAGAACTCGGCATCGAGGCCAAGTTCTATCAGACGAGTTCGATTTTGGGGCATGTCTGTTTGAATCTACAATAGATAGACAGGTAAAGCTATAGGCAAGGGCAGAAGAGTATGAAGACAGCTAAGAAGAGTCAAAGAGAAAGAAACGTTAGCAATCAGTTGACAGTGTGAACACAGATTAAGCAGTGAAGCGTCAACAGAGTTAGGACGTATAGAGAACCCGAGAGGGTTTCCGTCAGTAAGCTCTGTGTCTCTTTGCAGAGGAAAGTATTAGGCTTTCCTTACTTTCTTATTTGCATGTGTGTTTATTGTGTGAACATTCGAGGACGAATGTTCTTAAAGGGGGGAAGAATGTAATACCCGACAGATTCAGACATCGGAATTTCTACCGTCCGGTGGAATTCGAGGATGTCAGAGGTTTCTAGAAGGGTAAGAGAAAGGTTTTCTAAACTATTTTCAAGTATTTTAAAGGTTTAGAGTGAAAAATGATTGAGTTGTGAAGAGAAAAGGCCAAGGAGGCAGAATGCAGGTTCGGCCCCCGAAAGTTAAAGTTCGGCCGCCGAAAGTCCCCTAGTTTCGGCCCCCGAAGGCAATGTTTGGCCGCCGAACGTTGCATGGTTTTGCATGCAGGTTTGGCCGCCGAACCTGAGGCGGTTGCTCATCTATAAGGGCACCGAGTGGCAGAAAAAGGGGGAGACTTCTTCTCTCCTTCTGGCCTAGGTAAGTTCTTGCTCTCCTTGAAGTGTTTTTATGGTTTTTCTTCAACTCTTTCAAGGTTTTAATGAGTTTTACCCTTGTTTTGAAAGTTATGAGCTTTAAACAAGGTTTTGGAGTTTGATGCTTTTGAAGCTTGGTTTCTCCATATCGTTGAGTTTGAATCATTCCAGCCTTTGTTCTTCAAGAGGTAAGTGTTGATCCATGGTTTTTATGATGTTTTATATGAGTTTTGTAAAGGGAAAAGGGAGCTAGGCATGAGTTTGCATGAGACGGGCATAATAGGGTTTATGAATCCTTTATGTTTGATGTGTGCCTTGTGAGCTTGTTTTGTTGGAGTTTAAGTTGTTTTAAGCTCCTTTATGCTTGTTAAAGTGTTTATGCATGTTTTAGAGGGATTTAATGTATGTATTGAGGGCTGAGCAGGTGATGGAGGGACTGGCAGGCGTTCTTGTGCACGAAACTGAGTTCTGAATGAACTCAGGTTCGGCCGTCGAAAGTCCAAGTTAGGCCGCCGAACATGCCTGACTTTCGTCTCTGGAGGAGACATTCGGCCGCCGAAGGTGCTGCCGAAGGTGCCCTGCCCAGCCTTCCTTTGCATGTTTTGCATGCATGTTTTGAGGTGTTTTAGAGGGGTTTTGGGAAGTTGTCTAAGAGATGTTTATCTGTTGTCTAGCGTATGTTTGGTACCTCATTTAAGTCCTCCATTGTAGGATTAGACCCGAGAAAACGAGGTATTTAGCAGTAGTAGCTGCTTCAGAGTTAGAGTTGGTCCAGAGCTAGTTAGCCCAGAGTTAGCCAAGCAGAGGCTACAGGTGAGTGGAACTAATCTGTATATGTTCAATTCAGAAATGACACGCTTCTAGCATGTTCCATGCATCATACAATGCCATGTTTTATATTAGGTTGTATTGCATTCGTTTCACGAATTTGATGCATTGCATAAGATGATATTTGTATGGATGAATGTTGGATGATCCTTAGCCCTTGATAGAGCACAGAGTACAGATACAGAGTTATGGCATGAGGTAGCCATACCAGGTCGCTCCTGGATAGTCCAGGTCGCTCCTGGTACTATGAGATAGACAGTTTGACCTGACTTGGATAGAGAAGTCCAGGTGAGGCCTAATCGCCCCTGGCACAGTTGGCCTTATGATAAAGTCAGGAAAGAGAAGTCCAGGTGAGGCCTAATCGCCCCTGGCAAGTTGGACATATTGTTATATGTATACAGTAAAGGGCTATTGGTGACAAGTTCATCCTTGAGGTGATATGTTTGTGATGTGATACATTTCATGAAAGCATGGAATTAATGAACTGTTTACTGTTCCTTCTCACTGGGCTGTAGTAGCTCATCCCACTCCCTTAACCCCAGTTTTGCAGGTTCTGAGATAGCTATGGGAAGTCAAAGTCAGCAAGAGTACAGAGAACAGTGATGCATGAATGTATGGTTGTAATAGCATAGTGGACATGATGTAATTAAAAGATTAGTTGTCATGTAATGTATCGATATGTACTGTCAGTTACTGGATAGACTTGTGCTTTCTCTAATGTCTTTGCCATAGTGTGATGTATGATTAATCCCTTTGTACATGCATCCTGTTTTACGTTTCTTGATGAGAAATGTGTGAGTTGGGCTTAACGTATGGCTTTGATGAGATACCAATGGGATGTGTTATAGATTAAAAGGGTTTCAATCCCTTGACCCACAGCAGATAGTAGTCCCTGGTATAGGCCCTGAGGGCCATTTCAGATTGACATATCTGAGTTGCAGCAGTTAAGCCTACAGAGTTTTACAGGATTGTTGAGTCGTTTTGTATCATGTATGGGATTTATCAGGTACACAGAGAGTATAGTTGGCTGACTACGGGTCCCGGCGGCCTTAAGCCGATCTGGATCCTAGTGCCAGTGATGGTTCGGACCGTTACGAAGGGGTACCGGTTTTCGGGTCGTTACACAACTGATCAATGTCCTACACGTTATGAGTATGACCAACAAGTACATACATATGGAAGATTCTATGAACAACCAAGACATGATCCCTATCATGACACATACAGTCCATATTGGGGAGACCAACCAAACTATGGCTATGCTGAGGCTAACAACTACCAGGATTATCAAGGATATCAAGTCCAACCAGAACCTCCAAATCCTTACCAACACCTTGAAAAGATGATGGAAACAATGGTGAACACCATGCAAGGCGTGCGACAAGACCTAGGCCAAATGACCACATCTATGCAAAGCGTACGACAGGACATAAGACAGCTGACTGCGTCAATGAATGCAACCATGTTAAGAAGAGAGGAAGAGTTTCAAGATGTATGGGATGATGATGAAAGTTGGCAAGTACAAGAACAAGTTGCTGAAGAGACCCAACCAGAAAACTGTTTGTCCCAACAAACTGGTCAAACAGAACCCGCTGAAAGTTTAAATATCATTGATTGTTTGAGTGAAAATTTTTTTTATGTAAATCAAGATGATATACTGAATGATGATCTTTGCAGGGAAGAGACTCAGAAAGAGCCAGAACTGAAAGAAACTGACTGTTGCATCCAACAGGTGGACTACAGCCATGCGCAGAATGAACAGAAGCAGATCGCACCACTTCAGCTTGGTGCGCAGATCAACCTTGCGCAAGACAGTCCTACAACACTTCCAATCGCACCTCTTCAGACCAATCTTGCGCAAAAAGGAGTACCTGAAAACCTTTCAGATGCGTCCTTTCAACTTCAATCGCAGATCAGTCCTCTTCAGCTCCCCTCTTAGTCAAATCCTGCGCAGAAGGAGCAATCTGAAACCATTTTAGCCATAGATCCAACCCATGCTCACAAGGAACAAATGATATTCCAAGCACCTAAACCAAAGGACCATGCAGATCAATGCCTTCCCAAACCTCCGGATAAGGTAGAGTTTGTTTTGCCTGAACTTAATGCTAAATTGCAGCTAGCCATAGAGAAACACGAATTGGAGTTCAAAGTTCTTCCCAATCATCTCAAAAATGCAAACATAAGGGCTAGAGGCACACCTCATCTGAAACAAGAGAAGCTAATCATGTTACTTCATGAGTACATGGAAAAAGTAGGATGGGCTATGACCAAATCAAAAAGAGTGCTACACTTTTTACTCAATACAGTTGGGACTCTTTTCCCCTCTCCAATTACTTGAGCCTTGATCAAGTGGATCACACCATGCACACCACACCCAGGGGAGTACTCAGTTTCCTTTGTTCTTTTATGTTTCTTATACATTGAGGACAATGCATGATTTAGGTGTGGGGGTGCATATTTCTGAATTTTTACTTTTTGAGTTTATTTTTGCTCTGATTTTTAGTTTGCTTGCATTAGTTGAAATTTTTCATTTTTGCTTTCAATAACACACACAGATAGCCACAGTTTTTTTTTTATTATTATTTATTTTGTTTCCGTTTTTGAGATGCTTTACTCATCATATGAACTATGTTGGATGAGCTTTTCTTTCCATGACCCCATTGATGTGATGACTCTTTAAACTTATGTTGAATCAATTGCAGTGAGTTATATTCATGTTTGAGAATTGCCTTTTGAATTGAATCTTTGAGCTTGCCATGGTGAAAAATATATTGATGACCCTCAATTGATGAGAATAAATTGAAAGTTGTGTGAATAAACTTAATGTGGCTTGATTTAGCAATTGGTGTTGATTTGCCCAAATCATTGAGAGAAAGAAAATTTAGCAAAGGCAAAGACCTCAAAAGCACAAATCTATGATTGTTCCAATGGTCAAAAGACTATGAACAGAGCTAGTAGCCACTTGGAAAGGTGACCAACTAAGTAACTGGGGGTGGGTATCACAAATATGTACCTTCACGTAAAAAGGTTGGTGACTTTTTCAAGCAAGATCTAAAGTGCAAAAGCCTGAATAAAGTACTTCAAGGTAAGGGCAAGTCACTCTGAAAGCTAGAAAAAGTCTTAACAAAACTGTGCATGTATGGTCTCTCTTGAGGAAAACAAATCCTAGCCATGGTAAGTAAAGGGAAACAAGGAAAGAAGGTGAGTAATCTTCATGCATATATTCTTCACTGCAATGATTCAAAATAGGTGTCTAGAGTAAGAGCTTAAGTGGAAATAAAGATCAAGTAGCAAAGAAAGCTTATTTGACTATGTTTATTTGCTTGAGGACAAGCAAAAGGCTAGGTGTGGGGGTATTTGATAGAGCATATTTTAGTCCATTTTATCATTATGTTCTTGATGTTTATTTACATCTTTTTTGCTTAATTTTGTGGTTTTAATTATGTTTTGCAGATATTAGGTGTAAAGAGACAATCTGAAGAAAATACTCTTAAAACTGCCAAAAAGTGCCAAATAAGGAAAGTTTCCAAATAAGGAAAGTTTCCAAATAAGGAAAGTTTTCAGAAAAGGAAAGTTTTCAAATGAGGAAAGTGCAGAAGCAAAAGCAAACAAGGAAAGCTCAGTCAGAAGATTATTTGAAATTCAAATCGCAGATCTTTCTTTCCTTGTTCAAAGATGTGCACACACTGCAGCAGTCATATCTTCCTATTTAGGCAGCAAGATCTCAAAGAGATGCTCTTCCTCTTCTGCATTCAATATTCAAATTTCAAAAGAGGCTCCACCTAAAAAGGAATGTATGGACAAGCATATCTTCCCCTTTGAAGATCAAAATTCGTGCATCCTTCCTATTCAGAAACAATCTGCATGCTTTCCTCTTCTGAGAGCCATCTGCGCGCCACCTTCCTTTTCTGCAACAACTTGGGCAGCAAGTTGCACATGGGCAGCATCTTGGGCAGCCTCTACACTAATTAGGAAGTAAGGTCAGTATCTAAACTTATTTAGGAAGCACAATCTGTGCCTCTTTCCCTTTCTGAGACCAAACCGCGCGCACCAACTTCCTTCAGCAAAGCATTCGCGCGCAGCCTTCCTTCTGAAGCCGAAAAATGCGATTCTTTCCTTTTCAGACATAACTTGGGCAGAAAATACCTCTTGGGCAGTAAGTATGACCTAGGACAACATTTTTCAACTATAAAAAGCCACATAAGGAGCCTCTACATGTCCCTTAAGCTCCCCTTGGGAGACACCTACGAAATTCACATCTCTTCTTCTACCTTTCTTCTTTTCTTTTATTTTTGGTTTGGTTTCAGCCATGAGAGGCTGAAATCTTTTATTCTAGTTGAAGATTAGGAGATACTTTGGTTATTTTATGGATTGGGAGACTTGATCAAACATTGTTTAACTTTTGGTTGTTCAATATTTATGCAATTTCATACTTGATTTCAATATTGCTTTGTTGTTTAGATCTACGTTGATTCTTGATTGCAAAGTAATAATATGTTAGTTTGGATGATTTAAGTCCGTAATTGCTTAGATTATTCTTACATAAGAACACTTGGGATAAAACCCAAGGAAATTGTATGATCTAGCGTTATCTCCATACGTTTGGGTAGCTAGGATTGGATCTCTCTATTTCTTAATGCAATTGACAATTGTTTTGATGCCTAAGGCCCAAGGACGTTCCTTGGCAATTTGTTAATTAGTAATTAATTAGAGGACGTTCCCTAATTGGTTTAATCATAAGGAGAGATAATGGTGGTGAGAAGCGTCTTCCATCTCCATAACTAATCTATTGAATCAACCCAAAGGAAACTAAGTGTCAATGATCAATCCCAACAACTAAAGTGGATCCAATTCTTCAACTAGATCTTTCTTATTATTTATTTCTCTTTATTTTTATTATTTGCCTTATTTTTATTGCTTTCAGTTTTAGATTAATTAAATCAATCTCAAAACCCTCCCATTTTACTTACAGTTTAGTTGGTTTCAGTTTTATCTCGTTTTAGTTTATTTTGCTTTCCGTTTATTTCTCTTTCAGTTTTATCTCCTTTCAGTTTTATCTCATTTCAGTTTTATCTTGTTTCAGTTTATCTCGTTTTCAGTTTTATCTCGTTTCAGTTTTATCTCGTTTCAGTTTATCTCGTTTTCAGTTTTCTTCTTTTGCAGTTTATTTTTGTTTCAGTTTATTTTATTGGTCTTGATAAGGAAAATAGGTAAGTCTTCAATTCCCTGTGGATTCGATCCTTTCACCACTATCTGCAGTTGTAAATTGTTGATAACCAGAAAGGTTATTTTTGACCGGCTTCGACAACCGCGAGTCAAGTGCGAAGAGAGTTTTGAAGAGCTTAAGAAGAGGTTAACGTCAGCACCAGTGTTAGCTTTGCCAGTTAGCAAGGAGGATTTCACAGTTTTCTGTGATGCATCCCAAGTGGGCTTGGGTTGTGTGTTAATGCAGAATGAAAGGGTGATTGCTTATGCTTCTAGGCAGCTGAAGAAGCATGAGTTGAATTACCCTACACATGACCTTGAGATGGCAGCAGTAATCTTTGCACTCAAGATGTGGAGGCATTACCTCTATGGGGTTAAATGTGAGATCTTCACCGATCATAAAAGCCTGCAGTACATCTTGAGTCAGAGGAGATGGGTAGAACTGCTTAGTGACTAGGATTGCAAGATCCAGTACCATCCGGGTAAGGCGAATGTTGTGGCAGACGCTTTAAGCCGGAAATCACTTGGCAGTTTGTCCCATATTTCAGCAGAGAGGAGGCCAGTAGTGAGGGAGTTCTTCGAGCTCATGAATGAAGGTCTACTGTTGGAGTTGTCTGGTACAGGTGCTTTGGTAGCCCAGATGAGAGTGGCACCCGTGTTTCTGGAGCAGGTGGCTCAGAAACAGCATGAGGACCCAGAGTTAGTGAAGATTGCCAGGACTGTTCAGTCAGGCAAGGATAGCGAGTTCAGATTTGACAGCAAGGGGATCGTCCGCTATGGGAGAAGATTGTGTGTACCAGATGACATAGGGCTAAAAGGAGACATTATGAGAGAGGCTCATAATGCAAGATACAGCGTTCACCCCGGAGCCACCAAGATGTATCAAGACCTGAAGAAGGTTTATTGGTGGCCAGCTATGAAGAAAGAAGTGGCACAGTTTGTGTCAGCCTGCGAAGTGTGTCAGAGGGTGAAGCTGGAACATTAGAAGCCGGCTGGAATGCTTAACCCGCTACCTATTCCAGAGTGAAAATGGGAGAATATAGCTATGGACTTCGTAGTGGGGTTACCGACGACGTCCAACAGATTAGACTCCATATGGGTGATTGTGGACAGACTCACCAAATCTACTCACTTCATCCCTGTCAGGAGTGGCTATTCTGTAGACAAGTTGGCGCAGGTGTATGTTGATGATATCGTCAGGCTGCATGGGGTTCCTGTTTCAATAGTGTCCGATAGAGGGCCCCAGTTCACCTCCAGGTTTTGGCGGAGTCTGCAGAATGCCATGGGTACCAGGTTGGATTTTAGCACTGCTTTCCATCCACAGACGGACGGACAATCAGAAAGGACCATCCAGACGATAGAGGATATGCTTAGAATGTGTGTGCTGGACTTTGGCGGTTCTTGGAGGCAACATCTACCTTTAGTGGAGTTTGCCTACAATAACAGCCATCATGCTAGCATCGGGATGGCTCCATATGAAGCTTTGTATGGGAGGAAGTGCAGATCACCTGTTTGTTGGGAAGAGGTTGGAGAAAAGGCCTTGGCAGGGCCTGATCTAGTAGAGATCACCAGTAGGGTGGTACCCATAATCAGAGAATGGATCAAGACTGCTGCAAGCAGACAGAAGAGTTATGCAGACATCTGCAGAAGGCAAGTAGAGTTTCAGGAGGGGGATCTGGTATTGCTCAAGGTGTCTCCTATGAAAGGAGTGGTTCGCTTTGGGAAGAAAGGTAAACTAGCCCCACGATACATCAGACCCTTTGAAATCTTGCAAAAGATTGGGAATGTGTCGTACAAGCTGGATTTACCTGCTTCAATGGAAAGAATCCATCCGGTTTTTCATGTTTCAATGTTGAGGAAGTTTGTGTCAGATCCGGGCAAGGTTCTTAGTGAGCCTGATGTGGAGGTCCAAGAGGATCTCACCTATGTTGAACAGCCAGTACGGATCATAGACACCCAGATCAGAAAGCTAAGGAACAAAGAAATCCCAATGGTGAAGGTCCTTTGGAACCACCACAATATGGAAGAATGCACTTGGGAGACACGGGAGTCTATGCTCCAGCAGTACCCTCATCTCTTTTAAGGTTAGATCTCTATGTGTTTATGTGCTATGTTATATTGATTGCTATGCTTGTGCTAGTTGAGGAACATTCGGGGATGAATGTTCTTAAGGGGGAGAGAATGTAATACCCGGCTAGACTCTGGTATCGGAATTCCTACCGTCCGGTGGAATCTCGGATGTCGGAAGCCTCTAGTAGGGTAGAAACATGTTTTCATAAAATGTTTTGATGTATTTCATGGTTTTAAGTAAAAAGGAAATGAGTTTTTGCATGAAAATAATCTTGGAGGAAGACCCAGGTTCGGCCGCCGAACCTCAAGTTCGGCCGCCGAACATGCATGCACTTCGGGAGAGCCTTAGGCCCCCGAAGACATAAGTGAGGGAAGTCCAGGTTCGGCCGCCGAACTTGCATGCGTTGTGGAGGCACGTTCGGCTCTCGAATGTGGCCTGGCCAGCCACCTATAAAGGGGTCCCTTAGCCGAAAACGGGCGAGTTTTTCTCCCCATTTTCGGCCAAGGTGAGCTCTCCGCCGTCCCTCACCGACCTTGAGTTTCTTCCTTCCATTCTTCATGATTTTTATGAGTTTTCACCTTGGTTTTGAAGATTTTTAAGTATAAAGTAAGTTTTGGAGCTTTGAGGTTCAAGAAACTCAAATCTCTCCCATCTCTGAGCTAGGGTCGTTTTCCTCTCAATCTTCAAGAGGTAAGGGCCGATCTTGAGCTCACTTTATGTTTTAAACAAGTTATAAGTTGTTTCATCAAGTAGAAATGCATGTTTATGTTGTTTTGAGTTTATGGGTTTAATGTATGTTTTTTAGCAATGTGGGTGTGTTTGATGTGTTGTAGTTGGGGTTAGGCTAGTTTGAGACCCCTATGAGCTTGTATGCTTGATTGTGTATGTTTTGAGTGAGTTGTATGCTTGATCTAAAAGGTTGGGAGGCAAATGTGCATGAGGAACCAAGTTTCTGCCCTTTGGCAGAAACCAGGTTCGGCAGCCGAAGGACTTTCGGCCGCCGAACCTGCCTGGGAGGCAAGCCTTTCAGCTGCCGAAGCCTGCCCCCGAAAGAGGACTTTCGTCTCTGGAGGGCAGTTTCGGCCGCCGAAAGTGCCGCCGAACATGCATGAGTTTCGTCTCTGATTGGGAGTTTCGGCCGCCGAAGGTGCCGCCGAACCTGCCTGACTTTCGACTCTGGAGGGACTTTCGGCCGCTGAACCTACCGCCGAAAGTGCCCTGTCCAGCCCTCCTTTGCATGTTTTTCTATGGTTGTTTCATGATGTTCTAGGGGGTTTTTGGGGAGTAGTTTAGAGTTATGTTCATGTATGTTTGGTCCCTCATTTGAGTCCACCTGTGTAGGTTCGGACCCGAGGAATCGAGGACCCTAGTAGTGAGTCAGCTGCTCCAGTGTCTAGTCAGAGCTATCCAGAGGTGAGTGGAATAACTCATTACATTTCTAAAAGCAAATAATGGACATTTTAGCATGATTCACGCATCATTATGCCATGAGATATACTAGGTTGTTTGCATTAGAATTCACGAATATGTTGCATTGCATATTTTATTGTTGATGTGGATGAACGTTGGATGATCCATAGCCCTCGACCTATGATGTGACGATATGATATGTACAGTATGGAATGTAAGACCAGTGGGACCCATTCTACGTTCGCTGGCACTATGTAAGAGAAAGACCAGGACCCATTCTACGTTCTGGCACTATTTGGATATGTAGAGGGCTATTGGTGACAAGTTCATCCTTGATGTGATTAGCTATAATGTGATGCATTCCATGTTATCATATGTTTCAAATGTTTTATTATTCTGCTCACTGGGCTCTAGTAGCTCACCCCTCTCCCTAATCCCCCAAGTTTACAGGTACAGGGTAGACCAGAAGGTCAGCAAGAGTAATGAAGTCATGTGTATGTAATAGATAGAGTGTGGACATGATAAATTGTAAAATGATGTAAAGTTATGAATAGTAATGTATGTAATGATATTGAGGATTAGAGATTGTGCTTGACCCAATGTATAAGGTATCCCCTTTTATACATGATCTTAGATGTTTTGTGATGTTCATGTAAACCAACTCAACATATGTTACATCGCCCATTGGGGCATTGATGAGATCCCACAAAGGGGTCAATGCTTATGTTTATGACTATGTTCAGTGCATGCACAGGTTGAGTTTGGTGTATGAGAGAATGTATGAAAGAAAAGTTTTAATTTTTATGTATATTCTTGATCATGTATGGGATCAAACAGGTTTACAGGTTTTATGTCAGGCTTGCTACGGGTTCCGGCGGCCTTAAGCCGACCTGGATCCTAGCGCCGGTAGCGGTCTGATTTTCGGGTCGTTACAAGAAGGGTCTAACCTACCCCCTCCTAGGGTCTTGGAACCAAAAGGTTGTGCCACTGACTGCTTGACTTTCCCTTCGATGATAGCACTGGCCTCCATCCTCTGAGCCATATCCACTATGGCATAGAAACTCTCCCTCTCTGCTGACTGAATCAAGGAGGAATACCTGGAATGGAGCCTCATGATATACCTCCTTGACTTCCTCTGATCTGTGTCCAGATTCTGCCCAGCAAACGGCAACAACTCCAAGAATTTGTCTGTATACTCATCCACACTCATGTCATCCGTCTGCCTCAACTACTCAAATTCAATCATTTTCAGCTCCCTGGAACTGTCAGGGAAAGCCCATCCTGCAAACTCATTTGCAAACTCCTCCCAGGATAGACTGTCCAACCTCGGGTTCACATAGTTCTTAAACCCCTCTCGGGCCTTCTTGCATTTTAATGTGAACCCAGCCATCTAAATGGCTCTACTGTCATCAGCTCCTATCTCATCTGTAATTGTTCTGACCCTCTCAAGATACACAAACGGGTCATCACCGGTTTCATACTAGGGAGCACCCAGCTTCATAAAATCGGTCATTTTGACCTTGCTCCCCCCAGATGAGCTAGGCTTAGGGTCTTGGGTCATAAGGATAGTAGGTGCTGCTGGTAGTGAAGGAGGTGCAGCATCCCCCGTGGTGGGGTTTGCTGTACCTGGACAGAAAGATGGGGGTGGGTACATGGGGTACTGTGGATACTGTGGGTAGAAAGGTGGGTAGGGCATCTGAGAGTGATAGGGGTTAAAACTGGGGTACTCCGATGTGCCTCCCATCGAGTACCCGGGATTATGTGAAAAGGGTGGGTAGTAAGGTGGCTGAACAAATCCCGAGGCCTGAGTGCCTCCTTGGGACTCTCCCATTCCCTCTTCCGACATACTTACTCCGAGACTGCCATCCCTCCTCTGATCCACATCCATCTGATCCCCCACATCCTCTGATATTTCCCCTTGCACTGTTCCCCTTACTGATCTGCTTCTACCCAGATCCAAAGACCTTCTAGGGTCTCTTACTGCTCTTTCTCTGCTAGACCTGCTTGACATTGCCCTTGGCAATGCAGGAGGACGGGCATCAGTGCCCTCGTCCTGGGGTGGTACTCCAGTCAATTGCGCAGATCGACGAGTTCCTCTCATCCTGTTTACTGAAAAACAGCACACATCACATAAACATTAGCATCAAATGGTTCATGTGCAAACACATGAACCCGCATCACATACATCACATACATAGCATATCATTAATGCACATGCATACAATCATGGCATTTCACATCATCATTCAAGACAGGACTTTTTATCCTATCCTAGTGGATATGATCTTCTTATTGTGCTTGACCTTCTATAACCTCTATGAGCCCGATACTCTAGGTCCGACCATATGAACTTAGGGCTCTGATACCAATCTGTAACGACCCGAAAATCGGACCGCTACCGGCGCTAGGATCCAGATCGGCTTAAGGCCGTCGGGACCCGTAGCAAACCAAACAGACATCCTGTGAACCTGTTTAATCCCATACATGATCAACAACATACATAAAAATTAAAACTTTTCTTTCATTCATTCTCCAAACTCAACCCGTGCATGCACTATACATAACATAGTCATAAACATTGACCCCTCTGTGGGATCTCATCAATGCCCCAATGGTTGACATAACCGGTGTTGAGTTGGTTTACATAACATCATAAAACATCTGAGATCATGTATTAAAAGGGATAACAATACTCTATGGTCAAGCACACCTCTAACACCATGAACATCTTTACATTACATTTCTATACTGTACTTATACATAACATCTCAACATTATTCATGTCCACACTATCTATTACATAACCAAGACTTCCTTACTCTTGCTGACCTCCTGGTCTACCCTGTACCTGCAAACCTGGGGGTTAAGGGAGAGGGGTGAGCTACTAGAGCCCAGTGAGCAGAATAATAAAACATTTATATTAAAGGTTCATGCTTTCATGGAATGCATCACATCACAACTAATCATATCAAGGATGAACTTGTCACCACTTAGCCCTCTACAATTTCCAATCATGCCAGGGGCGTAGTGCAGGCCACACCTGGTCTTCCTCTTATACATAAAATATCATACATGACCAACTGTGCCGGGGGCGTAGTGCAGGCCACACCCGGTCTTTCTCTTACATAGTGCCAGGGGCGTAGTGCAGGCCACACCTGGACTTCCATATCATATCATCATGTCATAGCATATGAGGGCTAATGGATCATTCAACATTCATCCACATCAACAACATATTATGCAATGCAATATATTCGTGAATTCTAATGCATACACCCTAATATATATCTCATGGCATTCATGATGCGTGAGTCATGCTGAACTTTCATTTAATTTCTCAATTTAAAACATTAAGTTTAGTTCCACTCACCTCTGGCTGAAGCTCTACTGACTCTGAAGCGACTGACTCACTGCTGGGGTCCTCGGTTCCTCCGGTCCGAACCTACACAGGTGGACTCAAATGAGGGACCAAACATACATGAACATAACTCTAAACTATTCCCCAAAAACCCCCCTAAAAACACCTCAAAACATCCATGGAAAACATGCAAAGGAAGGCTGAACATGGCACTTTCGGCGGCAGGTTCAGCGGCTGAAAGTCCCTCCATAGCCGAAAGTCAGGCAGGTTCGGCGGCACCTTCGGCGGCCGAAAGTCCCAGACAGAGACGAAACTCATGCATGTTCGGCGGCACTTTCGGCGGCCGAAACTGCCCTCCAAAAACGCAAGTCCTCTTTCGGGGGCAGGGTTCGGCAGCCGAAAGGCCTGCCTCCCAGGCAGGTTCGGCGGCCGAACCTGGTTTCTGCCAAAAGGGCAGAAACTCGGTTCTTCATGCACAAAAGCCTCCCATTCCATTCAAACATGCATAAACCTGATCTACAACATGCATACTCAAGCATACAAGCTCCTAGGGGCTTCAAACTATCTTAAACCCCAACTACAACACATCAAGCAACCACAAACATCATATATTGCTCAAAGACTTAACATAACCCGTAAAACCAACCAAAACCTAAACATGCATTTCTACCCCATAGATCTACTTAAAACTTACTTAAAACATGCAATGAGCTCAAGATCGGCTCTTACCTCTTGAAGATCGAGAGAAAGACGACCTAAACTTGGAAACCAAAGGAAAGGAGCTCCTGTGCCTTCCAAGCTTCAAAACTTGCTCAAATGCTCAAAATCTTCAAAATAAAGTGAAAACTCATGAAAATCTCAAAAGATCTGAAGGAAGAACTCAAAAATTGGTGAGGAACGGCGGAGAGCTCACCTTGGCCGAAAATGGGGAGAAAAGCTCGCCCATTTCGGCTAAGGGACCCCTTTATAGGTGGCTGGCCAGGCCACATTCGAGAGCCGAACGTGCCTCCGCATGCATGCCATGTTCGGTGGCCGAACATAAGGTTCGGCGGCTAAACCTGGACTTCCCTCACTTATGCTTTCGGGGGCCTAAAACACTCTTAAAGTGCATGCATGTTCGACGGCCGAACTTAGGATTCGGCGGCCGAACCTGGGTCTTCCTCCAAGGCTATTTTCATTTAAAATTCAACTTCCTTTTCACTTAAAATCATAAAACATATTAAAACATTTTATAAAAACATGGTTTTTCCCTTTAGAAGTTTCCGACATCCGAGATCCCACCGGACGGTAGGGATTCCGATACCGGAGTCTAGCCGGGTATTACAAAATCAATCCTATCTTCTATTATTTCCTCGCAACAAAGTGCTTTTGTGGCAGAAAGGTAGATTCAAGATAATTCAATTATTGTTTATAAGGTTCTTCACTATCTTAGAAGCAAGAGGTTGGGTAAGACGGGTGATGATCTGAGATCCAGAAAATAGGGTTTTACAATGGGTTCTGTAAAACTGGAAAAAGTTTAGACCTAGAGGAGAGTATTTCTCCTTTTATATGTTTTCTTTTGTCCACTAATGACGTGTAACAGAATGTACGTCATTGGGCCACCTGTCCCTATCACGTTGATATGGACGTACGAGGAAATCAGATCGCTGCCCATGCGTAACGGCCCCCTGATTCTCCCCGGGCACGCATATGGATGGTCCCACAAGGCGAATGGGCTGAATTCCTTCCTGGTTCCGAGCTGGGCCGGAAGATAAGGTTAAGATTAGACCCAGAGGGGATCTGTTCATTGGGCCAAAAGAGCTGGGCCGGCCTGATTGAAGAATCTGACTGGAGCCCGGTCTTTGAGCCGAGTGGGCTGGACCTGGCTCTTGGAGGAGACTTAGAAGCCTTCAGATTATGGGCTGTCCTAATGGGCCTAGCCTTAGACCGGGGCGAGGAAATCCAGCTGTCATCAATTGCCCCTTTACCTTCTCATCAGTTATTGCCCAACTGATGAGGGGGTAAATACCAAGAATCATTATGATCGCGCCTGTTTATGTACAGCTTGCCTCATAACACCCTTTCACCTTATTGTCGTTTTGATTTTCGAATCCTCTATGTCTTTTTCCACTTCTGGCTTTTCTCTGTTCTCCGTGCACACTGTCATCTTCACTTCCCTACTTTTATCTTCAAGGTACGTTTTTCTTCCTTTCCCATGAATAGCTTTTAAGGACCCTGGTACCGCTAGCCTAGAGTCTAGCATCACCTCGTCCAGTATAAAAACATCATTCTTAGGGTATATCTTGATATCACCCCTCTTGTCACCTTCAGGACCCTCACCGGAATGAAAGGATCTTTCTTCCCGACCCACATACCTCTGGTATAATCGATCTTCAGACAGACGTGAGCTTAGTTTTCTCTATTAAACAGAAAGAGTATGGTTTATCCTTTCCCTTATCTCCTTTCTTCCACGGGGTTTTCTAGTATTTCGAGATTGCTTCTCAAATACTGACCCCTAATTTCTTTCTCTTCATGTCTTCTTTCGAATCTGTCTGTCTGAGCGGGGGTTTTACATCCACAGGGCGTCTGTTCGATACCTTCCTCGGGCTGGTCGAGGCGAGCCAAAAATTTTATTACTTTGTCTCTTATGGAGGTCTGTTTTAATCTTACTTTTGTGATTTTTACTGAGAATCGTTCTGACTTGCCCCGATTTTGGATTTTTTGCAGCTTCTGAAATGAAGATGGATCAGATTAAGCCTCCTAAGATTCTTACGTTGCCCAGGGGGAGCCTGAACGTTGCCTCGGACGCCCTCCTAGTATGGCGATCAGCAGGGGGGTTACCCAACAAGTGGCCGAAGTCATATCGTCTAGGTCGGCCGGCCGGCCTCCTCCCCCTGCTCCTGCCCGAGTTCCGAAGCCGAGCTCTCGAGGTGCCGAATCTTCAAGGTCGCCAAGCAGCGGCAGGTCGGTCTCAGCCGCTCTAGCTATTCAAGCTCTCAGGTCCCCTCGGACTTCAAGGCCGAGCGATCACTCCGGGTTGACAGGGGCGAAGCCTGCCCGCCTTCTGGTGATGCTTCTGGAGAGAGGCTCGAGGCCTCCATAGCTGAGATGGGAGTCCTTGCAAGCAGGACTGAGATCGCCTCTGTGGGGAATGTCCATGGGCCCTTTCCGAGGTCAGCCCAGCTACCGAGGAGAGGGAACTCAGTTTTGTAGATGATGGGGGTGTAGGGGAGAAGGTCGGGGACAAGCGTCCCGTCCCCACCGAAGTGTCTGTCCTGGTTCGCATTCCAAAGAAGTCTTGGGCTTCTAGGAGACCGGCTCTTGCCTTTCTTCCTCTCGGGAAGAAGGAGAAGGTTCCCGTGGTGCCCCCGATGTCTGCTCCTGACTCAAACTCATGGAATAACATGATTTTTGAGATTTATTGTGGAATACAAGATGCAGTTCACACATGTAACATAAAGTAGCTCATGGTGGGTTCTCGTCAGGATTTTGATATAGAGCGCTTGTGCTATGAGAAACAGAGATTTGCTGCACTCAATCGAGCTTCTGTTGATGCTTTCAAACATGTGTTTCGTGATATTCAAAATTTAGTTGTTCCATTGCCCTTCAGAATGCTTCGCCAATTTTCTTGTGCTGCTTTGAATAAGCAAAAGGGTGACAATGCAACTGAATTTGCCAAGTGTTATATCCCATTTGCTGTCGTCAAAGGTTCTTTTTTAACCAGCTTGAATCCCGTGGAATGTTTTGTTCATTCAGTAACCAGTCGAGATGGTTTTTTCAGTGACAATGCTGATCTTCCTGGGACTTTAACTTTAAGACTTATGTTTTTCATGCGTGATATACACACAGCATATGATGGAACAGTGAGAGATGCTTATGGGTATCAACTTGTTCAGTTCTCCTATAATAACGAGATAGAGTTCGGCTGGAGTGTAAGGAGCGTCTAAGGGAGTATAGGGAGTCCGCCAAGCTAAAAAAGGGGGTATCCAACAGACTTGTGAAGCTCCTCTTCCGAACTGTAAGGATTCTCCTGAATTGAAAGCTAAGATAATAGTGTAGGTGATAATGATGTAAATGTAGATGATAATGTACCTAGGCATGTAAGTCCTTTGAGGACAGTTTTTCCTTCAGTAGAATGGGTGATTAGACTGTGAATCTTCTTTTTCTTTGAATGAAATTTCATTTTCATTTACTTCGCTTGTTTTTTCCTTTTTGCCTTCAAGCCCATCAGAACTAAAATTCTATCAATTGACTGAACTTTTGACTTATAAATTTATCTATTTCACTAAGGCATTCTTATCTGTAAGCTCTTTCCGAGCTGGACTAGCCGTACCCATGAGCTCTGTTTTTAACAGTGGGCTGAACTCTCGACCTACGAGTTTTTATGATTCTTGTAAGGACATCCTCATTTTTCTCTTATTACTTCGTTACTATGAGCTCGGGCATACAACCTTTGTTTAATAATAATAATAAGTCAGATCATGTACCTTTAAAGGTGATGAGCAGGGCTGGCCTTTTTGCTTTTAGTTCTGATTTGATAAGAACTGAAGCTGGGGTCTCATCTGCTCACGCCATTGGATTTCTCTTCGAGTTGCCCCTTTACCTCCTCAACATTTATTACATGAGTGGTGAGGGGGTAAATCCCTAGACTTTATTTGTAACTGCACGGCTTCATTTTAGATGATTTTGCCTCTCTTTCTGGTTATGAGCTCGGATATCTAGTCCCTCTTGAAGTGACCCTTTGTCAGTCGGTGCGGTCTCGGTTGTATGCTCCACTGGAATGGGGAGTTCAGCTTTTTTGTCGTTTTTCTCTCCCAGGGTCATTTTTGCTAAGTGTTTGTTTACTGTGAGTTAATCCAAGCTGTGGGCAGGGTCTCTTACTTTTGTCTTGAGTCCGTCCATTCAGCGGATTAAGGAGCTCGGATTTTTGTTCTTAGCATAAGCATTTGCGCTACCAGTGTGACGGGCTCAGTAGTTCGGAATTTCGTCTTCCTCACTGTGAAGTCAATATTTAATTTCTTGCTTTCTTAACGAGCCTTATACGGGCTATGTTTCAGGGATCCTGGCCGTTTTTGCTCCAGGAGATCTTACGGGATCCTGGCCGTTTTTGCTCCGGGGAGATCTTGGTGATCCCGCCGGCCGTTTTTGCTCCAGGAGATCTTACGGGATCCTGGCCATTTTTTCTCCGGGGAGATCTTGGTGATCCCGCCGGCCGTTTTTGCTCCAGGAGATCTTACGGGATCCTGGCCATTTTTGCTCCGGGGAGATCTTAGTGATCCCGCCGGCCATTTTTGCTCCAGAAGATCTTACGGGATCCTGCCCGTTTTTGCTCTGGGGAGATCTTGGTGATCCCGCTGGCCTTTTTGCTCTTCCTTGAGGTCTTGCGCAAGATTCGGGCTCCTTGGCCTTACTGTCGCTTCGTCTTCTCAGCCGGTTTTGTGGTGTTGGGGGCCTTTTGGGAGCTCGGCCACCTACCTAACTGAGGTCTTGGGCATTTATGCCTGTTTCATTTTTCTTTTTTATTTCTTTCATGAAAGCAATGTGAGTAGAGACAAATAATGAACCTTGCCTGAATATTTTATTGGCCAGTGTTCCTACGCCTTCGTGAGCTCCGCACATTCCCCTGTGTATCTCTTCCATCACCTTTATCGCCTCCTCCGGGCTCACACATCGGAGCCATGGGCTGGACTTTCCCCTTCTGTACAAGGTCCCTCTTACTGCTTGGTAATTAGCAGCTCGAGCTGCTATCTTTCTTGCTTCATCCTTGTCTTCGGGGAGTTTTCCTTTTTCCAGATATTCCAGGTACGGGGTCATCCAGGTCTGGCTTTGTTCTACCTGCAACACGGTGGCTGTTTTATTAAAAGCAGGTGTGCTGACATGCTGTATGTACACTTCATCAGGGAGTTGTTCTAGTTCTTCCTTGGATAACCGACTAAGCAGGTCTGCTTCTTCGTTTTCTTCTCGAGGTATTCTTTGGTATTTGATGATAGCTCCCCGACCCTTGAGCTCGGCTTCTATGGCTTTTACCTTTGCTAGGTAATTCTGCATGGTTGGATCTCTGGCCTAATATGCCCCAGTTACTTGATTGATCACTAGCTGGGAGTCACTATTCACTTCGAGGTCGGTTGCCCCTACTTCCATTGCCACCAGCATCCCATTTATTAGGGCTTCATACTCTGCCACGTTATTGGAGGCCTTGAATTCCAGGCGTAGGGCGTAACAGACCTTAAATTCTCCAGGTCCCTTAAGCATTATTCCAGCGCCACTGCCCCCGGCGCCTGATGCCCCGTCTACATACAACTTCCAATTGAATTCTTGGGAAGGCTCTCCTTCTCTCCCATTCCTCGACGCTTCGAAAGATGACTCTCCCCGCTCTTCATTGAATGAGCACTTGCTCAGAGGCCGCCAAGTATATCAGAAGTTCTTCTCCTTCCAAGGGACTACTGAGCACATGGGGCGAGCTGAGGTAGCCTTTGAGCTCTTTGAAAGCTTCTCGGCAGTCTTCTGTCCATTCGAAGTTCGGTACTTTCCTCAACTTCTTGAAGAATGGCAAGCATTTCTCTACCGACTTTGACATAAAGCGATTTAACGCCACTACTCTCCCAGTCAGTCTCTGGACATCCCTTACACAGGTCGGCTCTGGCATATTCAGTATAGCTTCTACTTTCTCCGGATTGGGCTCGATGCCTTTCCCACTCACCATGTATCCCAGGAACTTTCCTCCCCTGATGAAGAAGGCACACTACGCTGGGTTCAGCCTCATTCTGTACTGTTCTAATACCCCAAATACCTCCCTCAGATCTACCATGTGCTGCTGGAAAGTTGGGCTTTTGACCACCATATCATCTACATAAACTTCTACGTTTCTGCCGATCTGATTTTTGAAGATTTTGTTCATCAGTCTTTGGTATGTTGCCCCGGCGTTTTTTAGCCTGAAGGGCATGGCTTTATAGCAGTAGGTCCCATCTTCTGTTATGAACAAGGTCTTTTCTTCGTCCGACCTGTCCATTGGAATTTGATGATAGCCAGACATAGCATCCAAAGAAGACATGTAAACGAAACCGGCCGTAGAGTCGACCATTTTATTAATATCAGGGAGGGGATAACAATTTTTAGGACATGCCTGATTCAGGTCAGTAAAATCTATGCACATCCTATATTTGGACTAATACAGGATTTGCCAACCACTGCGGGTACATGACTTCCCTAATAAAGCCTGCCTCTTCTAACTTCCGTACTTCCTCCCTGGTGGCCTGTTGCTTCTCCCTTCCTTGAAGAGAAAAGACCAAGGAGGCATTTACAGGTTCGGCCGCCAAAAGTGAAGTTCGACTGCCGAACGTTGCATGGTTTTGCTGCCTCCGAAGGCCATGTTCGGCTGCCGAACGTGGTGGAGGTTTGCATGTAGGTTTGGCCGCTGGAAATGGTTGACCAAGCTGCCTATAAAAGGCCCCTTGTCCGAAAAAAGGGGGAGTTTTCTCTCCATTCTTGGGCTAAGGTGAGTTCATGCTCTCCTTGGGTTGTTTTCATGGTTTTTCTTCAAATCCTTCAAGGTTTTCATGAGTTTTCTCCTTGTGTTGAAGAGTTGTGAGCTTGGAGCAAGGAGGTGGAGCTTGGAGACTTTTGGAGCTTGGATCTCCAGATCTTCAAGTTTGGGGTCACACCAACTCTTGATCTTCAAGAGGTAAGTGTAGATCCTTGGCTTTTATAGTGTTTTAAGTGAGTTTTATGAAGGAAAAAGGGTTAGGATTGCATGGTTTTGCATGGTTGTGCATGATAGGGTTTATGTACCCTTTATGCCTATGTATGCTTTATGTGTTGTTTGTTGGAGTTTACGCTTGTTTTAAGCTCCGTTATGCATGGTTAAGGGTTTATGCATGTTGTATGCATGTTTTGGAGAGGTTGGATGCATGTTTTGGGTGTTTGGAAGGTGTGGGAGGCTGGTATGCATGCGAGGCTGAGTTCTGGATGGACTCAGGTTCGGCCGTCGAAGGTGGTTTCGGCCGCCGAACCTGCCTGTGAATGCATGGTTTGGCCGCCTAACCTTTCCCCCGAAAGTTGAGTTTCGGATCTGGAGCAGACTTTCGGCCGTCGAAGGTGCCGCCGAAAGTGCCTGACTTTCGGATCTGGAGAGGGTGTTCGGCCGCCGAAGGTGCCCTGTCCAGCCTTTCTTTGCTTGTTTTTCCATGCATGCTTGAGGTGTTTTAGGGGGTTTATGGGGGAATGTTCAGAGCTATGTTAGAGTTGTTTGATCCCTCATTTGAGTCCACCTGTGTAGGATCGGACCTGAGGAATCGAGGTGTTTAGCAGTGTTAGCTGCTTCAGAGTGAGTCCAGAGTTAGCCCAGCAGTTGCTAGAGGTGAGTGGAACTGAACTATGTTTTTAATGAATGTTTTAGCATGTTCCATGCATCACAAATGCCATGTCTATAGTAGGTTGTATTGCATTAGTAACCACGAAGATGACGCATTGCATTATTTGTTGTGGATGTGGATGGACAACAGGATGACTCATTAGCCTTCTAGTTTCCGGGTCGTTACAGATTGGTATCAGAGCCCTAGGTTCATATGATCGGATCTATAGCTTGTTTTTGGGCTCATAGAGGTTATAGTAGGGCAAGCACAATAGGAAAGATCATGTCCACTAGGAGAGGATGTGGAGTCCTGTCTTGTATGATGATGTGTATTGCCATGATTTTATGCATGTGCAGTGTGGATGATATTGGATGATCCTCTAGCCCTCAGTATCATATGTGATGATATGATATGAGCAGAGAAGACCAGGTGTGGCTTAATCACCCCTGGCACAGAGTTTATGCTATGTAGAGGGCTATTGGTGCCAAGTTCATCCTTGATATGCTATGTATGTGATTGGGTTCATGTGTTTTCACTTGGACCATATGATATGATATGCTATGCTATGTTTGATGTGAGGCTTCATGTGTACCCGCATGGGCCATGTGAGGCTATGGTTTCTATGTGTGTGCTCTTTTTCTAGTAGGCAGGATGCGAGGTACTCGTTGATCTACGTGATTGACAGGAGTTCTGCTCAAGAGGAAAGGTATAGAGACTTTTCCCCCTGTTCTGCCAAGAGCGCAGTAGTGTAGCATCAGCAGAGAGGGTTCAGCAAGGGACCCTAAAAGGTCTTTTGATGCAGTCAGAGGAGGACTGGATCCTAAAGGATGTTAGCTGATGTGTGAGTTTAGCAGAGTTGAGTGTTCAGAGAAGAGGTAATAGCTAGAGGTTAGTGTTCCATAGAAGGGTAAGAGAGTTGCTAGGAGGTGCTCTGGCCTCGGGTTTCACAACCTCAGGTACAGGGAGAGTTGATCTCTCATCTCTGAGTGCAACCCCCCCCACAAGAGGTGTAAAGTGGGGCAGAGCCTTAAGGAAGAAGTAAGAGTAAGTTCAGGAGTGGTTTTAGTTCGGTCTGGGATTAGGTGGTGGTTGAGCTCTGGTCCAGATAGTTCTGGATGCACGAGGTGTAGTAAGCTACACGAAAGAGTCTGTCGGTATGGGACTACGGCATGTTATAGATGCGAGCAGGAGGGGCACGGTCACATGGCATGTGAGTGTCCTACTGCGCCCTGGTTGGCATAGTCCCAATGGACGACTTCAGGCAGTGTGGCTCAGCCAATGGCTCCAGCCATGTTTCAGGGCAGTGGTTGAGGCAGAGGGAGAGGGTTGCCTTTTCTTCAGTAGGTTCCCGCAGAGAAGGTCCGTCAGCTTCAGCTCGGATCTTCACCCTGACTTAGCAGGAGGCTAACACATCGAACACGGTGACGTCAAGTACGTTCACTTATGGATGTTCTGATGTGTATGCTCTTTGAAACCCTGATGTTTCTCTTTCCTTATTGCTTTGAGAGCCGTAGAGAGGTTGGGTTGATAGCTTCTAGGCTTAGAGTGTTCTCTTTGGGTTAGTAGACCCAAGTGTGATCCATCAGTGGTAGAGTCAGTCTGCCAGTATAGTGTGAGTAGGTGCCTTCCAGCCGACCTTATGGTTCTAGCTTTGATTGTGTGATGTCATTCTAGGGATGGATTGGCTAGCTACTCATGGTGCTACCTAGGTCTGCAGAGACAAGGTAGTCAGGTTCAGAGAGCAGGATGGATCAGAGGTTGTCCTTGGAGGAGACAGAGTAGAGGTGCCTAGAGGTTTGATGTCAGCCCTACAGGCTCATAGTTTGCTCAGGAAAGGTTGTCAGAGGGTTTCTAGCTCTTGTTGGAGAGTTTAGCAGTCAGGGTAGGGAACCAGCCTCAGTGCCCGTAGTTAGAGAGTGTTTAGATATTGTTCCCAGACGAGCTATCAGGTTTACCACCTGTCAGGAAGATAGAGTTTGGAATAGGAGTGGTATCTGGACTCAGAACCATTTCTATCCTTCCCTACAGGATGGCACCTGCAGAGTTGAGGTAGTAGTAAGAGTAGTGGTGAGACTTGGTAGACAAGGGTTTTATCCGCCCTAGTACCGCACCCTGGAGTGTTCCAGTGTTGTTATGGGAAAAGAAGGATGGATCCTTGAGACTTTGTAGCGACTGTAAGCCGTTGAACAAGGTCACTACCAAGGACAGGTATTCCCATTCAGGATTGATGATCTATTGGATCAGCTAGTAGGAGCTGGTTGTTTGCCTAGATAGGTCTGAGATTTGGGTACTACCTGTTGAGAGTTAGAGAAGAAGCCAGTTTAGTAGAGATGAAGAGAGAAGGGCAAGGATCAGATTGGGCAGCGGAAGCTGTGAAGGTTCAGGCGAAGGTTGAGATATTGCTGGCAGTGTCTCCTAGACAGGGTGATTCGTTATGGGGAGGAGAGCCATTTGGTTTTCTATGTTTTCTTGAAAGTTCGTGTTGGATCCGAGTGAGGTTCGTTCTGAACTAGAGGTGAGGATCTCAGGGGATCTCACCTATGTTGAGTAGCTAGAGCGGATCATAGACACGCCGAGTAGAGGAACAAGGAAATGCCGAGGTGGAAGTCCCTTAAAAGCACCTCAGTTGTTTAGTGTGTTTGGGAGACCGAGAGTTTTTGCGCCAGTAGTCTTGTGCCTCTTTTTATGTGAATATTTATGTGTTTATGTGTTCTTCCCTTGCATGAGCTAGTTGGGGAACATTCGGGGATGAATGTTCGTAAGGGGGGGAGATTGTAATACCCGGCTAGACGCCGGCATCGGAATTCTTACTTTTCGGCGGGATTTCCGTTGGAAGCTGGAATTCGAGGATGTCGGGGGTTCCTAGAAGGGTAAACGAGAAAGGTTTTCAAAAGGTTTTTAAGTGTTTTATGGTTTTGAATGTAAAGGATTTGAGGTTTGAAGAGAAAAGACCAAGGAGGCGTTTGCAGGTTCGGCCGCCGAAAGTGAAGTTTGGCCGCCGAACGTTGCATGGTTTTGCTGCCTTCAAAGGCCATGTTCGGCCGCCGAACGTGGTGGAGGTTTGCATGCAGGTTTGGCCGCCGGAAATGGTTGACCAAGCTGCCTATAAAAGGCCCCATGTCCCGAAAAAGGGGGAGTTTTCTCTCCATTCTTGGGCTAAGGTGAGTTCATGCTCTCCTTGGGTTGTTTTCATGGTTTTTCTTCAAATCCTTCAAGGTTTTCATGAGTTTTCTCCTTGTGTTGAAGAGTTGTGAGCTTGGAGCAAGGAGGTGGAGCTTGGAGACTTTTGGAGCTTGGATCTCCAGATCTTCAAGTTTGGTGTAACAGCCCGGAAATCGAACTGCTACCGGCACTAGGATCCAGATCGACTTAAGGTCGCCGGGACCCGTAGTAAGCCTGCTATCCTGTCTGTGTACCTGTGAAATCCCATACATGATCATACATTTTCTGTCAAACATTAAAACTTTTCTTTCCTCCTAGGGCTTAACCTGTGCATGCACTATTTCTGATCTCTCTACTCCTAGAGTTAAGCCTGGTTTTCTCATAGACATCATCAATAAAGGAAACATACATATCAAAACTGACCATGTATATACAACAAGGGATTACAACTCTCTAAGTCAAGCACAAGTCTATACACTGTACACTATCTCTTTACAATTTCATGTCCATACTAACTATTACATAACTTTTCTTCTTCCATACCCTGCTGGACTCCCTCTGGACTCTGAACCTGCAAACCTGGGGGATAGGGGAGAGGAATGAGCTATACAAGCCCAATGAGCAGAACTATAAAACATGAGTTAAAAACATGATCTCATGAAATGCACTACATCACATCATCTCAGGGATCAGACATGACCACCAACAATCCCACTCAAGGATGCCTGACCTAGCCAGGTCTTACAACCTCCGTCTGCCTGGCCCGGCCAGGTCTTACACTCTGCCTGCCTGGCCCAGCCAGGTCTTACTATCTCTGCTGCCTGATCTAATCAGGTCTTACCTACAGATGGCTGCCTGGCCCGGCCAGGTCTTATAACAGAGTTTGGGCTATTGGAGTCGCATTGGTCTATCCACAGCCTCATACGCATCGTATTATGCAATGCATCATATTCGTGAAACTAATGCAATCATCCTACTAGACTCATTATGATGCATGATATATGCTCAAAGCAGTTTAAATCTGAAAAGAGAAGTTCCACTCACCTCTGGCTGACTCTGTACTAACTCTGCAGGTTCTGACACAGTGCTCACTGCTGACTTCCCTGATTCCTCTGGTCCGTTCCTACACAAATGAGGGACCAAACTAACTCAAGACCATCTCTAAGAAACTCCCCAAAAACCCTCTAAACGATCCCCAAACAATCACATAAAACATGCAAAAGAAAGCTGGATAGGGCACTTTCGGCGGCAGGTTCGGCGGCCGAAACCCCTCTCCAGAGACGAAACTCATGCATGTTCGGCGGCACCTTCGGCAGCCGAAAGTCTCGTCTAGAGACGAAACTCAACCTTCGGCGTTACTTTCGGCGGCCGAACCTTGCCTCCAGAGATGAAAGTCCCAAGTTTCGGGGGCAAGCTTTGGCAGCCGAAACTGCCTCCACAAGGGGTTCGGCGGCCGAACCTTCCTTCGGCGGCCGAACCTGGTTTTGCCCGCTGGGCAGAACCCTGCTCTGTTTCATGCAAAACTTACCCAAAACGTACCCAACATGCATCTCAACTACTCCCAACTAGCACATACCATCAAACATGCATAAAGAGGTCCAAAACTAGCCTAAAACCTCAAACAAACACATCAAACAACACTTAACATGCTTGAACATAAACATCTCCCAAAACCTCACCTAAACCTAATCATGCATACTACCCATCAAACTCCCATAAAACCTTTAAAAATCACCAAAGAAGTTCAGGATCCACCCTTACCTCCTTAAGAACTTGAGGATAAGTGATCCTAACGTGGAGATATGAAGAAATCCTCTTCCAAAGCTCCAACCTTCCAAACTTGCTATTTTTGCTCAAAACCTTCAAAACACACCAAAACGCTTAAAACCATTGAAAGATTTGGTGAAAAACATGAAAAACATGAAAGTCAACGTGGGAGAGGCTTGAACTCACCTCTGGCTGCAAGTGGCGGAGAAATATCCTCCTTCCACCGACCCTTGGCCCTTTTATAGGTGGCTGGCCAGACCACCTTCGGCAGCCGAACGTGAATCCGAAACCATGCAATGTTCGGCGGCCGAAAGTGACCTTCGGCGGCCGAAAGTGACCTTCGGCGGCCGAACCTTTGCATTTCTCCCTTCTTTCTTTTCTTTCAAAACTCATTTCTTTTCACACTTGAAAACATTCAAAACTCTTAAAACACTCATGAAAACATAGGTCTTACCCTTCTCGAGGATTCCGACACCCGAGATTCCACCAGACGACAGGAATTCCGAGGCCGGACTCGAGCCGGGTATTACATTCTTCCCCCCTTAAGAACATTCGTCCCCGAATGTTCCTCACACAACTAAACAGATAAACACATAAACACAGAAAAAAGGGGAAAACCGAACCTTAAAACAGATATGGATATTGTTGGAGTATCGAATCCCGTGTCTCCCAGGTGCATTCTTCTAGGTGTGGTGGTTCCACAGGACTTTCACCATTGGTATCTCCTTGTTTCTCAGCTTTCGAATCTGGGTGTCAATGATCCGCACTGGCTGCTAGACATAGGTGAGATCGCTTAAGATTTCCACCTCAGGCTCACTAAGAACCTTCTCTGGATCTGACACGAACTTTCTCAACATAGAAACATGAAATACCGGGTGAACTCGTTCCATTGATGCAGGTAAATCCAGCTTATACGACACAGGCCCGATCTTCTGCAAGATCTCAAAGGGACCTATGTACCGTGGAGCCAATTTACCCTTCTTTCCAAAGCGAACCACTCCTTTCATTGGAGACACCTTGAGCAATACCATATCCCCCTCCTGGAACTCTATCTGCTTCCTACGGATGTCTGCATAGCTTTTCTGTCTGCTTATAGCTGTTCTAATCTTTTCTCGGATTACAGGCACTAACTTGCTGGTAATCTCAACTAACTCTGGCCCTGCAAAAGCCTTCTCTCCTACCTCTTCCCAGCAAACAGGTGTTCTGCACTTCCTCCCATACAGAGCTTCATAAGGAGTCATTCTTATGCTAGCATGATGGCTGTTGTTGTAGGCAAACTCCACCAGAGGTAGATGCTGCCTCCAAGAACCGCCAAAGTCTAACACACACATTCTCAGCATATCTTCTATGGTCTGGATGGTCCTCTCTGACTGACCGTCTGTCTGTGGATGGAAAGCAGTGCTGAAATCCAATCTTGTACCCATAGCAGCTTGCAGACTCCGCTAAAACCTGGAGGTGAACTGCGGTCCTCTATTTGATACTATCGACACTGGAACTCCATGCAGCTTGACTATCTCTTCTACATATACCTGCGCTAACTTGTCCACAGAATAGTTGCTCCTGACTGGAATGAAGTGAGCAGATTTCGTGAGTCTGTCCACAATCACCCATATGGAGTCTAGCCTGTTGGACATCGCCGGTAACCCCACTACAAAATCCATCGCTATGTGCTCCCATTTCCACTCTGGAATCGGCAGTGGGTTAAGCATTCTAGCCGGCTTCTGGTGTTCTAGCTTCACCCTTTGACATGTCTCGCTGGCTGACACAAACTGTGCCACTTCCCTCTTCATCGCTGACCACCAATATACTCTTCTCAGGTCTTGATACATCTTGGTGGCGCCAGGGTGAACGCTATACCTCGCACTATGAGCTTCCCTCATAATGTCTTCCTTCAAACTGCTATCATCTGGTACACATAATCTCTTACCGTGACGAAGAATCCCCTCACTATCAAATCTGAACTCTGCACTGTTGCCAGACTGAACAGTCCTGGCAATCTTCACTAACTCAGGATCTTCGTACTGTTTCAGAGCCACTTGCTCTAGAAACACTGGTGTCACTCTCATCTGTGCAATCAAAGCACCTGTACCAGATAACTGCAACTGGAGCCCTTCATCCATGAGTCTGTAAAAGTCCTTCACCACCGGTCTTCTCTCTACTGCAATGTGAGATAAACTGCCAAGTGACTTCCGGCTTAAGGCATCAGCTACAACATTAGCCTTACCCGGATGATATTGGATCTTACAATCGTAATCACTGAGCAATTCTACCCACCGTCTCTGCCTCAAGTTTAACTCTCTCTGACTCAAGATGTGCTGCAGGCTCTTATGATCTGTATAGATCTCACACTTTACCCCATAGAGGTAATGCATCCACATCTTAAGTGCAAAGATAACAGCTGCCATCTCAAGATCGTGTGTCGGGTAGTTCAGCTCGTGCCTCTTCAGCTGTCTAGAAGCATAAGCTATCACTCTGTCATTCTGCATTAACACACAACCTAATCCCACTCGGGATGCATCACAGAACACTGTGAAATCATCATCACTGTTCGGCAGAGCTAACACCGGTGCTGAAGTCAACCGTCTCTTCAACTCTTCAAAACTCTCATTACAATCCTCTGACCACACGAACTTCTGATTCTTCCTAGTCAGTCTGGTCATAGGAGCAACTATCTTCGAAAAGTCCTGAATGAACCTCCGATAGTAGCCTGCCAAACCCAGAAAACTCTTGATCTCTATCACTGACGTGGGTGTAGGCCAATTGGCTACTGCCTCTACCTTCTTGGGATCTACTGTTATTCCTTCCTCTGAGACGACATGTCCCAAAAAGGCAATGCTCCTTAGCCAGAACTCGCACTTGGAGAACTTGGCATACAAGCCATGCTCTCGCAAAGTTTGCAAAACTACCCTCAGATGCTGGGCATGCTCCTCGGCATTCCTGGAGTACACTAAGATATCATCTATAAAGACGATCACAAAACGATCCAAGTACTCCCTGAAAACCCTGTTCATGAGATCCATGAATGCTGCAGGGGCATTAGTCAACCCGAACGACATCACTAGGAACTCATAATGCCCATATCTGGTCCGAAAAGCAGTCTTGGATACATCTCCTTCCCTGATCTTCAACTGGTGGTATCCAGATCTCAGATCTATCTTAGAAAAACAACCTGCTCCTGATAGTTGGTCGAATAGATCATCGATCCTGGGTAAAGGATACTTGTTTTTTATAGTGACTTTGTTCAACTGTCTGTAGTCGACACAAAGTCTAAGAGGTCCATCCTTCTTTCTGACAAATAATACTGGAGCACCCTAAGGGGAGATACTCGGGCGGATGAAACCCTTTGCTACCAAATCTTGTAACTGTTCTTTCAACTCTCTTAACTCTGTTGGCGCCATCCTGTAGGGAGGAATAGAGATCGGTCTGGCACCGGGCATCAACTCTATCTCGAACTCTATTTCCCTATCAGGTGGTAGTCCTGGAAGCTCTTCAGGAAACACATCTAGGAATTCTCTAACAACTGGTACTGAGGATGGTTCCCTAACCCGACTATCTAGCTCTCTCACAAAAGCTAGGAACCCCTGACACCCCTTCCTCAACATCCTACGAGCCTGAAGGGCTGATATCAAACTCCTAGGTGTCCCTCTCTTGTCTCCTCTGAAGACACACTCTGACCCATCCTGGTCTCTGAGACTCACTACCTTGTCCCTGCAGTGCAAGGTAGCACTATAGGTAGATAACCAATTCATCCCTAGAATGACATCAAAATCTGTCAACTCTAGAACCACAAGGTCAGCTGGAAGGCATCTACCCTCAATAAACACTGGACTGAACTGACAGACTGACTCTGCCAATGATGGGTCACATCTAGGTCCACTGACCCAGAGAGGACACTCTAACTCGGATACAATCAACCCCAATCTCTCTGCGGCTCTAGAAGAAATGAAAGAGTGAGAAGCACCGGGGTCCATCAAAGCATACACCTCTGAACACCCAATGATGAGAGTACTTGACACCACTGTGTTCGAAGTGTCTGCCTCCTGCTGCGTCATGGTGAAAATCCGTGCTGGAGCTGACGGACCTGCACCTCGGGAACCCATCCCTGATGAAGAGGCTGCCCCTCTTCCTCTACCTCTGCCACTGCTTGGTGGACAGGCTGAAGCTGCTGACTGGACGACACTACTTGCGGTCATCTGCTGGGATGGTGCAACCAAAGTCGCCTGAGGACATTCCCGTGCATAATGTCCCTCCTGCCCACATCTATAGCAGGCTGTAGATCCCAACAAATAAGCTCCTCTATGCGGTCTCCCACACCTATTGCAAACTGGAAGATCTGTGCCAGAGCTGGAGCCGCTACTCATTCCTAGACCCGTCTTAATCCTGTTCCAGAACTTGCCTCTCTTTCCTCTGAATTTATCCCATCTCTTTTTGCTCGCACTTGCCGTACTCTGTGCGGAGGAACCTGGTTTCGCACCAGAAGTTTGTGCCTTGAATTGCTTAACTACACCCTGACTTATGGCACTGGCCTCCATCTTTCTAGCAGCATCCACAATGGAGTGGAAACTCTCCTTCTCCGCGTGGAGAATCAAGGAGAAATACCTGGGATGAAGCCTCGTGGCATATCTCTTTGCCTTCTTCTGATCCGTATCATACGCCTGACCCACGTATGGTAACAATTCCAGGAACTTATCTGTATACTCATCAATGCTCATCTCCTCCGTCTGTCTCAACTGTTCAAACTCCACAACCTTTAGCTCTCTGGAACTGTCAGGGAAAGCCCACCCAGCAAATTCGTTGGCGAACTCTTCCCATGTCATACTGTCTATTCTGGGGTCCACATAGTTCTTGAACCATTCTCTGGCTTTCTTACATTTTAATGTGAACCCTGCCATCTCAATGGCCCTGCTCTCATCTGCTCCCAACTCACTTGTTATCATCCTGACTGCACTGAGATACTCAAAGGGATCATCTCCCGTATTGAATTTAGGAGCATCCAACTTTAAGTACTCCGTCATCTTCACCTTATTGCCCCCTGAAGAACTGGGTTGTGCTTCAACAACCGGGGCTACTGGTTCAGGTGGTGGTGGTGGAGGTACTGTTTCTCTGGATTCAGGCTGTACTGGACTTGGATGAACAGGTGGGGGTGGATACATGTGATATGGTGGATAGAAGGAAGGATAGGGCATATATGGCATGTAGGGTGGATATGGGGCAAAGCTGGAGAAATCCGACGTGCCTCCCATCGGATCCCCTAGGCCCTGTTGAAAGGGTGGATAGCCAAACCCCGAGGCCTGTGCGCCTCCCTGAGACTCCCCCATACCTTATTCTGACCTTCCTACACCCATACTTACATCTCTACTCTGAGCCTCCTCCATAGCAACTCTCTCTTCTTCTGATCTTCCCCCTCTGCCTATTCCTCTTCTACTCTCGTCAGAAGACCTTCTCGGGTCTCTTGACATTCCCTCCCTACTTGACCTGTGAGTCCTTGCCCTTAGCAATGCAGGAGGACGAGCAGCTGTACCCTCACTTTCAGGTGGGACTCCAGTCAATCTCGCGGATCGACGAGTTCCGCGCATCTTAACTCTCTCTGGAAAACAACACATCACAGAGCACATAAGCAACACATAAAGGAAAACAACACATGCATCATGGCATTACTCATCATCAGATAGACAGGACGAACATCCTATCCTAGTGGACATGTTTTCTTATTGTGCTTGACCCACTGAACCTCTATGAGCCCAACTCTATCTCTATAGGTCCGATCATATGAACCTAGGGCTCTAATACCAATCTGTAACAGCCCGGAAACCGAACTGCTACCGGCACTAGGATCCAGATCGACTTAAGGTCGCCGGGACCCGTAGTAAGCCTGCTATCCTGTCTGTGTACCTGTGAAATCCCATACATGATCATACATTTTCTGTCAAACATTAAAACTTTTCTTTCCTCCCAGGGCTTAACCTGTGCATGCACTATTTCTGATCTCTCTACTCCTAGAGTTAAGCCTGGTTTTCTCATAGACATCATCAATAAAGGAAACATACATATCAAAACTGACAATGTATATACAACAAGGGATTACAACTCTCTAAGTCAAGCACAAGTCTATACACTGTACACTATCTCTTTACAATTCCATGTCCATACTAACTATTATATAACTTTTCTTCTTCCATACCCTGCTGGACTCCCTCTGGACTCTGAACCTGCAAACCTGGGGGATAGGGGAGAGGAATGAGCTATACAAGCCCAATGAGCAGAACTATAAAACATGAGTTGAAAACATGATCTCATGGAATGCACTACATCACATCATCTCAGGGATCAGACATGACCACCAACAATCCCACTCAAGGATGCCTGACCTAGCCAGGTCTTACAACCTCCGTCTGCCTGGCCCAGCCAGGTCTTACTATCTCTGCTGCCTGATCTAATCAGGTCTTACCTACAGATGGCTGCCTGGCCCGGCTAGGTCTTATAACAGAGTTTGGGCTATTGGAGTCGCATTGGTCTATCCACAGCCTCATACGCATCGTATTATGCAATGCATCATATTCGTGAAACTAATGCAATCATCCTACTAGACTCATTATGATGCATGATATATGCTCAAAGTAGTTTAAATCTGAAAAGAGAAGTTCCACTCACCTCTGGCTGACTCTGTACTAACTCTGCAGGTTCTGACACAGTGCTCACTGCTGACTTCCCTGATTCCTCTAGTCCGTTCCTACACAAATGAGGGACCAAACTAACTCAAGACCATCTCTAAGAAACTCCCCAAAAACCCTCTAAACGATCCCCAAACAATCACATAAAACATGCAAAAGAAAGCTGGATAGGGCACTTTCGGCGGCAGGTTCGGCGGCCGAAACCCCTCTCCAGAGACGAAACTCATGCATGTTCGGCGGCACCTTCGGCAGCCGAAAGTCTCGTCCAGAGACGAAACTCAACCTTCGGCGTTACTTTCGGCGGCCGAACCTTGCCTCCAGAGACGAAAGTCCCAAGTTTCGGGGGCAAGCTTTGGCAGCCGAAACTGCCTCCACAAGGGGTTCGGCGGCCGAACCTGGTTTTGCCCGCTGGGCAGAACCCTGCTCTGTTTCATGCAAAACTTACCCAAAACGTACCCAACATGCATCTCAACTACTCCCAACTAGCACATACCATCAAACATGCATAAAGAGGTCCAAAACTAGCCTAAAACCTCAAACAAACACATCAAACAACACTTAACATGCTTGAACATAAACATCTCCCAAAACCTCACCTAAACCTAATCATGCATACTACCCATCAAACTCCCATAAAACCTTTAAAAATCACCAAAGAAGTTCAGGATCCACCCTTACCTCTTTAAGAACTTGAGGATAAGTGATCCTAACGTGGAGATATGAAGAAATCCTCTTCCAAAGCTCCAACCTTCCAAACTTGCTATTTTTGCTCAAAACCTTCAAAACACACCAAAACGCTTAAAACCATTGAAAGATTTGGTGAAAAACATGAAAAACATGAAAGTCAACGTGGGAGAGGCTTGAACTCACCTCTGGCTGCAAGTGGAGGAGAAATATCCTCCTTCCACCGACCCTTGGCCCTTTTATAGATGGCTGGCCAGACCACCTTCGGCAGCCGAACGTGAATCCGAAACCATGCAATGTTCGGCGGCCGAAAGTGACCTTTGGCGGCCGAAAGTGACCTTCGGCGGCCGAACCTTTGCATTTCTCCCTTCTTTCTTTTCTTTCAAAACTCATTTCCTTTCACACTTGAAAACATTCAAAACTCTTAAAACACTCATGAAAACATAGGTCTTACCCTTCTCGAGGATTCCGACACCCGAGATTCCACCAGACGACAGGAATTCCGAGGCCGGACTCGAGCCGGGTATTACATTAAGTTTGGGGTCACACCAACTCTTGATCTTCAAGAGGTAAGTGTAGATCCTTGGCTTTTATAGTGTTTTAAGTGAGTTTTATGAAGGAAAAAGGGTTAGGATTGCATGGTTTTGCATGGTTGTGCATGATAGGGTTTATGTACCCTTTATGCCTATGTATGCTTTATGTGTTGTTTGTTGGAGTTTACGCTTGTTTTAAGCTCCGTTATGCATGGTTAAGGGTTTATGCATGTTGTATGCATGTTTTGGAGAGGTTGGATGCATGTTTTGGGTGTTTGGAAGGTGTGGGAGGCTGGTATGCATACGAGGCTGAGTTCTAGATGAACTCAGGTTCGGCCGCCGAAGGTGGTTTCGGCCGCCGAACCTGCCTGTGAATGCATGGTTTGGCCGCCTAACCTTGCCCTCGAAAGTTGAGTTTCGGATCTGGAGCAGACTTTCGGCCGCTGAAGGTGCCGCCGAAAGTGCCTGACTTTCGGATCTGGAGAGGGTGTTCGGCCGCCGAAGGTGCCCTGTCCAGCCTTTCTTTGCTTGTTTTTCCATGCATGCTTGAGGTGTTTTAGGGGGTTTATGGGGGAATGTTCAGAGCTATGTTAGAGTTGTTTGATCCCTCATTTGAGTCCACCTGTGTAGGATCGGACCTGAGGAATCGAGGTGTTTAGCAGTGTTAGCTGCTTCAAAGTGAGTCCAGAGTTAGCCCAGCAGTTGCTAGAGGTGAGTGGAACTGAACTATGTTTTTAATGAATGTTTTAGCATGTTCCATGCATCACGAATGCCATGTCTATAGTAGGTTGTATTGCATTAGTAACCACGAAGATGACGCATTGCATTATTTATTGTGGATGTGGATGGACAACAGGACGACTCATTAGCCCTCTAGTTTTTATTGCATGTAACAGAAGTCCTGAGGAGCCCCCTGAGGGCCGAGCATAGAGCTATGTATGTAACAGAAGTCCTGAGGAGCTCCTTTGAGGGCCGGGCACAGAGTAGAGGGAGTTTTGAGTCAGTCCATCCTTTATATGATTTAATTGTAATGTGATGCATTCCATGATGGCATATGTTTTAATGTTTTTATAGTTCTGCTCATTGGGCTTTGTAGCTCACCCCATTCCCTTAACCCCATGTTTTCAGGGCCAGAGAAGTCAGAGTCAGCAAGAGTAAGAGCAGGGCTATGGTTATGTAATAGAAGTGTAGTGGACATGATGTAAAGTAAGGTTATGGTATGTAAAGACATGTTATAACATGTAATGTAATCAGAGTTATAGTATTGTGCTTGGCTCGAGTTGGATAATCCCTTTGTACATGATGTTTTATGTTAATGTTTTATGATGAAATGTTTATGGACCGAGCTTGACATATAGTATGCTGACCCAACTAGAGCATTTGATGAGGGCTCTAGTATAGGGGTTCTATGTTTTCAGACATAGGGCATGCACAGGTCAAGCTTGGTAAGTGAAAAGTTTAAAGTTTTATGGAAATGTTGAGCATGTACGGGATTATACCAGATGTACAGAGTGCATAGTAGACTTGCTACGGGTCCAGGCGGCCTTAAGCCGATCTAGATCCTAGCGCCGGTAGCGGTCCGGTTTCTGGGTCGTTACAACCACCCTCTTCTTCTGCTTCACCGGTTTGGCGTCGGGGAGGACGTTCAGCTTATGGGTCATCACCTCAGGGTCAATCCTGGGCATGTCAGAAGGCTTCCAGGCGAAGCTAGATGAGTGACCTCGGATCAGGGCTATGACTTCAGTTTTTTGTTCTTCAGTGAGGCCGACATTGAAACTGAAGATCTTATCTGTCTCTGCTTCTGATAAAGGAAAAGTCTCCAGTTCTCCGACCGGCTCTGTTCTGGTTTCTTTCTCCTCATCCCTGACCTCTAGCACCCCTGAGTCGAGTCTCTCTGCTGTCGAGCTTGGCTCTGCAACTGTGGCTAAGTACACCGCTCTCGCCTCTTCCTGGCTTCCCCGGACTACTCCCACTCCTGCCTCCGCTGGGAACTTCAACGCCAGATATCTAATACTGGTGACGGCCTCGAAGTCAAACAGCGCGGGTCTCCCCATGATTGCGTTGTAGTTCAATGGGAGTTTGACCACTAAGAACACCGCATAATGGGTACGGGTTCTTGGCGCTTAGCCTAAGGTGAGAGCCAGCTTTACCTTCCCCTCCACGGGCACTGGTACCCCTTCGATCCCTTTGACCGGTGCCTGATCCCGGACTAACTGCTCCTCGGGGATTCCCATTTGCTGGAAAACCCGGTAGGGCAACAGGTTCACCTTGCTCCCGTCATCCACTAAGATCTTCTTAACTCAGTAGTTGTGAATGACGGCTTCAATGACGAGGGCGTCATCATGGGGCATCTGAACACCCTGAGCATCTTCCGGAGAAAAAGTGATGGCCACTGGAGTGTGTTCGACGACCTGCATGACCTCGGCGCTACTGCTCTCCCCCTCTCGACTCCTCTTTTTCCCCCTACGGCTCATCCGACCTCCTGTTCCCCCCAACAATCATGTTGATGGTCCCACTGGACCCATCATTCACTGGTCCAGCTCCCGCTCTCCTTGGCACTGGGGCTGCCGGATTGGGCTGAGGCCTCTGTCCCTCCGGTTTCTACATGAAGTTTTTGAGGTGCCACTTTTTATCAGCCTCTCGATCTTTGTGATCAACTGGAAGCAGTTATTGGTGTCGTGCCCGTGCATGCGATGGTACTGACAATATTTGTCAAGATCTCGCTGGTTTGCTTCCGTTTTCATAGGCCTGGGCCATTGGAGGAACTCCTTACCTTGGATGGCTATGAGCACTTCGGCTCTAGAGGCATTGAGAGGGGTCGGCTTTTCTGGAACCCACGGAGGGAGTGGCCTCTGTTCTGAAACCCGAGGAGGGAGAGGTCTTTGGTCCCTTCGCTCCCAGGGTTGTCTGTAAGGCTCAGGCCTCTTGCCATACTTTTTCTCGCGCCTCTCCAGCCTCCCTTCCTCCGGTGCTTTCTCCTTATATGTCGCTCCCCTGGCGAACCTGCTTGTCACCAAGGCATCATCCTGCCTTATGTATTTTTCAGCCCGCTTCATCAGCTCGGCCAGTGAGGTCGGAGGCTTCCTGCTCAATGAGCCAAAGAACTCGGCAGAGGTCGTCCCCTTTTGCATGGCCTCCACCGCCCTTCCCTCATCGAGCTCGGGAATCTGCAGGGCCTTCGTGTTGAAACGAGCGACGTACTCCCTGAGCGATTCGTCTCTCCTCTGTCTGATCGTCTCCAGGTAACTCGTCTTCCTATCTGCGGGCACCCTGGCGATAAACCGGCTGATGAAGCGAGTGGCCAAATCTCCAAAGCTGCTGATACTTCCGGCCTCAAGGCTGTTGAACCACGCCCGTGCTGGCCCCGAGAGTGTCGTTGGGAATACCTTGCACATCAAGGCATCTGACAAAGTCTGCAGCTCCATGAAAGTCTTGTAGTTCAAGACGTGCTCCCGGAGGTTCCTAGCTCCGTCGTACGCGGCCGTAGGTGGCATCATAAATTTCTTGGGAACAGTCTCTTGCTGCACCCACTTCGAGAAGGGTGAAGAGGTGGGCAGGAGAGTTTGGTTCTGATCCTTCGTTCCCAACTCGGCCAAGAGCTGCTCTCTCATTTTTTGCAGCTTTTGGTCTACACTTTCCTCCTCCTGCCTGGGTTTCTTCTCCAGGTGGTACTCTTCCTCTTCCATTTCGCTTCTCGTCCACCTGGTTGTTCCGGCAGAATAACTGTCGGCCCCATCGTTCTCAATCAACTCCCTCGCGCTCTTTTCGTGAACCCTTGCTTCCGGTTCTTCTTCTTCCCCAGCTCTTCTCCCCCTTTCTCCGGTTTCTCGACTAACTGTTTGGGGATGGTTGAGGGTAGGTTGAGGGTCATTGGTCTGGGGCTCCTCTACCATTGGCAATACGTTTGCTGGGGTGCTAAGGCCCCGTTGCTGCATTATCTGCCCCAGCCAGTGGGCGGTGTTTTGTAGTTGTAGGGCGATGGTTTGGAGGTCCTGGTCGGACAAGGTAGTGGCAGAAGCATTCTCTGCCAGGCTTGGCGAAGGGTTGAAAGGGATGAGTGGTTGATTGTTTGGAGTTGTAGGACTGGAAAAGGAGAACTGCTGCCCCTCTTGAGCAGAGCTCAGGTCATTTGGAGTGACGTTGTTTTCGTTGTGATTAGCCATTGTGGATCTCAGTGGGTTTGTTTAGAGTGGAACTCCGGTGATGAAAAGATCTCCTTCGTTCCCACAGACGGCGCCACTTGATGATCTGAGATCCAGAAGATAGGGTTTTACAATGGGTTCTGTAAAACTGGAAAAAGCTTAGACCTAGAGGAGAGTATTTCTCCTTTTATATATTTTCTTTTGTCCGCTAGTGACGTGTAACAGAATGTACGTCATTGGGCCACCTGTCCCTGTCACGTTGATATGGACGTACGATCGCTGCTCCATGCGTAACGGCCCCCTGATTCTCCCCGGGCACGCATGTGGATGGTCCCACAAGGCGAATGGGCTGAATTCCTTCCTGGTTCCGAGCTGGGCCGGAAGATAAGGTTAAGATTAGGCTCCTAATGGGCCTGGCTTTAGACCGGAGCGAGGAAATCCAGCGGTCATCAACGGGTATGGCAGCTTTGAAGGCAAATATTAGTAAAGCCTATCACAGGCTCGAATGGACGTTTCTGAGGGATGTTATGTTACGTATGGGGTTTTGTGAAGCATGGATGGATATGATACAGTATTATGTTTTGACAGTTAGTTATAAAGTTTTGCAGTAAGGTCAGATTTTAGGGCCTATTCAACCTGCGAGAGGATTACATCAGGGCGATGCTTTATATTATGTGCGGAGGTGTTATCCCGCATTATTCAATCTCGGTTGAATCAAGAAATCTTCATGGTTGTTGTGTTCGAAGAGGGACGCCAGAGGTTAGTCATTTATTTTTTGCGGATGACAGTGTATTGTTTTTTAAGGCTACGGAGAAGGAAGCCAGAGTTGTTAAAGATGTGCTCAAGGTTTATGAGAATGCTTCAGGTCAACCGGTAAATTTCATGATGTCTCTTATTTGTTATAGCCCAAATACCCCATTGAATATAAGGAATACAGTGGGTGGTATTCTACAGGTAGCTGAGCATGATAATCTAGGTAATTATTTGGGCCTACCAACTGCTATAAGGCATAACAGGAAGGAAATCTTTACTTTGTAAAAGACAAAGTTTGGAAAAGATTGAATTCATGGAGGAATAAGTTGCTATCTAAGGCAGGGAAGGAGATTTTAATTAAAATAGTTCTCCAAACAATTCCAAATTATGTCTGTGTCTTTATTTTTATTACCAAAAGGGACATGTGAGGATTTTGAGAATTTTTTGTTGACTTTTGGTGGGGAAGAAATCAAAGGGGTTTGAATAATATGCACTGGATTGCTTGGTCAAGGTTGTGTTGGTATAAAATGAAAGGAGGATTTCAATTTAAGTGCATTCGTGAATTCAACTCAACTTAGCCAAGCTGGGTCGAATAGGATGGCGGCTGCTGAAGCATCCTAATTCACTTAGAGCTCAAGTTCTAAAGGCCATGTATTTTGCTCATACGAATTTTTTAGAAGCCGATATTGGGTAAAACTATAGTTTTGTGTGGAGGAGTATTTGGGAAGGGAGGCAGGTGTTACAAAAAGGGGTGTGCTGGAAGGTGGATTCAGGAAAGGATATTTCTATTTGGTTTGATCCTTGGATTCAAAATCTTGGGAATCGATTTATTTCTTTGGTTTTATCTTTTGATAAGCATGTCTTTATGGCTCGGGATTTAATCAAGCAAGAAATTCAAAATCTTGGGAATCGATTTATTTCTACGGTTTTCTCTCTTGATAAGCATGTCTTTATGGCAAGAGATTTGATCAAGCAAGAAAGCTGGGACAAGGAGCTTATTGTATCTGTGATTAATGAAAGGGGTGCTCAACAAAGTTTATCTATCCCATTGAGCAACCAAACAAATTATTATTTCTTTTGGCTCTTTGAAAGAAGAGGTTCCTTTTTGATTAAATCCGCTTATCGAGCTCTTCTATCGACACCAGACACAAATCCTGATCAGCATAGCAAGCGAATATGGAGGAAGTTGTGGAAATTGCCATTGTTGCCGCAGGTGATGAGTTTTGTATGGCGTGCTGGCAATAATGTTATACCGACAAGTGTTTCACTTTTACAAAGGTGAGTCCCAGTGCCAGAGATTTGTCCGATGTGTAACCTGGCTGAGGAATCAACGATGCATTGAATCCTTCGGCTTTTGGATGGTACCGTCCTGCGGTTGGGCCATTCTTTGATTGGCTTAAGGCAATGATTTTGCTGTTTAATGAGCTTGATACTAACTTTGTTCTAGGTGTTTGTTAGGCTATATGGAATGCAAGGAATGCTGTGGTCTAGTCGGATAATTATAGAGAACCGATTGGCACATGGCTCGCTGCACAACACACACAAATTGATTGGCAGAATGCTCAAGTGAAGGCTCTACACGTTCAGCAGCAGGGTAGGGAAAGATGGTGGTGAAAACCATCAGCAGATTGGATAAAAATAAATATTGATGCTACGACAAATGTTGGTGGTTGAGACACAAAAGTTGTGTTTATAGTTCGAGATGATCAAGAAAACTTCTTGACTGCAAGGAATAGTCGGATCACTGGAGTATTTTCACCGAGGGTGGCTGGAGCTTTGGCTATGAAGAAAGCATTGAGCTGGGTACGTGGGAGGAATTGGTTGAATGTGGTCTATGAGGGAGATAGTTTGGAGGTTATTCAGGCTCTTGAAGGTTATTGGGGCTGAACTTAACTTCTTTTGGTGCTTTTATCAAAGAAATTAAGCTGTTACAAAGAGAATTACATGATACTTATAAATTTGCTGCGATTCCTCGACAAATAAATTTGATTGCCTTCACGCTAGCTCAGACTATTAGAGATTTTAATAGCATTGGTGAGTGAATACATATACCACCCAACTTTGTAAAAGATGTTTTATTAGCTTATTTTTATTAATAAAACAACCCTGTTCTATTCAAAAAAATTGAGGGATTTTAAAATATAATAAACTTAAAGATTCAGGGACTTAAAAGTAAGTTCCCAAAGTTTATGTTTCTCATCGCAACCTAAAACCCATGCTCATTTTACCTTTGATCCCGAACCCCAATTCCACTTTTCCTTCTCCAGAATCCAGACTGGTACCAAAAGATTTACACGTCGGAGGAACTCGAAAAACCCTAGATTGGGAAAATGTCGATGTCCAAGAGCTCCAAGATGCTTCAGTACATCAACTATCGGATGCGGGTTACCATCCAGGACGGCCGCCAGCTGGTCGGAAAGTTCATGGCCTTCGACCGCCACATGAATCTCGTCCTCGGAGACTGCGAGGAGTTCCGCAAGCTCCCACCCGCCAAGGGCAAGAAGAACAACGAGGAGCGAGAGGACCGCCGCACTCTAGGCCTTGTTCTCCTCCGTGGTGAAGAGGTTATTTCGATGACCGTTGAGGGTCCTCCTCCTCCTGAAGAATCTCGAGCTAAGGCTGTTTCTGCTCATGCCGTTCCTGGTCCCGGCATTGGCCGAGCAGCTGGCCGTGGGATTCCCACTGCTCCTCTCGTTCAGGCACAGCCTGGCCTTGCTGGTCCTGTCCGTGGCGTTGGTGGGCCTGCACCCGGCATGATGCAGCCGCAGCTCTCGCGTCCTCCGGTCCCACAACTTTCTGCTCCGCCTATGACTTACCCTGCAGCAGCGGCTCCACCGGCTGGTGCCGCCCCCGTCTTACGTCCACCTGGCCAGATGCCTCCTCCTGCTTATCCTGGTCAAGCTCCTCCAATGGGTCGGGGTCCACCTCCACCGCTGCCACCTCAGTTTGCCGGTAGGCCACCGCAACAGGGTTTCCCAATGCCACCCCAGTTTGCGCAGAGACCAATGGGAATGCCGCCTCAGCAACAGGCACCAATGATGAGAGGGCCTCCTGCTCCACCAAGACCTGGAATGCAACCCCCACCTCCTCGCCCTGGAATGCCTCCTCCGCCTGGTGGTGTTCCTGTTTATGGACCTCCCCGTCCTGGTATGCCACCTCCACTCAATCCCCAACAGCAGCAGCAGAATCAGCAGCAACAGTGATTAGGTATGCCTAATTTTTTATGTTTGGGACTTTGCATCCTGGCGGTTTTCCTGTTTGAGCTTGTTACTTTCTTTAAGAATTTTTGTTCTTTAAGCTTCTTTCTGGAATTTTTGTTTGTGACTTTTCAATTTCATTTGATGAATTGTGGATTAATCCGTTAATGTGTCTATAGATTGCAGAATTGCCTTATTGTCGAAGTTATTATTTTATCACCTTTCTCTGTTCCGTTGCATATTCTGTGTCTTTTTGGTTATAGGTTGGCAATCATTTGAGACGAGGAAAATTAATACTGACTGAACATTGCTATTTTGGATGTTAGAGCATCCATGTGATATGAATTCTAGTTAAATATTTGATGTTTACGTTCTGACACGCTTGATTGTTTTAGTTACTGATAGAGAGGTTATAAACACTATTATTATAACCTTAAATTTAAGGTTACAAAATATGATAATATTCAAAGTTATGGGACAATGGGTAAAATTACCCAATAAACATCCTTCTATGCAACAAAGAGGTTTAACCTACAGCTGGCAAAGTAATTTAGGACGAATCGAAAGCACTTACAAACATGAAGTAACAAAACTAATAGTGCTATCTACTCCAATTCAAGCTACTAAAATGTATAATAAGTTCTCTTTTTAGTCTTTGACGGGCCAACTCAAATTGGCTTTATGTGAGAGATTGAAGAAAGTATGATATGCTTGGTTTTTCTTGTGCTTGGAAAGCCCCATATCAATTTATGTTGGATGAAAGGAAAAATAAAGTAAGATGGGAAGGAGTGGAATAGTCTACTGGACATCTCATTAATGTTTGCATCTCTTTCTAATTTTCCCTCCACGTGTCCCATTTATTAGTTCTTGGCAAAACCAAGGAATAAAGGAAATGTGTCACGAAATCCATATACATGTTTCTCTCTTATCACCTTGGAGTTTCAGTTACATAGAGTCTCGTGTTTTGAGATCCAATAGAAGGATGGATTAGGGTATGTGTGTGTAAATCTAGCCCAAATAGCTTATGCCTCCATTTATTATTTTTTTTTCCTTTCGTCCTCCAGTGACGTGTGACCGCCACTTTGCTACAGTACAATATGTCGTTGTCATGCAAAGTCGTACGTATAGACGCACTTGTCTTTTTCCATCGTCATGCGGCCATTTAATTCCTTCCGGTGCCTATGTTGACATAATCCCGGATGTGAGGGGTTTGTTGCCCCACTGATCCATCAAGTCATCTCTCTTAGTTGGGTCTGAGCCCTGCTTTGTCCGTCTTGCTGGCACGGGGCTTGGACTGCGCTTACATGGATGGACCGACCGGCGTGTTGGCTTTCACAGAGCTATAGCCTGGTCTTCCTTCATGGGTTTAGCTGTGGCCTGGGTATTCAAAGCCCAACTGTTATCAAGTGCTCCTTTATCCACTCATTAATTATTCCATGATTAATGAGGGGTAAATCTCGAAATCCCAATTATTACTATGCGGCTCTAGGAGTGCTTTTGTCAAAACGTCTTTTCTCCACATTTACCCATTTCAAATTCATACTTTTGATTTTGCTCTCGATTCTTCTTCTTGTGCTGCTTCTGCTAACTTGCTCTCCTTCTCCTCTGTAATCTCTGCTTTCTCACTTCGAGGTACGTCTCACTCTTATCATGGCTTCCGTTAGAATCCCTAATGTCATGGGTTTGGTGTCCTTTGTTACCCCTTCTTCCCTTTTTAATTTCTTATTCAGCGAGTACGTTGTCACCACTATCTATAGGATTAGACTCCCCTTCCTAATGAGAGGATTGTTCTTCTCAATCCACCTTGCAGGCTTAATAGACGCCCAGCAAGGATGTAGCTTAGTTTTCTTTGTTAAGCAGCGGGATTTCGGGCTGACATTCCCTTTCACCCCTTTTTTTATTGTGGTCTTCCGTCACTTCGGAGTGACCCTCCGTATGTTGTCCCCCAACTCCATCCTCATGTGTTATTTTGAGTATGTCTGTTTGTGTTGGGTTTTTGCCCCCTCTGTTGCATTGTTTTCCACCTTCTTTCGTCTCGTTAGATCCAACCATGTGTTTTATTATTTTGGTTATTAGGGAGGGTTGTCTATTTTCACCGAGTACAAAGACTTGATAAAGGGCTGGGCTGAGGCCTTTGTGGTAGTCGAGCTGAACGAGAGCTCAGGAATCAACTAGGATGTTGATATCTCTTGGGGGAAGGCCCTCAGGGCTGCAACGACTTCCCCAGGCTGACCCTGTTGGATCAAGCCTACTTTCTTCGATTGACCTCATACGGAAGAAGTATGACGTCGAGAAGTGCATGTTCATGTCCAACTTCCAAGACTGCCGGTGGTACTGCTAATTATTATTTTTCTACTTTCCTTTCTTGTTGTGCTTTCTTTTGTTATTCGGAGTTCTAATCCGAATTGACTTCTCTTTTTCAGCTTCTGCCATTCCCATGGACAACATTAAGCTCTCGAAGAACTTCTTCCTATCCCGGAATAGCATGAAAGCCACGTTGGATGCCTTCCAAGGTTGATAAAACGGTGGCTGACGCGACCCAAGGTGTCTTTCATGCCGTGGCCCTTGCTGCAGCAAATCGGACTACTGCTCCTGCCTCAATTTGGCATTGGTAAGGCGTTTTCCAAGGAGCCTATTGCCATCAGCGAGTCTGCTTAGAGCGGTTTGAAAGAGGGCAAGTAGCAAGCGAGCTTAGACCTCTTACTGAAGACAGGGCTGCTAAGCGAGCTCGTGCTACAGGGCCTACGAAAATAGTCCCCCTCTGTTGACAAAGGGAAGAAGGCAGTGGAGCAATTATCCTCAGCTCTTGACACCAAGCTCTGGAACGCTGTCGAAGTGACTCCTGAATCTATGCCGGCCTCAACAACCAAGATGCTTTGTAATAAAATGTTTGGAGGGACTCCGGATGCTTCGGATCCCCGTTTCCAAGCTCTCATTAGCCACTTTGCCTGCTCCACCAAGCAACAGATAGCGTTCAACACTCGTTCCTTGGATGATCTCGAAGACAGTTTGAGGGAAATGTTTCTCATGGCAAGCCATTTGCTATTTTCCAGGGTATTTTTGAGTTTTTTAACTTAATTTTGTTTTTCTTTTTCTGTGGCAGGCTTTCGGGGTGTTCCTTGAGATCGACGCTAGGAACCGGTCTTTTCAGAGTTTGGTGGAGCAGCGCATAGCTGAGGAGCGCCGTGATGAAAACATTGTTGCCACTGGTGAGGCCCGCGGACAAATCATTGAATTCAAAAGGGTTATTGACGACCTCACCAAGCAATTGGGGGAGATGAGGGTAGAGGTTGCCCAGGCCTTCCAACGAGTTTCTGCGGCTGAGTCTCAGTGAGACGAGGCCTTAGCACAACTGTCCTCTTTAGAGGAGTCCTGCTGTCAATGTGATGAGGCCAAGGCTCAGCGTGATGAGGCCTTAGCTCGCACGGTGTCTTCCAGCAGGAGTTCAGTAAGCACATCGAGGATCTAAACGGCATGGTTTTGGCAGCGGAAGAGTCTCATCTCCAGCAACAACTCTGTCAAAAGGTCACTGCTTTGGAGAAGAGGTGTTCCGCATTATTGAGGGATGCCCGGACCATAGAGGATAGGGTCCAGCAGGCTTGTGAGGAGCGCTTGCGGGAGTATAAGGACTCTGCCGAGCTAAAAGCCAAGATTCAACAGGCTTGCGAAGCGCAATTTGAAGAGTACAAGGCCTCGGAGGAGATGAAAGAAAAAATATACAAGGAGGCCTTCTGCATGTTCACTTCGAACTACAATCAAGGCCTTAAAGCAGCTAGGGATGCCTCTTACTCCGTTGGCAAACCTATGAGCTCCTAAAGTGGTCTTTGATGGCAAGGAGTTGTGCTACAGAACAGACAACTGCCTAAAAAGGCTCCTTGCTTGCCTTCTGGATCTCAAGGGGAAGACACTGTAAATAAGCTTTTAAATGACTTAGTTTTGGTTCCTCCTCTCCTGCTGCCTCTGTAATTCATTCCAACAATTAATAAAAATTTATATTTCATTATTTTTCTCTATCTATTTTTGTTTTTTATACTTGTTAAATTTGGGTTAGGCCTAACTCACCCCAAAAGCTAGCTCAAGGGGGAGGAGTGCCTATGGCCCATATAAGGGACACATTACCCATTTCCATAACCGATGTGGGATTCAACACCCCCTCGCACCCAGAATTTTTACTGGTGCGTGGCACATTTATGGGGCGCCCAATATCGGATGGAGAGGCTCTGATGCCATGTTAAATTTGGGTCAGGCCTAACTCACCCCAAAAGCTAGCTCAAGGGGGAGGAGTGCCTATGGCCCATATAAGGGACACATTAACCATTTCCATAACCGATGTGGGATTCAATAATACTTATTGAATTTATTTGTATGTCTGTACTTGAACTGTTAACTTGTGAATGTTACTGAGCTGGCAGCTCGTTAATTTTGATTTGTTTGTGTTTATATACTTAGACTGTTTTTGTATATACAGCCTGTGGACTTCACCGAGCTGGCAGCCTGTGAGCTCTGCCGGGTTGTTAGCTTGTTTAACTTAATTCGTTTGTGTTTATATACTTAGGCTGTTTTTATGTATACAGCCTGTGAGTTTTGCCGGGCTATGAGCTCGTTTAACTTAATTCGTTTATGTTTATGTACTTAGACTGTTTTTATGTATACAGCCTGTGAGTTCTGCTTGGTTGTCTGCTTGTTAATCTTGCTTTATGCATATCGCGTCTTTCTTGTTGTGTTATTTCTCCTTTTTACTGTATGTCTTGGCACTTTTGCTCTCTGTTTTCTTGAAGCCTTTATTTGAGCTAAAGTTTGGTTTTCTTATAACTCTTTATTTTAGCTTATATTGCCCCTTAGCTAGCTGAGTTTTTTAATTTTTCTTTCGTGTACTTGTTTATAGAGCTTAACAATAAGGCTCATTTTTATCTTAATTTTACCTCGGTTTTGTTTGCCTAGGGGTTTTAAGGGCATTGGGCTCTTTTTTGAGGTTTGTCTAGCATTTTGGCTCTGTGAGCCTTGAATTAGCTTTTCTATAGGCAATACCGTTTCGTGAAGTGGGCATTAGGATGCCTCAGGTTAATTTAATTTAAAATTATTTTTTAATTTTTTTTTACGCCGAGCCTTTACATGAGATCAGAATCTCATTTTCCAATGGTTCGAGCGCTTTAACTAGGTTGGAGCTAAGCTTTCTGCTAGTATTGCTGCAATCCGTGCCCTCGATGAGGTAGGATTCGAGTTTTTCACTTGTGTTCTTATGGTTCGAACCTTCGTGTGAGGTTGGAGCCAGGTTCTTATTTGTTATTTCTGTGCAATCTGAGCTCTTTTTGTGAGGTTGGAGCCAGGTTTTTATTTGTTTGCTGAGCCTTATTCGTGTCGAGGTCATTTCTTAGGTCGGCTGTGTATTTTTCAGTTTTTCTTCCTTAGGCTTATAGCCTTTGTTGATGTTGGGCCTTCATTATTGGCCTTTGTTCCTTTGCCGATTTTGTGGTGTCAGTGGTCATGTCACCTATCTCACTGGGGTCTTTTTGTTCTTAGTCGTTTATATGGTGCTGGCGGTCATGTTCCGAGACTGGTCACCTACCTCACCGGGAGTTTCATCTCCCCAGTCGGTTTTGTGGTGCCGGTGGTCATATTCCAAGACTGGTCACCTACCTCATTGGGGTCTTATCCTCAGTCAGTTTTGTGGTGCTGGCGGTTATGTTCCGAGACCGGTCACCTATCTCACTGGAGTCTTCTTCTCCTCAGTCGGTTTTGTGGTGCCGACGTCATGTTTCGAGACCAATCACCTACTTCACTGGGAGTTTCGTCTCCCTAGTTGGTTTTATGGTGCCGACAGTCATATTCCAAGACCGACTACCTACCTCACTGGAGTCTTTCTCTCCTTAGTTAGTTTTGTGGTGCCAACAGTCATGTTCCGAGACCGGTCATCTACCTCACTGAGGGCTTCGTCTCCTTAGCCGGTTTTGTAGTGCATAGTCATGTTCTGAGACCGGTCTCGAAACATGACTGCTGACACCATAAAACCGACTGAGGAGAAGAAGACTCCAGTGAGGTAGGTGACCGGTCATACTCGATTGTGTTGTGGCCGGGCTGTTGATAGCATTTGCGAACCTTTAATAGATGTCATATCTTCTAACAAACTCCTCTGCTTCTTTTTTGGTTGTGGGCCAGTAGTACTCCTGCCGAAAGATCTTGTTTGCTAATGTAGTTGCTCTTTCATGAAACTTGCAGACTCCTTGATCTATCTCTCGGATTACCCTGTCTGCCTTCTTCCGAGCCTACACATCTTAGCCATGGGTTGGATTTTCCCCCTTTGGTATAAGGTTCTTCTTGGTAATTGGCAGCTTTAGTTGCGATTTTTCGAGCTTCTACTTTATTATTGGGTAACTTCCATGCTTTAAGGTATTCTAGGTATGGGGTCATCCAGCTCCGTTTTTCTTCGATATGCATGACAGGGGCTTTCCTTTTGAAGGTAGGGGTATTTATTTGCTGCGTGTATACTTCGTTTGGGAGGTGTTCTAGTTCTTCTGCGGACAACTTATTGAGCAGGTCTGCTTCTTTGTTTTCTTCCGGAGGTATTCTTTGATACTGGACAATGATCCCCTGCTCTTCGAGCTCAACTTCTAGAGTTTGTACCTGGCTAAGTATTTCTGCATGGTGGGATCCTTTGTTCGGTACACTCCTGTTATTTGGTTTACAATAAGCTGGGAGTCGCTGTTTATCCTGAGGTCGGTTGCCCTCACTCCCAATGGTATCTGCATCCCATTTATAAGGGTTTCGTACTCTTGCCATGCTGTTGGGTGTGGGGAACCCGAAGCGTAAAACATAACACACTTTGAATTCATCTGACCCTTTCAACAGTACTCCTGCCCCACTGCCTGTGGAGCTGGATGCTCCATCTACAAATAAATTCCATCTGAATTCATATGGTTGTTGATCCCCTCCTTCTCTTCTACCGAGCTCGGTGATGCTTCCCCCTGTTTTTCTTTATTTGAGCTAAAGGAACATTTGGCTATAAAGTCAACTAGGGCTTGGGCTTTGATGGTTGTTCAAGGTCGGTAAATGAGGCAATACCGACTGATTTCCACGGACCAGGCTAGGATTCATGCTGAAGTCTCAGGCTTGTGTAAGATTTTCTTCAGGAGTTGGTCAGTCATTACCACCACTGTGGCCCTCCAGGTGCATTCTAAACTTCCTCACCGCCAACAACAAGGCGAATGTTAGCTTCTCAATATTCATCTATCTGATCTCGGTGCCCTTGAGTACCTTGCTGACGTAGAAGATAGGCTTCTGGACCCCTGCTTCCTCTCTTACCAGCACGACGCTCACTGCCTGTTTAGATGCAGCCAAGTAAATTAAGAGTTACTCTCCTGCTAAGGGGCTGCTAAGCACATGCGGGGTGCTGAGGTATTGCTTGAGATTTTTGAAGGCTTTTGGACAATCCTCTGTCCATTCAAAGTTCAAAACCTTTCTCAGCTTTTTGAAGAAAGTCGGACATCTTTCTGCTGATTTGGACATGAATCAGTGGAGTGCCACCAACCTTCCTGTCAGCCTCTGCACATCCCTTACACAGGTTGGCTTAGACATTGTTAGTATAGCCTCTACCTTCTCCAGGTTCGACTCTATGCCCTTTCCACTGACCATGTAGCCCAAAAATTTCTCTCCTCTGATAAAAAAAGCATACTTTGTTGGGTTCAACTTCACCTTGTACCGCTGTAATACTCCAAAGACCTCTTCCAAGTCGGCTAGGTGTTGTTAGAAGGTCTGACTTTTAACCACCTTGTTGTCAACGTAGACTTCCACATTTCTCCCTATATGATTCTTAAAGATTCTATTTATTAGCTGTTGATATGTTGCTCTGGTGTTTTTCAACCCGAAAGGCATAGCCCTGTAGTAGTACGTCCCATCTTCAGTTATGAATGAGGTTTTTTCTTCATCTGACCTGTGCATAGGGGTTTGGTGGTACCCTGACATAGCATCTAGGGACGACAAGTATCAAAACCGACCGTAGAGTCGACCATTTTGTTAATATTTGGAAGAGGATAACAATCTTTTGGGCATGCCTGATTTAAATCAGTGAAGTCTATACACATTCTATATTTTTCATTAGTCTTTTTTACTAGCACAGGGTTGGCTAACCATTATGGACACATGACTTCTCTAATAAACTCGGCCTCCTCTAGTTTCTGCACCTCTTCCCTCGGGGTATGTTGCTTCTTCTTCCCAAACACCCTTTTCTTCTGCTTTACCGGCTTAGTCCCAAGGAGAATGTTCAATTTGTGGGTCATCATCTCAAGATTGATCCCTGGCATGTCTGAAGGCTTCTAGGCGAAGCTTGAGGCATGTCTGAAGGCTTCTAGGCGAAGCTTGAGGCATGTCTGAAGGCTTCTAGGCGAAGCTTGAGGCATGTCTGAAGGCTTCTAGGCGAAGCTTGAGGCATGTCTTCTGATAAGAGCCATCACTACCTCCTTTTGGTCCTTTTCAAGGCCTGAGTTGATGTTGAAGACCTTGCCGCATTCTTCCTCGGATAGTGGGAATGTCTCCTGCTTATTTACTGGTTCAGTCCTAGTCTCCTTTTCATCCCGGACCTCCATGACTTCAAGGTTTATCTCTTTTGGCTAGGTGCTTGGCTTCTCTACCGTGGCCAAGTAGCTCTGGCTTCCTCCTATCTTTCTCGAACTACCCCCACCTCTGCTTTTGTTGGGAATTTCATGCTCAAATATCGGATGCTAGTCACTGCTTCAAAGTCATACAGCATCGGTCTTTCCAAAATGATATTATAGTTTAGGGATAGCTTCACCACAAGGAACACTGCTTAGTGAGTTCGGGATAGGGGTGGTTCTCCCAGGGTGAGGCCTATCTTTACCTTCCCCTCCATTGCCACTGAAGTCCCTCCTATTCCCTTAACTAGGGCTTGGTCCCTGACTAGCTGTTCATTTGCTGGAAGACTCAATAGGGTAGTAGGTTCACCTTATTGTTGTCATCTACTAGAACTTTTCGGACCCTGAAGTTGTGAATGACGGCCTCTATAACCAGAGCGTCATCGTGGGGCATCTGCACTCCCTGGGCATCCTCTGGAGAGAAGGAGATACTTACTGGGGAATGCTCCACTATTTGCATAACTTCAGCACTGCTCTCTGCCGCATTCCTATTTCTCTTATTTCCCCTTCTACTCATACGGCCCCCAGTTCCTTCCATAATCATGTTGATTGTCCTGCTGGAGCCGTCATTCACTGGTCCTCCATCTACCTCCAGGGCCTTTCCACCATTGCCTTCTACTGTGGTCTCTGGCCTTCTGGCTTTTTTACAAAATTTTTGAGGTGTCCCCTCTTAATGAGCTTTTCTATCTCATTTATTAACTGATAACATTCATTGGTGTTATTGCCATGAGTCCGGTGGTGTTGTGAATACTTATTCAGATCCCTCCTGTTCGCGTCTACCCTCATTGGCTTGGGCACTATACGAAGTCCTTGTCTTGGACAGCTACGAGCACCTCGGCTCTGGACATGTTCAGGGGTAATCACCTCAGGAATCCAGAGTTGTAGGGTCTCTGCTTCTTCCTCTCCCACTGGTGTCTGTTTAATGCTTCAGGCCCTCGGTTTGTCTCCTCTCTTGTCTTTCTGAGCGTTTGTCCTCCACAGCCTTTCCCTTGTCTCTTGCTTCTCTGACAAATCTGCTAGTGGTTAAGGTATCGTCCTGCCTTATATATTTTTCTGCTTTCTTCATCAGCTCTGCTAGGGTAGTAGGTGACTTTCTGCACAACGATCCAAAAAACTCCAAGGAGGTGGTCCCCTTTTGCATGGCTTCTGCTGCCATGGCTTCATCAAGCTCGGGGATTTGCAGAGTCTCCGAGTTGAACCTAGCCACGTATTCCTTTAGGGACTCATTCCTCCCCTGCCGGACCGTTTCCAAGTAGCTTGTTTTTCTTTCCGCTGGGCGATGAATCTGTTGATAAACACACTAGCTATGTCCATAAAATTTTTTATGCTTCCTGCTTCCAGACTATTAAACCATGCTTGTGTCGGTCCGGTAAGGGTGGTGGGAAAGATTTTACACATCAGGGCGTCCGAGTGAGTCTGAAGCTCCATGAACATCTTGTAGTTCAAGACATGCTCCCGGGAGTTCTCTGTACCGTTGTACGCGGCCATTGTCAACATCATGAACTTTTTAGAGATGGTTTCCTGCTGTACTCATCTCACGAACGGGAATGAGGTTGGCAGTAGGGGGCTGCTGTCGTCTCGTGCCTCTAGCTCTACTAGGAGTTGCTCCTTCAGCCTCTCTAGCTTCTGATCTACATTTGCCTCTTCTCTCTTTAGCTTTTTTTCCATGCGATAGTTTCTTTTCAGCTTTTCGCTTTTTGACCTTTCCGCCAGCTCAGAAGAATAGCTTTCGACCCCATCATTCTCGATGAGCTCTCTTATTACCTGCCATCTTGTTCTGGCCATAGGTTCGTTTCTCCTGCTGGCCTCTTCGTCTCCATTACCTGTCCTCCTGCCCTTTGTTAAGGGGTTTGGTGGTTCAGTGTGGGTTGGGGTTCGTTAACATTGAATCCTTCAGCTACTAGGGCTATGTTCAATAGGGTATTGAGTCCCCTTTGCTGCAGCATTTGCCTTAGCCAATGAGCAGTTTTTTGAGTTTGGAGAGCCATGTTTTGTAGCTTTTGGTCAGCTAGGGTAGTTCAGGACATAGTCCCTGCCGAGCTTGGCGAGGGGTTAAACAACATAGGTGGTTGGTTTAGTGGGGCGATAGGGCTGAAAAATGAAAACTGTGATCCTTCTTAAGCAGAACTCATGTCGTTTGGGGTGTTTCCGATGTGATTTTCGCCGTGATTGGCCATGTAGATCTCAATGGGCATGTAGATCTCAATGGGTATAATGAGGATGAGAACTCCGATGACGAAAAGATCTCATTCGTTTCCATAGACGGCGCCAATTGACGTTCTGAGATCCAATAGAAGGTTGGATTAGGGTATGTGTCTGAACCTAGTCCGAATGGCTCATGCCTCCCTTCATTTATTCTTTTTTCCCAATCATCCTCTAGTGACATGTAACCGCCATCCTGCTACAGTACAACTTGTTGTTGTTATGCAGGGTTGTACATACGGACGGACTGCATCTTTTTCTATCGTTAGGCGGCCATTTAATTCCCTTCGGCGCTTATGTTGACATGATCCCGGATGTGTAGGGGTCTTTTGCCCACTAACCCATCAAATCAGTTGGGCTCGAGCCCTACTTTGTCCGTCTTGCTGGCGCGGGATCTAGACCGCGCTTACATGGGTGGATTGGCATGTTGGGCTTTAACAAGGCTATGGCCTGGTCTTCTCTCATAGGCCTGTGGCCTAGGCATCCGAGTCCCAACTGTTATAAGAGTCTTTTCTCTACTATGACATTATCACTCCTACTTTGCCTCAAAACCATATTTAGAAACTATCTTTACCCCATAACATGGGTCAGGGTCATAGATGATTGAAGCCTGATTTAGTGCTTGGCCTTTGAGTAGACATGCATGTAGTTGCACAGGAGAATGAGTTAGAAACCAGACTGAGAGCAGTGTCAGTAAACTAGCTGCTAAAATGAGATAGCTGGGTTTGTAAAACTGTTGGGTCATGTAGGTTTGCTAAAATGTGGAGTCTCATGGGTTTTAACAAAGTTGCTCTTTAAACGGTCCAGTTGCTCACCCAGCCGAGGTAAATGAATGGCCACTGGTTTTATGGTCTTTTTAATGGCTTAAAGTGTGCCCTTTTAGTGGCATGCTCATATTGTTGATGTTGTACTATTTCAAAAGCTTATAGCGACTCCTTTATATTAAAAAGGGCTTCTGATGAATGTGTAATCTTGAGTTGGGTGTAGATAGGAATGTTGTGTGCGTAGTTATTAAAGGTGCAGGCATGCACTTGAATGACGTGAGGCTCAAAAAATGTAAAATTTAATAAGAAATTAGAGTTAAATAGTCATATATATATATAACTCTATTTAACCATACTTATGAAAATTATCACTACAAAACACTAACAAGCATAGTGAAAAACATAAAATGAATGTACACCATTGATATCATTCTCTCTTTAAGAGAACACTTTAAGAGCTTGTTAGAAAATAAAATAAATCTAAATTTTGAACACTCAAAAACCAATCCGAATAGCACTCTTATGTTATTACAGAAAGGAGGACAAAAAGGCAATTTTAGATGAACTAGAAACATTGGTACTAAATAACATGTTAGTGTTTCTTTCTTTTCTTTTCTTTTCTTTTTTTTTTTTTCTAAATAAAGAAATGGATGACCTAAATGGCATCTGGATGTGTGTCTATTTTTTTTAAAAAAAAAAAAGGGGAAAAACCAAAATAGAAGCAATTCTAGAAAAATCTATAAATAAAATACCCACTTGATATTATTTATGTTGTTAAATAAAAGAGGAAGATTCTAGATAAACTAGAAACAGAGGTCACCAAGAAATAAAAATGAGAGAGAGAATGAGAAGAGATTGTTACAAGGTATGAGAAGGATTGAAGGAGTGCGAGTGTTGAAAATGGAAACATGAGCAGCTTTGTTCTTGGGTGTGTAGATTGATAAGGTGCTGGCAACTTTCACTGGGACTCTAATTCTGAAGAATTCCTGGTGCATTTTCATGAAATTCTAGTAGATCAGCAAATTTCAATTCTGGTGGTGTCTTTGGCCAATGGAAGTGCTTGCTGGAGGGGAAAATAAAGAAGGCACGCCTTTGTAGAGCTTAGTGCGTGGAACAAGCGCCTGTTGAACATCATATGCCTTTCTCCTATAGACGCGGTATATGTTGGAGCCTTCTGAGCGTTGAACAAATTGTGTAGAAAGACTGGTCAAGTTGTGGCAAGAAGAATTGGCAAATCCAAGTCCAAAATAATTTTAGGGGGACTAATATTTCGCCTTAACAAAAATCCAATTCAGTACAAACTTGATTAACATTAACCATATTGCAGGGAAGAAAATATCACCCAATGTAAGACCAGGTAACCCAACCCAAGCCTGCTGATGTGCTAGGTCATCATATAGACCTGGTCCTCTTTTAGTTCAAACCTTTCTTGGGCCTTTTAATCCATGCATCCTAAACCTGTTTGTGGTATCTGTCATTAGGAATTGGACTTGGGGAACAATAGGCTGACCGTTAACCCCTAATGCTGTTTGTGTTATTTGTCAACAGTGGCAGCTGATGCATCCCCCAAATTTCTGCTTTCTGTTGCCAATTAATTTGCCAAGTGTTCAGGTCATTCATGTGACTGAGTGTTATGGCTGAGCTAATGTTTTTAGTTTGAGGTGTTTGTAACTGTATTATTGTAGCTCATTGCACATTATGTTGACGAAGAATGAGGGTTAGGTGGCAGGCATAAAGAATTTTTGCTGCATGATGTTTTATTTGAACATCTTATTTTTACTGGAGGATTAGATGTAAAGTTTAGCATTTCTTGACTCGACGTTTGCCCGAATTGCTCCCAAGTAAGCCATAGGCTTGACCTATATTCCTAACAGGCATTTTATTGGATCTAATTGAATTTGATTTTTACACTCATATGCATCATTATTAGCTTAGTAAAGCTTTTTGAGATATCTATGCTATAAATGCAATATTGGTATTTCTCTAGTATATTTTGCCTGCATTTGTCAATTTATTGACGTATATATTTAGATTATTGGAGCACCTGAATTTATGGCTTCATAGTATTTTTATGTTGCCAAGGACTTGTTTTGTTGGTTATCTTGTTTAGGATTTGTGTGCAGTATTTGTGCTTTATTCAGTAACATTCTTTGGCCACATGTTCATAGATAAATTCTTTATTAATTTAAAACTCCAACGCAAATCAATTATTTCCCGTTTCTTTCGGGGTTGTTGCAGTTAAAGTTTTCGGATGATAATTGTACAAGGGTTCTCTCGAGTGGTGAAGTCTTCATTGAGTTTTGCTCTTGGGATGTGCAACACCTAATTGCGAAAATCGCTAGCATTTTGAACTAATGTGTATCCTTCTCCTATTGTAGTTCAGGATTTTGCTGCGATGTAATGGTGCCATAAGCTATGTTTTGTTCTATTAAAATTTATCAGCATATATGAGCATTGGACAAAAAGAATTCTTGGTAGTGCAACGTTTTAACTGAATTTTTACCTGCTTTGGCTAAATGGAAGTGAGATGTATCTGGGATTTGATGGCTCGGCCCTGTTTTCTGTTCCTGCTAATCTCCCATCTTTTTCATAAATTTTCTTAGCATCCAAACAGAAGTACTAAGAAAGCAAAATTTCCTAATAAAAAGAGGAAAACCAGTGACAAAAGAAAACCCAAAAATCAGAAACCAACACAAATATATAAAAATACAGATTAAGCAATTAGGAAACCCACATACGGGGGAGAGCAGAGGGGTTTCATGGGGATAAGAGAGATAAGGCACGTTTGGTCTCTTTGATTTAACTCATTTCTGTCTCTTGCGAGTGATGAATCCGTTATATGTAATTCAAAAAAATATTAAATTTTTATAAGTAAAGGTGTACAGTAAATATTAAATTTTTATACGTAAAGGTGTACAATCACGTCGTACACTGAATGCACTATGTAATTTATTTTTATTATGAATTTTATTTACTATTATCTATTTTTAAAAGAAAAAAAAAAGGAGTAGAGTATTTAAATGTTAAATTTAAAAACTTTCAAAATTCAATTAATATATTTACCATTGAATTAAATCCATAAATGCAAGGAATATAGTTGTGTATATACTTTAACTTGATATAATGTACATTTTTTTATTGACATTTTGTGTTAGAAAAAGTCAACTAATGTTTATATATGTGGAGCTAATTAAAGACAATTAAATATTATTTCCAGGAAAAATTCCAAGCTTCAATGACACACTAAAATTGAACCTTTTCTTTCAAGTCTACTTTAGCTAAGAGGCCGACCAAAGCGATTCTAATTCTATTCTCCACTCTCTCATTCCATGCATTGCTCATATGCTAATGCTGTAGGTCAAACTCCTTTAATCCATTTTTCAAACTCTCAAATTTATTTAACTTCGCTCAAAAATTACACGTATCCTATATATATATATATATATATATATATATATATATAAAGATATATTATAATTTTAATTTGTTAAACGATAGAATTTGTCAATGATTCAGTTGTTGTATTCTTCTCTAGAAATGAGGTTATATATAGATATATTTACAACACAAAATCATGAGAGAAAAAGGAAGCAATCCTATTCTAAGGAAACAAGATAAGTCTGTATAGGAAATAATATATATCAAATCTGTTAATTGTGCAAATCCATATGACTACGTAATTTACTCCTAATTAGGCAATTCATTCCGACACTTCTCCTCAAGTTGAAATATGGATATCTATCATGCTTAACTTATCAGCAAACTGTTTTTGTGAGTTTAAAAAGTATATCATGGAATATCTTCCATGACACTGTTTTTGTGAGTTTATAGCAAACTGGTCTTCTGACTTGACAAATGGGAACTGTATAATATTCTGGCCTAGTTTTTCCTTGATGAAATGCCGATCAACTTCATCATGTTTTGTGTGATCGTGTTGTATGGGATTCTGTGCAATCTCAATTGCAGCCTTTATCTATTTTGGATCTGCTAAGGTATCCTGAGTAGAAATGTTGGTGTCCAGGATATTCTGAGTTGATTCTTTGGTCAATGGTGTTATCATGGGCAACTTTTCAGATGTTAGTGATTCTTCAGCAGACATTGGTATTTGTAATTTTATAGAAGGAACTAATAAATCTTCATCACATCTTTCAGGGAGACCTTGTTAACTGTTATACTGAAAACTTTCACTTACTTCCTCTAGTTCTAAGAAATTTGTCATGTTTTCTTGTGGCACATTCTCTTCACTAAAGCTCTCCCCCTGAAGAGAAGGAGGTGTGACTCCTCTAGAATAGTATAGTTCTGATTCACGAAAGGACACATCTAAGGTCACATGTAACTATCGTGAGTGGGTAACGTTAGCTGTGGGTATAAAAGATTGTGAAGAAGCATGAATGGATTGTAACTGCCCTGAATCTCTAGTCATATGATTAGATGCACCTGTATCAATAATCCAAGTACTATTCTTAGAAGTTGCAGAGAGTACATTTGCTGTAGGTTGTGATTTGTCCTCTATATTTTGTTATAAGTTTGAAAAACTTATTAATTGGTCACTCAAATTTTTAAAAAGTTTATTTATTAGTCCCTTCATATATGGATATTCTAGACTTTTTTAAAATACTTAATGGCTACAAAAATTAATTAATAAATTTTTTAAAATATAGAAATATTTTAATGTATTTTTTAAAATTATAAATTTCTCTTTGTAACTTTTCAAAACTTTTATTTGCAAAATCCTAACTATTCCACTAATTAAGATGGGATTACTAATTACCTAATTTTAATTCATTGTTTTGAAAAATGGCATATTGTTTTGAAAAATGGCATGTAGCTTTAGTTAGTATATATATAAGCAAATGTCATTTTATTAATAAAATCTGAAAAAATTTCAATATTTAGAGATTCGAATAAAATCAAATTATAAATTTTATTAAAATTTAGAATTTTTAGCTTAATAAGAAAAATGCGAAGAAAATAAATACTTTTTCGATTAATTTTTTATTTTTTTTTTGAAATAGGGGGTGGGGGAGTTGAACCTTTGACCTCACAAGGCTACAAGGATGCACTTTTTCTATTAATTAACTCGTCTTTTTATTGTTTATCTATATAATTTAATAAAGAAAAGATTAGAGAATAAACTTTACATTAAGATAAGTATGAGCATCAAAATAACTCGATATATATATCAAGAGCCGAAAATAATAATATTCCGATACTCCAAGTTTGCATCAATATTCAAATTGATTTAGAAAGGATTGAATTGAATGGAGCAATCAGTTTCCGAATTTGATCTCATTATAAATAATCAACAAACCAGTTCATGATTCTTATAAACAAAAGCCTAACACCCGTAAATGTATCTTTAGCTTTCTATAAAGCCTAAGAATATTTCATCCAATAGCAAAATTTAATAAATATTATTCTTTTTCTTTTTCTTTTTCTTTTTAATTTCTTCTTTTGAACCGAGTTGAACAATAATTTCGAATTTTGAATTCTTCATCATAAATTAAAGGTTTTATTGGTTAATAATTGGATTCAGATGAATAGAATCATTCTATTTTTTCTTTCCTTGCATGAGAGCAATTTGAGACTTTCTTTTCTTCATTATTCTCAAGTATCTTAAACAACTTTCACTAAGCACACTGTCAATTTATTTTTCCTATATCCATAATTAGAGGGTGTTTGGTTCTTGTTTTAGCTTCTGATGATATGAAATCCGATAGGTTCAAGAAAATGTATGCACATGGACAAAAGGCTTGATTCATAGAAAAATTAATAGATTTGAATAGTGGTTGAAAATTAATAAAGCTGAAAGTTGATAAAAGGCTTAATTTCATGGAAAAGTTAATAGATTTGGATAGATGATCGAAAATTAATAAAGCTAAAAACTGGTTCGGGAAGATTGAAGTTTTAGAGAAGGATTTGTGTGTACAGTGTATTGGTAAAACTGATAAAAATCTATCCCTTAATATAGTTGGTTCAGGGGTATTTATACCCAATCATATTGGTACATTCTAATTGACGTCCTATTAAATTGAACGGCAACATGTCATGGCAAAAGTATCAGGCGACTCATTAATGGTGGTTAGTCGATTAATAAATATTGAACTGCTTGACCTATATACAATCCATCATGCGCAACATGTCTGTTAGCCCTATCGCACACATAATCATGAATCTAGTGAGGTCCTGCGTACTTCAAAGAAGTCTATGACTTCGGTCCTTTAAAGAGGTCGGCCTGTTCATTCTAGACATTGGAAAAGCCGATAATGTTAAAAGGTATAGTCTTCGCAACTTACATGTTAGACCTTTTATTACTGGGTTAGACCAAATAGAATGATTCATATGGAACCCTATATAGACGTGTTATGATTTTAATGGACTATACTGTAAATAAAATGGTTTATAAAATCCTTTCATATCTTATATACACGTGTTACGATTTTAATGAACTATTGTTATGTTATCACTTCTCTAAAATGTAAAATCGAATTAAACTTTTGATGCGATTTCTATTTAATTTTCAATATTCTAAATTTGATTTTGATACCGATTTTTGATAATTTTCATACCGATAATTATCATAAAAATTCGTATCGAAATTATGATTTAAATTTGAAAATTGATTGTTAATATGCAGTAATATATTTTTAATTATTTATTAATTATATAATTTCTAATATATATATATATATAATTAAAATTAAAATATATAACATATTACAACACACTTATAATTAAGATTTATAATACAAGTAAATATATTTGTAACTAAAATTACAAAGAAAGAATATATTAGGTCACATATATTAGTAAATACAGACTAGAGAACAGCTTTGTGTTTGTGTCACCATGAGCTAGGCTGCATTTGGCCAACAAGATTCTGCAAGATTAAATTAATGAAATTTTCTGGGTTTCCAATCAAAAAGTTGGGAGGAATATATTGCTGACTAATGTTGGTTAAGCACTAACATAAAAAAAATTAATTAATTAAATAGAATAATAAAATTTCTTTTAATTGGCAGGCTAGATGTGGCCAATGAGCACTTAATTATTATTATTATTTATTTTATATATATTAAAAAATAATTTTTTAATTAACTTTTCAATTATATCCATCTTAATAATATTAAATTTTATTAAATATTTAAAAATATTAATTTTTTTTAAGAATTAAATAAAATTATAATAGTCAATTTATATATTATTATAATATAAAAAATGAATAATAATTTTAAAACAATTAATAAAAATTATGATATGAAAAAAAAAATTTAATCATTCAGTATTTGAAATTTATTAATTTAAAATTACATTAAATAGACCCATAAAAAAATCTCTCAATTTTTAAAAAATATATATTCAAAATTCAAATTCGAAATTATTAATTAAAAAAATAAATTGTACCATTCCTTCTTATTTTTTAGAGAATAATAAAATATAAATATTAATGAATAACCTAGAAAACCATTATATTCCAGGCTTTTTCTGCTTTTTTATAACATATATTTATTTAATTATAATCTTTAAATTAGCAAAGCTAGCCAATGGCCATACACAAAGACCCACTTTGAAGGTGGTCCTTAATTAGGTGGGCTTTTAGAATAAAGGTTAGAGAGAGCAGCAGAGAAGCTGGTAAAAAGTTTTAGATAGGCTGTTTCCTCTATGGATGCTTTGGCCGTATCGCCCATGGCAGCAAGAATCCAAAGACAGTACAAAGATTTAGTGGTCCACTTCATTTTTTATTTAGCTAGTACATTAAAATATCTATAATAAATCATGAATAAGAAAAATATTTTGTTTATTTCTATGATTTTTTAATTATGTGTATTTCCCAACTTTATTTTATGTGTTAATTGAAAAAATTATATATTTTTTTATTGTGTTAGCAATTACATCACATTTTTTTTTCAATTAAACTTTAACATTTTAAAATTATATTAAATACATTTTACGATCCTTAAAAACTAATAAAATTATCACGTCATTAACCCCGTTATTACGAAATTATTATACCACATTAATAAATTTTATAATAAAATTAATAATATTTTAAATATTTATAATACAATTATTAATTTTTCTGAAAAAACAGAGCTTTAATTGATAAAAAAATTAATATAAAGTGAAATTACAATAAAATTAAAAGTATAAAATATTTTTAATAATTATTTATTATATTAATAATTTTTTTTAATAGGAGGCGGAGAGTGGAGACTTGAATCTCCGATTTCCTATAAATTATATATACTTTTAGTTATTTAACCAAGTTATTTGAATCAAATACTAACTTCATTCATATATTATCAATTTTTTTGAAAATTTTATATTTAGTATAATTTAAAAAGGCTAAATGACTGAAAAAGTAAAATGATTTTGCCTTTTAATCAAAATATTTATATTTTAAATGAATTGGGACAATATTTAATTGATAAAAAATGGAAATATAAAGTAAAATTATAATAAAAGTAACGTTTTAATTTTTCTTTTGCTATTAATCTTAAATTTTGTTGAATTAAAATATTAGGAAAAAAGAATTGCCTCTACACATATAAATGTGATCATAAATTCATATATAATTTTTGGTATAAAATCACAATGGAATACGATGGTAAAAAAAAAAAAAAAGAAATATCACAGAAAATAAAAAATATTTATTTGAATTCAATCCCTTCAACTTTAAAAATGGATGAATCAAGTGATTTTTAAGGTATGAATTAGTGGATTTCTTTATAAAAAAAATAGACGAAACCAATTTTAATATGTTTTAAGTTATGTACAATTCGAAAGCTTGAAAAGTACTGCAAAAATGAGAAACTCCTTTCTTTTGTTATTCCTCCCTCTCCCCTCTCTCCCCCTTTGCCCCAAATATCTTTATTCTTCTCTTCTTTCCCAAACCTCTCTCTCCCCCTCTCATAATCTCAATAATAAAATCCTATACATGGAGCTTTATTTTGTCCATTCTCACATGATGAAAAGCTATCAACTTCCAAGACAATTTCCACAAAATTTTAAGAGCTTCAATCACTGACAAAATATAAGAATTTATTTTGGGAAAAATAATCTCTATTATATTTATTATACCTTCCAATTATTATTCAGAGTTAACTAAATAAAGAATAAATTGATATGTTTTTATTAGTAAGCACCAATATTAAAAGACTCGAGCAACTTGTGGTTGATGATGGATTGAATATGATAACAGTTGGGTTTTGGATACTCAGACCACAACTGAGCTCATGAGGGAAGACCAAACTACAGCCCTGTGAAAGTCTAAGCCATAGGGCGGACAGAGCAGGGCACGGGCCCAGCTGAGAGAGATTCAACTCAACTAACTTGATGAGTCAATGGGGCAATAAACCCCTACAAATTTGGGATCATGTCAATATAGGCGTCAGAGAAATTTAAATGGCCACCTGACAATAAAAAAAGACGCATTATTTTCGTACGTATGACCCTACATAACAACAACATATTATACTGTAGCATAATAGTGGTTATATGTCACTATAAGATAAAATGAAAAAAAGATAAAAGGAAAGGAGACATGAGTCATTTGGACTAAATTCATACACACCCTCTAATCCAACCTTTTATGTGAATATCAAAATATAACAAGACTTATGAATGGCTGGATAAGCAGCATTGAAAAGTTTGTTAACTAGAATATCAACACTTGATTCTTGTTTTTTAATTAAAAGAGTTGTTTAGTGAAAAACAAAAAAAACCAAACTCAAATGGGTATTTTAAGGAGTGGATGTACGTACAAAAACTTTCGAAAACTACAACGTCTTATGCTTGTTTCTTTCATCTTTAATTATACAGTAAGTTTAATTTTAATTTATTAAATTATTTTATATATACTATTCAGTATTCAGTATTTGAAATCTATTAATCACTATTTTTATAAAAAATTTTAAATATAATTTATATTTAGAACTCAAAATTAAGAAGAAAAAAAATTTATATTATCCCATTTCACTTTTTAAATATTTATAATATACGTATATAAAATTATTTGCAAGTCTAGAAATTGATTAATCCTTATCCAATATATATGAATTAAGTTGGTATGGAGAAAAGGTTTGTGTGGGACAAATAGCTAATCTTTTGTGAACACTACACGCCATTGCCAAGACAGCTTCCCATGTTTTAATCATGTGACTGGTTCAACACTTACAGGATTCCATGCATGCCTCACCACCATAGCACAGCCCCACTCTTAATTCATTATGCACCTCATATACCCACTATTAATTTCTTTTTTTTTTTAATTTTCATTATTCATAAATATAAATAATTTATTTTTTTTTTTTTTTTTGGTTTTCCATACTCGACATCCAGCTACGGTGTCGATTTTTAACAAGATTAATAAGAAAAAAAAAAAAAAAAAGTGAATATTCGGTCCATGTTTTTACACGAGACAAAAGGGATATTCACAAGGACGATATGAAGGAATATCAGGACGTGTCACGAGGAGAATCTTTTCCTTTCTTTTCTTTCTTTCTTTCTTTCTCGTTCATACATGCATAGAATTAGAAAAGAAATTAAACAAAAGGAAAGAAAACTTATATTACATGCATATACACAGAGACTAGAGAGAGAGAGAAAGAATAAACAAATAAATAAATAAAGAGAAAAGAAGAGAGAGAGAGAATCTGGACAAAAGGTGTGAGTTGGAGCCTTGTACTAGAAGACTGATTTAGAAAGCGACCAACCATCATCATCTCTCTCTCCTAAGGCAAGGGAATTCGATGCACTGCTCCTCTCAGACTCACAGCAAGAAGAACATGATGACTTTCACCTTTAACTTTCATGGGAAAGGCATTTCTCTAATCACTGATACACGCCGGCATATGGGTCCGACTTAATAATTACCCTCTCATTATATCACTCTAATTATACTTATAATTATGAACATAATAATAATGATGTCTTTGTATTTTTGTACATATTAAGAGCAATGAGTATTGTAATTTCCAAGTGATGTTCTCGTATGTGTAATTATAAATTTAGATGGACAGAAATGTGTTTCATTCTTTTTTTTTTTTGTTCACTAGTGATATTTAACGGCTTCTCTATTACAATGTTATATGTCTCTATCATGCAGGTCCGTACGTACAGGAATGGCGGCTATTCAATTTTTCCGGCATGCATGCAGTCATGGTGATATTTAACGGCTTCTCTATTACAATGTTATATGTCTCTATCATGCAGGTCCGTACGTACAGGAATGGCGGCTATTCAATTTTTCCGGCATGCATGCAAACATGACTGCAAAGTGACTAGGCCTGCTATCGTTTACCACGTCGCATCATCGGACTGGATTTCTAGTTACTGGACCTGGACTTATGAGTAACTCGACCTGCACCGCGTGTTGGAATCAAGGCTTAAGGTCGGCCTGCTGAAAACGGATTTCTGGAGTTGTAGACCTATTCCGCTTTTTTGAGCTTAGCCTCCCCTAAAATAAAGGAGGTCCGACGATCATCACTAACTAATATGATTTTTTTTTTCAAAGTTAAAAAGGGAATGGGGATTTGGGAAGTAAAATTCTCATAGGATGTTGAAGATAAAAATTGTAAGAAAATTTTAAGAATGAGAATCTTGTTACCTTGGTAGCCACTTCATTAAAGTGAGCAGCAGAAGGAGATTCCCAGCTCATAAGAGTCGTCCTTTGGATATTTGGCTTTAAGCATTCTCTTCTCTCTCTTAATTTAGAGTCGTAGAATTGGAACTAAAGAGATAACATATACTTCCTTTTAGCCAAATTAATATTATATTCTTTTATGATGTGTTTTACGTTTGGATTAGATATTCTCTTTCTTTCCCCTCTCTCTCTCTCTGAGTGCACTCAAATTTAGAACAATTATGCAACTTTTGAAGCCAAAAAGAAAGTTGCATGATGGATTCATACTGAATTATGCCATTTGAATATGTCCTTTCTCTCCATCTTTTCCGTTTATATGGTGGTAAAAATTAAATTATTTTATTTTTTAGTATGTGTGATTTATTTTTATATATGTCATTCGAAATTTGAAATTTACTGTCTTAATTAATACGGATTTATACGTTCCTTATACATTTTAAAGCTGTTCTATATTTAAATCTCAAAATTCAAGAATTTTGATTACGAGAGAAGAGATTTCTACTATCCATCTCATTTTTTGGAGTATTAATTTAATTTGTTATTTTCAATTCCCATTAGGAAGATAGCATAGTCATTAAGGATTCCTCCAAGTACTACTTGCCGTATATGTTTGTGCTATTTGAGCTTCTAGTAAAATGATCAAATTGATCTTAACCATATAATCCACCAACTTTTTTTTTTAAAGAATCGTAAAATACATATAAAAAATAAAGTTAAAAATGGTCCTTAATAATTTTCATACATTATTACATTACAATTTTAATTCTCTTCACGATCAAAAAGCATGATATATACACAACTATAAAAATAAATATAAAGTAAAGGCTACAAATAAATTACTATCTTATGTACTTAAATCATAGTCACAAATCAATAATAATAGTTTGAGAATTGCTAAATCTATTTATTTTACAATAAATGAATAGTTTACTTATTTTTTTGCAACAGATAAATTGTACCATTAATTTTAAAATTTTAATCTTATTAAATATAAAATATATTATTATATATAATAAAATAATTAATTTTTTTATTATAATTTTGAATTGCATCATTATCTTAATACTCCATTTATCCTATACTTTTTTATCACTTTATTTTTTTATACATATTAAAAAAAATAATTTTTTTAAATATATCTATTTTAAAAATATTAAATTTTATTTAATACTAAAAAATATTTGAAATACTTATTTAGAAAATAACAATTAATGGGAGGTTTTAAGAAAGCCTAAAGGTGGGTCCTATAGAAAGGGGATCTACACCATCAGTGTACGCCACGTGTATCTAATTACTCAAAAAAAAAGAAGATGTGAAATGATAATTTGATTAAAATATTTATGTGAAGGAGAAATGAATTTTATAAAATAATATATTTTGTAAATTTTAATTGATCTTTCCATTTGTTTATCATATGATATTAATATGGTTATTTCATGGATTAGTCATACATGAAATCATCGTTTTCCAGGGACTCAATCTAATGTGGAAAAGATATGAGAGATTTCATAAACGTTAGTGAGATTTGGTTTAAATAAAAAGTTGGAGAAGAATCATAAGCTAATGAATTAAAGAAAAAGAAAGAGAATTAATTAAAAAGTAGAAAAAAAGGAATAAACAGTAGGAAAGAAGAATCATCTTTTTATAAGGATAATTTGAATTCGTACAAAGCCTCCTAAAAATCACACAAACTCTTAAGCACATGAGCCATGAAGTGTCAGAGACTGCTGCTCTTGATTCCCTCTCTGATTTTAAGCTTTTTCTTCTGGCTTTGTTCTTTGCAAGAAGTTACCATCCCTCTTTATCCCTCCCTTATAACTTTTTCTTTTCCTTTCTCTTTCTCTTTCTCTCTCTTGAACTCTACTTTATTCCCTCTCCTCAGCTCTCCTCTAAAAAGAAGACATCCTCCATCGATCCTCCTTGTGTTCAGAAATCTGCTCTTTCTTTCTTCTTCCTGCATATCCCAGTTCTTGTTTTTAGCTTAAGATTAAGGAAAGGAGCGTATTTGTTGAGTAGATAGGGAGAGAGAGTTTAGTTTCTTGATTTCTTGCTACGGCTGCTTCATTTGTTTACGTGAAATTTAAGAGGGTATGGCTTCTCCATCTGAGCTAACCCTGGATTGCAAACCCCACAGCTATTCTATGCTATTGAAATCTTTTGGGGACCAGAATGATCACCAGACTCAAAAACTTGAAGAGTTTCTCTCTCGCCTTGAGGAAGAAAGGCTAAAGATCGATGCATTCAAGCGCGAGTTACCACTTTGCATGCAGCTTCTCACCAACGGTATTTGAGTCTTGATTCCTCTTTCTCATGCATTTCCATGTGTAAACAAGTGCTGGATTCAAGATGGATTCATGGTCCTTGCTGCTATATGAATTTCTATTATTAAACTATAGAGAGAGAACAGTGGATATTCATGTAATCTCTTCCTAAATCCTAACTCCTACTACCTTTTCCTTTATCCTTTTTCATTTATAGAAGTTTGAGATGGCTTTCTATCTTTGTGGCTTTATTTGTTATAACTTCTTTTCTTAATTGATGTTAAAGTAGCCATTGTTATTCATAGATTTCGTCTAAAAGAATTCAAGTCGATATAGTTTTAACAGAGGAAGATGCTGTAAATAACTAATCACTATTTCTTTCTTTCCTTTTTCTTTTTACTTCTTCAGCTGTAGAGACTTCAAGGCAGCAACTACAATCCTACAGAGCAAATCAAGGGCCAAGGCCAGTCCTTGAAGAATTCATACCACTCAAAAACTCTACTTCTGAAACCTTGGATAACTCATCAAACATCTCTGATAAGGCAAACTGGATGACTACAGCGCAACTCTGGAGCCAAGAAAGCAACGAAACTAAACTTCAAACCACGTTAAACACTTTCCCCAAGAAAACTAATATAGGATTCAGCGTTAGTCCCAAGATAAGTTTAGACACCAAACAAAGAAATGGAGGAGCTTTCCTTCCATTCTCAAAAGAACGAAACTTATGTCCAAGCCCAATCTTAGCCCTTGCTTCTACTGAACCAGAAATGGAAGACCAGAAATGTTTGGAAACCGAGAATGGATTTTCTTGTCCAAAGAGGGGGAATTCTGAAAAAATTGGCAATAATAATGGTGGGGTAGTAGTGATTGAGCAAGGAAAAGGAACTGGTAATTCTTCATCTGATGGGCAAGCAACAAATACAGGGACAGGTAATTGTACAAATAATACAACTACTAGCACTACAACAAGCAGTCAAGCTCATAGGAAGGCGAGGAGGTGTTGGTCCCCAGATTTGCACCGAAGATTCGTGAATGCTCTGCAAATGCTTGGCGGTTCTCAAGGTAAATTAATATCATTAAAAAAGAAAGAATACAAAACCCATGTTAATCAATTATTTTGATCATGATTGCTTTTCTTGATTCTGTTATACTTCACTGTTTGTCTGATTTCTTCTTTACGGATCATATGAAAACAGTGGCCACACCAAAACAAATAAGAGAGCTCATGAAGGTTGACGGTTTGACCAATGATGAAGTTAAAAGCCATCTGCAGGTATGTTTCGGGTTCAGACATGCATGAAAGGGGCTTTGGTTGTACAATTTCTTTTGACCTGACAATGTACACACGCAGAGTTCGCAGTTTTTGTACTGCATAATGCATATACTTTGAATATTTTATACACTTAGTGGGTACAGAACTCTCATGATGATATTTTTATTGTTTTGTTGGTGGCGGCACAGAAATATAGGCTTCACACACGGAGACCCAGTCCAAGCCCACAGGCAACTGGAGCCCCAGCACGGCTCGTCGTTCTAGGAGGCATATGGGTCCCACCGGAGTATGCCACCGCAGCTGCAGCAGCTCACACCGGGGCACCTACCCTTTATGGCGCCCATCCAGCTTCCCATGCACCGCCACCTCACTTTTGTGCTGCACCACCTATGCCTCAAGACTTTTACACTACAGCAGCAGCAGCAGCTCCATCTTCGCCGCAGCCAACTCACCACCAAATGCACCATCACCACCATACACTTCACCAACTCCATATGTACAAGGCTACATCACAGGCTCATAGCTCGCCGGAGTCTGACGTAAGAGGTGGAGACCGGTCTGAAAGCATTGAAGACGGCAAGTCAGAGAGCAGCAGCTGGAAGAGCGGCGAGAATGGTGGAGACAGAAAAGGGTTGGCTTCATTGAGGGAAGACGGTGATGACAGCAACGGCAGTGAGATCAGTCTCAAGCCCCTGCGGTATTAGGGTTAGGGTTTAGGATTAGGTTAATCTAGAAGTTTGATTCTATAGACTTACTACCAAAAAAAAAAAAAATTGAGCGAGAGAGAGAGAGAGAGAGAGGGGTAAAAAGGGTATAACGATAAAGTGAGTGTTTGTTTTGTCGGACCTCTTGGTAACGTCGTCCATGCAAATGATTGAAACATTAGTTTCATTTTTTTGGCTTCTAGCGATATTCTGGCCAATTCGTCTCATGGACAGATTTGCCCTTATCATTACAAAATGACTGTCGGCACAAGGGAAATTGAATGGAAAAGACTCATTAATCCTTTTATCCATGTATATTTCTCATTATTTAGATTTTCTTTTAACAGTATGTTTATATGGTTGGATTAATTTAAATTTAAATTAGATAAATTCATTAATTTTTAAAAATATTTCATACTCATAATTCAAAATCAAATCGAAATTGAAATGAGAAAGTAATTTATACCACCCACCCCATCTTAAATCTTAAAATATGTTCTAGGGCTTTATTGAACTTGTTAAGAAACCTAAACGTGGATTTACAAAAGAGACACCGAAAGTGGGGTTCTGCCTGATTTATTTCCTTTCCAGCCTGATATCTCGGAAGCTTTCTTAAAAACACATAACCTGCAGGGGTGGCTTTTCTTCTTTCTCTCTGTTTTTAATTTTATTTAAACAATAGCTTTCAATTTGATCGGAAGCTGAAGAAAAATCCATATCTTAGGATTCACACCATGTGTATTCGCTTTGGATAAAGTGAACATTCAAGGACCTATAGCATCCTTTGGAAGAGTAAACAATTTTGCCCACTTTGAAAAATGAACGAACTTTACCATTTTTCTATAGTTCAAGTCTGACATTGTTAATTTCTTGCAATTTCTTATTAAAAATTGTTTCTTGTATTTGGTATGTGCCTTGTTTGGTTGAGCACTAACATTTTTCATTTCATTGTATAGTGATGATCTGAGATCCAGAAAATAGGGTTTTACAAGGGTTCTATAAAACTGAAAAAAGGTTAGATCTAGAGGGGAGTATTTCTCCTTTTATATGTTTCCTTTTGTCTGCTAGTGACGTGTAACAGAATGTGTGTCATTGGGCCACCTGTCCCTGTTATTTTGATATGGACGTACGAGGAAATCAAATCGCTGCCCCATGCATAACGGCCCCTGATTCTCCCGGACGCGCGTACGAGTGGTCCCAAGTGAAGGATGGGTAGGTCTTCTTCTTGATTCTGGGCGGGGCCGAATGATATGATATGGGCTGAACCCGGAGAGGATTTTATTCATCGGGCCCAAAGGGCTAGGCCGGCCTGATTGAAGAGATTGATGGGAGTCCGACCTTCAGGTTGAGTGGGCCGGACTTGATGCATGTGATGAGGCTTGAAGGCCCCTAGAAGAGATGCTGGTGTCGTGGGCCTGGCCCCAGACCGGGGTGGAGAAATTCAGCGGTCATCAATTGCCCCTTTACCTTCTCGTCAGTTATTGTCTGGCTGATGAGGGGGTAAATACCGAGAGTAGTAATGACCGCGCCGCCTAAAGGATAAGTCTACTCAAAACATCTCCTCGTTTCATCACTGTTTCAAATTTTGAATTCTTTATGTCTTCTTGAAACCTTTGCCCTCTTCTGTCCTTTGTTCGATTTGCCTACATCGCCCCTCTGCTCCAGCCACTTTTAAGGTACGCTTCTTCTCTTTGTCCTTCCATGGATAGCCCAAGACTTCCCGACGTTCTTAGAGTAAAGTCTAATGTTACTCCGTCTTCCTTAAAAAATTTCTTCTCTAAGGAGTATTTAGATACCCCTCTCTTTCGTATTCGGGCCCCCTACCCGAACGAGAGGATTGTTTTTCCTGATCCTCCTCCCTCCGACCTAATCGATCCCCAAAAGGATCTTAGCCTGGTCTTTTTCGCTAACCAGAGGGAGTTTGGCCTAACCTTCCCCTTTTCTCCTTTCTTTACCGAGGTCTCCGGTACTTCAGGATAACTCCTCGGATGTTAGTTTCCAATTCCATTCTGTTCATGTCCTCCTTTGAATCCGTATGTCTGAGCTGGGGGTTCAAACCCATGGTGCATTTGTTTGTTTCTTTCTTCCGATTAGTTAGGGCAAACCAGGGTTTTTATTATTTTTCCCCTCGGGGGGGCTTTCAATCTTTTCGGGTCATAAAGACTCAATAAAGGGCTAGATGGAGGGCTTTGCAGTAGTGGAGCTCAAGAAGGAGTTCGGGCTCATCTGGGACCTAGAACTCTCCTAGGAGGATGTTTCACTGAACTGCAATGACCTGCCCTAGCTGAGCCTTACTGAACAGGTCGGGTATATTCGATTGACTTCTGTTAAAAAGAAGTATGATGTCGAGAAGTGTATGTTTGTATCTAATCTTCGTGATATTAGAGACGCAGGTACTTTACTCCACTTAGCTGTGTCATTTTGCCTTTGTAATCTGCGCGGCTTGTTACCTTTGTGTTGATTGTGAACTTTTGCAGCTTCCGAAGTGAAGATGGACCAAATCAAGCCCCCGAAGAACCTTATACTGTCCCGAGAGAGCATGGACGATGCTCTGGATGCTCTCTTGGCTGGGCAATCTGTGAAGGAGGCTACTCAAAGAGTAGCCGAGGTTATTTCTTCCAGGTCGGTTACTCGACCTCCTCCTCCCCCAGCATCTTCTCAGGCTCCCAGACTGAGTTCCCGACGTGGCAAGTCGTCTCGGCCCTCTAGCCGCAGCAGATCGAGCTCGACCCACCAATCTTCTGAAGCCCCCCAGCCTCGACGCTCTTCTACTGAGAGAATGGAAGATGCTCCAGGGGTTATTTCTGAAGTGGCTGAGGAAACCAAGCTGGCAAGGGTGGATCCCCTTCTTCCTCTTGTGGATGCTTCTGCTGTGGGACTTGAGGTCTCCATTACTGAAGAGGAGGCTCCAGAACAAAGAAAAGAGGTTATTCTTATAGACGAAGATGTTCAGGAGGCTCCAGAATAAAGAAAAGAGGTTATTCTTATAGACGAAGATGTTCAGGAGGCTCCTGCCGGAGATGCCTCTGTTCCTGATGAGGTTGAATCCGGCCTTGCTAGTGATGGAGGTGTTATAGAGAAGGCTGGGGACAAGCGCCCCGCCTCCGCCTCCCCTGAAATGTCTGCCCCAGCTCCCGCTCGGAAGAAATCTAGGGCTTCCAAGGGGTCGGCTCCAGCTCTCCCTCCTCTTGAGAAGAAAAAGGATGTTCCCACGGTGCCCCTGATGTCTGCTTCCGATAACGACATTTTGAACGTGGAAGACATCACTCATCAGTCTCCTGCGAGCGTAGTTGCTGAAATCATCAAGGAGCGAATGTTTGGTGGCGTCACAGAGGCTTCAGATCCACTCTTGCTTGCTCTTACTGGTCTTCTAGCTAGTTCTACCAGGGAGCAGGCAGCGTTCCGGTCTCGACCTCGGGGGGAGTTGGGAGATACGATCAGGGAGATGCTCCTGATGGTAAGTCGTTCATTTTGGTTTCTGCTCGTATTCTAATTTTCTTTGTTTCTTTGTTATGACAGCTTTTTCTTTTTGCGCTAGGTGATGGGCCTCTTCATGGAGGTGGACGCTCGTGACCACTCTCTCCGGGAGTCGCTGGATCGTCGGGTTGAGGAGGCCCGTTTAGAGGAAAATCTGTCCGCTACCAGTGACGCCCGGGGTAATCTGGCCGCAGCCCATGAGCACACCAAGTCCCTAGAGGCGGAGTTATCTCACGCCCGAAGGGTTCTTAAAGAGTCTGACGAGAGGGCAGCTGCAGTAGAGGTTCGTTGTGAGGAAGTTCTGAAGCAGCTGTCCTCCGCAGTGGATGCTCTACGTGAGAGGGACAAGGCTGTGAGCCAGAAGGAGGGGGTCCAGCGCCAGTACGAGCAGCTGAAGGTAAAATTTGATGCCGTTCTGGCTCAAAAGAGTGAAGCTGTAGCTCGGATTGTGGTCCTGAAGCAGGAGCTGAGCAAGCAAGCTGATAGTGTTAAGGGTTTGGCTTTGGCGGCAGAGGAGTCCAAACTTCAGAATCAACAACTCTGCCAACAAGTCAAATCCCTGGAAACGAGGTGCTCAGCTCTGCTTGAAGAGGTCAAATTGGCTGAGGATAGGGTCCAGCTAGAGTGCGAGAGGAGCTTGAGGGAGTATAGGGAGTCGGCTGAGCTGAAGGAGGAAGTCCAACAAGCCTATGAAGCTCACCTCAAGAATTACAAGGAGCCCACTGAGTTGAAGACTGAAATAGTTGAGGCTTGTGAGAGGCAACTTGCGGAGTTCCAAGGCTCTGATGAGATGAAAACTGCCGTATAGAATAAGGGATTCTGCATGTTCATTTCTGGGTATAATAGAGGTTTGAAGGTAGCTCGACACAATCCCACCACCCCGTTGGCTAAACTCTGAGCTGCAGAGGAAGACTCTGATGGCGAGGAGGTGCTTTATGGGGAGGACGACAGGCCTTTGCCCAAGAGAGCTTCTCGTACTGCAGTTGGTCCTTCTGAGGCAGAACCCAAGCTGGGGAATGACGATGTTGGGCCTCAAGGGCAGGAGATCATGCCTTTTGCAGGCACTGGGGGGGCCTAAGCCAGAAGGTGCTGGGCCTCCCATAAACAGTAATGTAAATAATGTAAGTGTAGATAACATAGGGGATAATGTAGATGATAATGCCCTTAGGCATGCGAGTCCTTTAAAGACTGTCTTTCCTTCAGTAGAGTAAATTGCAAAGCAGTTTGTGATAAAATTTGGGTTGTGTTGTTATTTTGAGTTTTTTTTATTGCTTACTTATTTCTCTGGCTTTATTCGTACTCGAGCTGTTCCTATCTTTGCTTGTTTTTTCCCCCTTTATCAGGCTACTTATTCTATTTAGATGTTCTGATTTGTTTAATTTTACAAATTTGAGAATGAGACAATAAAACTGTGCCTAATAAACTTGGTAAGGAATTGACTACATCGCCTTTTATTCTTTGCCCCTCATTCAATCAGGGCTAAAAACTTAGTAAGAGACTTAGTCTCTGACTTATAATCTCTGCTAATTTCACAAGGGGGCGCTCTTATCTATGAATTTTCTCCGAGTTGGATTTGTCTTAAGGCCAAGGTGTTCAAGCTGTACTTTTATAGATTTCGACTTCATTAGGTCTTTACTATGAGCTCGGTTCTCCGACCTCATTAGGTCTTTATTTATGAGCTCGCTTTTTCGACCTCATTGGGTCTTTATTTATGAGCTCGGTTTTTAGCAGCTGACTGAATGTCTTCAACTTTTCTTTTCATTATTTCACATGTACGAGCTTGGGCGTGTAGCTCTTTATAACCAAAGCGAAATGTATCATGTACCTTTTAAAATGTTGAGCAGGATTGGCCTCCTTGTTTTTAGTTCTATTCTGACAAGAGCTGAAGCTGGGGTCATCTGCTCATGCCTATTGGATTTCTCCTCGGGTTGCCCCCTTTACCGCCTCAGCATTTATTTCATGAGTGGTGAGGGGGTAAATCCCTAGGCTTTATTTGTAACGACGTGGTTCCATTTTAGACCAAGTTGCCTCTCTTTCTGGTTATGAGCTCGGACAGCTAGGTTCTCTGTGAAGTGACCCTTTGCCAGTATGTGCGGTCGGGGCTGTATGCTCCAATGAGCTGTATGTTTTTTTTTTTTTTTGAGCTGTGGGCTGGGTCTCTTGCTTTTGTCGTGAGTCCGTCCATTTAGCGGGCTAAGGAGCTCGGATTTTTGTTTTTAGACTTTTGCGCTATCTGTGCGATGGACTCAGGAGTTCGAAATGAAGTCAATACTTAATTTCGAGCCTTATACGGGATGTGCTTCAGGGATCTTGGTCATTTTTACTCCGGGGAGATCTTGCCAGCCGTTTTTGCTCCAGGAGATCTGATGGGATCCTAACCGTTTTTGCTCCAGGAGATCTTACGGGATCCTGGCCATTTTTGCTCCAGGAGATCTTACGGGATCCTGGCCGTTTTTGCTCCGGGGAGATCTTGGTGATCCCGCCGGCCGTTTTTGCTCCAGGAGATCTTACGGGATCCTGGCCGTTTTTGCTCCGGGGAGATCTTGGTGATCCCGCTGGCCATTTTTGCTCCAGGAGATCTGACGGGATTGTAACAGCCCGGAAACCGAACTGCCACCGGCACTAGGGTCCAGATCGACTTAAGGTCGCCGGGACCCGTAGTAAGCCTGCTATCCTGTCTGTCTACCTGTAAAATCCCATACATGATCATACATTTGCTGTAAAAACATAAAACTTTTCTTCATTCCAAGGCTTAACCTGTGCATGCACTCTCTCTGTGCTCTACCAATCCCTACTAGAGCTCCTCATGGCTCGAGGTGGATCAATCTCATAATGTTAAGCCTGGTTTTGCTCATAAACATACAACCAGAAAGAAACATACATAAACTGATCATGTGACTCCAAGGGATTACAAGTCTTATAAATCAAGCACCATTCTATACACTATACATATACATTATCTCTATACATTTACATGTCCACACTAGCTATTACAAGACTCTGGACTCCTCCTGTACCCTGCTGAGTTCTCTCTGACCTCTGAACCTGCACAACTGAAGTTAGGGGAGAGGGATGAGCTACGATAGCCCAGTGAGTAGAATAGGCAAATACAGGTGATAAAACATGCTCTCATGGAATGCAACACAGAATCACATCATCTCGGCCGGACGGATCAAAACTCCCTCTATCTCATCTGGGGTACCTAAGTACCATGTGCCTGGTCCCCGTAGGGCTGTTCCAGGTCTTTCTGTGTGTGCCTGGTCCCCGTAGGGCTGTTCCAGGTCTTTCCTCTGAGGGCTAATGAATCCTCACGAAGTCCGTGCCGTCTCACATAAGCAATGTACAAGGAGCAGTGCCAAGTACAAGGAGAAATGCAATGCATCATCTTTGTGTACACTAATGCACTCACCCTAGAGCATATTCATGATGCATGAAGCATGATAAAATATTCAGTTGTCAGATTAAAACATTAAGTTAAGTTCCACTCACCTGTAGTTCTCTCTGAACTGACTCTGCAGGTTCTGACTCTGGACTCACTGCTGATGTCCCTGATTCCTCTGGTCCGTACCTACACAGGTGGACTCAAATGAGGGACTAAACTCACTCAAGAACATCTCTAAGAAACTCCCCAAAACCCTTCTAAACAATCCTCAAACCATCACATAAAACATGCAAAAGGAAGCTGGACAGGGCACTTTCGGCGGCAGGTTCGGCGGCCGAAACCCCACTCCAGAGACGAAACTCATGCATGTTCGGCGGCACCTTCGGCGGCCGAAGGTCTCGTCCAGAGACGAAACTCACACACTTTCGGCGGCCGAACTCCCTCTTTCGGCGGCCGAAAGTCCCTTTCTAAACCGAAAGCCTAGCTTTCGGGGGCAACCTTTGGCAGCCGAACTGCCTCCACAAAGGGTTCGGCGGCCGAACCTGGTTTTGCCCGAAGGGCAGAACCCTGCTCTGTTTCATGCAAACTTTGCCCAAAAACCTACCAACATGCACATCAACTACTCCCAACTAGCATATACACATATATATGCACAAAGGGGTCTAAAACTATCCTAAAACCCCAAACAAACATAACACACAACACTTAATCATGCTGGAACACCACAAATCACCAAAAACCTCACCTAAACCTAAACATGCATACTACCCATACAAACTTCATAAAACCTTTCAAAATCATCAAAAAAGCTCAGGATCTTCACTTACCTCTTAAAAAACTTGAGGATGAAGGATCCCAACGTGGAGATATGAAGAAAAGCTCTTCCAAAGCTCCAAGCTTCAAAACTTGGTTCTTTTGCTCAAAACCTTCATAAATCACCAAAACTCTTAAAACTCTTGAAAGATTTGATGAAAATCATGGAAAACATGAAAGTCAACGTAGGAGAGGCTGAAACTCACCTCTGGCTGCAAGTGGAGGAGAAATAACCTCCTTCCACCGACCCTTGGCCCTTTTATAGGTGGCTGGCCAGACCACCTTCGGCAGCCGAACGTGAAGCCGCAACCATGCAATGTTCGGCGGCCGAAAGTGACCTTCGGCGGCCGAACCTTTGCATTTCTCCCTTGTTGCTTTTCTTTCAAAACTCAAGTCTTTTAACCCTTCAAAACATGAAAACAAGTGAAAATACTTTGGAAAACATATGCATTACCCTTCTCGAGGGTTCCGACACCCGAGATTCCACCGGACTACAGGAATTCCGATGCCGGACTCGAGCCGGGTATTACATTCTCCCCCCCTTAAGAACATTCGTCCCCGAATGTCCCTAACACAACAGAAACACATAGAAAAGGGAAAAAACTAACCTCAAAACACATATGGGTATTGCTGGAGCATGGACTCCCGAGTCTCCCAAGTGCACTCTTCTAGGTTGTGGTGGTTCCACAAAACTTTCACCATTGGTATCTCCTTGTTTCTCAGCTTTCTGATCTGGGTGTCAAGGATCCGCACTGGCTGCTCTACATAGGTGAGATCACTTAAGATTTCCACCTCAGGTTCACTAAGAACCTTCTCGGGATCTGACACAAATTTTCTCAACATAGAAACATGGAATACCGGGTGAATTCGTTCCATAGAAGCCGGTAAATCTAGCTTATACGATACAGGCCCGATCTTCTGCAAGATCTCAAAGGGACCAATGTACCGTGGGGCCAGTTTACCCTTCTTTCCAAACCGAACCACTCCCTTCATCGGAGACACCTTAAGCAATACCATATCCCCCTCCTGGAACTCTATCTGCTTCCTACGGATGTCTGCATAACTTTTCTGTCTGCTTACAGCTGTTCTGATCCTCTCTCTGATGATAGGCACTAACTTGCTGGTTATCTCAACTAACTCTGGCCCTGCAAGAGGTTTCTCTCCTACCTCTTCCCAGCAAACAGGTGTTCGGCACTTCCTCCCATACAGAGCTTCATAAGGAGCCATCCCTATGCTAGCATGATGGCTGTTGTTGTAGGCAAACTCCACCAGAGGTAGATGCTGCCTCCAAGAACCGCCAAAGTCTAACACACACATTCTCAGCATATCTTCAATGGTCTGGATGGTCCTCTCTGACTGACCGTCTGTCTGTGGATGGAAAGCAGTGCTGAAATCCAACCTTGTGCCCATTTCATTTTGCAGACTCCGCCAAAACCTGGAGGTGAACTGAGGTCCTCGATCTGATACTATCGACACTGGAACTCCATGCAACCTTACTATCTCGTCTACATACACCTGCGCCAACTTGTCCACAGAGTAGTTACTCCTGACTGGAATGAAGTGAGCAGATTTAGTGAGTCTATCCACAATCACCCATATGGAGTCTAGTCTGTTAGACGTCGCCGGTAACCCCACTACAAAATCCATAGCTATGTTCTCCCATTTCCATTCTGGAATCGGCAGTGGGTTAAGCATTCCAGCCGGCTTCTGGTGCTCTAGCTTCACCCTTTGACATGTCTCGCAGGCTGACACGAACTGTGCCACTTCTCTCTTCATTGCTGGCCACCAATACACCCTTCTCAGATCTTGATACATCTTGGTGGCTCCCGGGTGAATGCTATACCTCGTATTATGAGCTTCCCTCATAATGTCTTCCTTTAAACTGCTATCATCTGGTACACATAACCTCTTACCGTGCCGAAGAAGCCCCTCACTATCAAATCTGAACTCTACACTGTTGCCCGACTGAACAGTTCTGGCAATCTTCACTAACTCGGGGTCTTCGTGCTGTTTCAGAGCCACTTGCTCTAGAAACACTGGTGTCACTCTCATCTGTGCGAGCAAAACACCGGTACCAGATAACTGCAACTGTAACCCGTCTTCCACGAGCTTGTAGAAATCCTTCACCACCGGTCTTCTCTCTACTGCAATGTGGGATAAACTGCCAAGTGACTTTCGGCTTAAGGCATCAGCTACAACATTCGCCTTGCCTGGATGATACTGGATCTTGCAATCATAATCACTGAGCAATTCTACCCACCGTCTCTGCCTCAAGTTTAACTCTCTCTGACTTAAGATGTGCTGCAGGCTCTTATGATCCGTATAGATCTCACATTTTACCCCCTATAGAGGTAATGCCTCCACATCTTAAGTGCAAAGATAACAGCTGCCATCTCAAGATCGTGTGTCGGGTAATTCAGCTCGTGCTTCTTCAGCTGTCTAGAAGCATAAGCTATCACTTTGTCATTCTGCATCAACACACAACCTAATCCCACTCGGGATGCATCACAGAACACTATGAAATCTTCATCACTGATCGGCAGAGCTAACACCGGTGCTGAAGTTAATCGTCTCTTCAACTCTGCAAAACTCTCCTCACATTCCTCTGACCACACAAACTTCTGATTCTTTCTGGTCAGTCTGGTCATAGGAGCAGCTATACTGCCTCTACCTTTTTGGGATCAACTGCTATACCTTCCTCTGATACAACATGTCCCAAAAAGGAAATGCTCCTTAACCAGAACTCACACTTGGAGAACTTGGCATACAAGCCATGCTCTCTCAAGGTTTGCAGCACTATCCGAAGATGCTGGGCATGGTCCTCTGCATTCCTGGAGTACACCAAGATATCATCAATAAAGACGATCACAAAACGATCCAAGTACTCCCTGAAAACCCTGTTCATGAGATCCATGAATGCTGCAGGGGCGTTAGTCAACCCGAACGGCATCACAAGGAACTCATAATGCCCATATCTGGTTCGGAAAGCAGTCTTGGATACATCTCCTTCCCTGATCTTCAACTGATGGTATCCGGATCTCAGATCTATTTTAGAAAAACAACCTGCTCCTGCCAGCTGGTCGAATAGATCATCGATCCTGGGTAACGGATACTTGTTTTTGATAGTGACTTTGTTCAACTGTCTGTAGTCGACACAAAGTCTAAGAGGTCCATCCTTCTTTCTGACAAACAATACTGGAGCACCCCAGGGTGAGGTACTCGAACGGATGAAACCCTTAGCTACCAAATCCTGTAACTGTTCTTTCAACTCTCGCAACTCTGCTGGTGCCATCCTGTAGGGAGGAATAGAGATCGGTCTGGCATTGGGCATCAACTCAATCTCGAACTCTATTTCCCTATCCGGTGGCAATCCTGGAAGCTCTTCAGGAAACAAATCTAGGAAGTCTCTGACAACTGGTACTGAGGCTGGTTCCCTAACCTGACTGTCTAGCTCTCTCACATAAGCTAGGAACCCCTGACACCCCTTCCGTAACATCCTACGAGCCTGGAGGGCTGATATCAAACCCCTAGGTGTCCCTCTCCTGTCTCCTCTGAAGACACACTCTGACCCATCCTGGTCTCTGACACTGACTACCTTGTCTCTACAGTTCAGGGTAGCATCATACGTAGATAACCAGTCCATCCCTAGAATGACATCAAAATCTGTCAACTCTAGAACCACCAGGTCAGCTGGAAGGTATCTACTCTCTATGCACACTGGACTGAACCGACAGACTGACTCTGCCAAAGATGGATCACATTTGGGTCCACTGACCCATAGAGGACACTCTAACTCAGACACCATCAGACCCAACCTCTCTGCAGCTCTAGAAGAAATGAAAGAGTGAGAAGCACCGGGGTCCATTAAAGCATACACCTCTGAACACCCAATGATGAGATTACCTGACACCACCGTGTTCGACGTGTCTGCCTCCTGCTGAGTCAGGGTGAAAATCCGTGCTGGGGCTGACGGACCTGCACCTCGGGAACCCATCCCTGATGAAGAGGCTACCCCTCTTCCTCTTCCTCTGCCACTGCTTGGTGGTACGGCTGAAGCTACGGGCTGAACTACACTGCCCGTACTCATCTGCTGGGATGGTGCAACCAAAGTCGCCTGAGGACATTCCCGTGCATAATGTCCCTCCTGCCCACATCTATAGCAGGCTGTGGATCCCAACTGACAAGCTCCTCTATGCTGTTTGCCACACCTCTTGCACACTGGAAAATCTACGCCAGAACTGGAGCCACTACTCATTCCTAGACCTGACTTAAGCCTGTTCCAGAACTTGCCTCTCTTTCCTCTGAATTTCTCCCATCTCCTCTTACTTGCACTTACTGTACCCTGTGAGGAGGAACCTGGTTTAGCACCAGAAGACTGTGCCTTAACTACACCTTGACTTATAGCACTGGCCTCCATCTTTCTAGCAGCATCCACAATAGAGTGGAAACTTTCCTTCTCCGCATGAAGAATCAAAGAGAAATACCTGGGATGAAGCCTTGTGGCATATCTCTTTGCCTTCTTCTGATCTGTATCATATGCTTGACCGACATATGGCAACAATTCCAGGAACTTATCTGTATACTCATCAACGCTCATCTCCTCCGTCTGTCGCAACTGCTCAAACTCCACAACCTTTAGTTCCCTGGAACTGTCAGGAAAAGCCCATCCAGCAAATTCGTTGGCGAACTCTTCCCATGTCATACTCTCAAGTCTCGGGTCCACATAGTTCTTGAACCATTCTCTAGCTTTCTTACACTTTAACGTGAACCCTGCCATCTCAATGGCTCTACCATCATCTGCTCCCAACTCACTTGTTATCATTCTGACTGCACTGAGATACTCAAAGGGATCATCTCCTGTATTGAATTTAGGAGCATCCAACTTTAAGTACTCGGTCATCTTCACCTTACTTCCCCCTGAAGAACTGGGTTGCTGTGCTTCCACAACAGGGGCTACTGGTTCAGGAGGTGGTGGTGGAGGAACTGGTTCCCTCACTTCAGGCTGTACTGGACTTGGATGAACAGGTGGGGGTGGATACATGTGATATGGTGGATAAAAAGCAGGATAGGGCATATAGGGCATGTAGGGTGGATATGGGGCAAAACTGGAGTAATCCGACATGCCTCCCATCGGATACTCTGGGCCCTGTGGAAAGGGTGAATAGCCAAACCCCGAGGCCTGAACGCCTCCCTGGGACTCCCCCATACCTTCTTCTGACCTTCCTACACCCATGCTTGCATCTCTACTCTGATCCTCTTCCCTCACACCTCTTTCTTCTACTGACCTTCCCCCTCTGCTTACTCCTCTCCTGCTCTCGTCAGAAGACCTTCTAGGGTCTCGTGACGTTCCTTCCCTGCTTGACCTGTGAGATCTTGCCCTTGGCAAGGCAGGTGGACGAGCAGCTGTACCCTCACTTACGGGTGGGACTCCAGTCAATCTCGCGGATCGACGAGTTCCTCGCATCTTCACTCTCTGGGAAACAACAAACACATAAAACATAAGCAACACATCAAAAAAATGCACATGCATAACTCATGGCATTGCACATCAGCATATAGACAGGACTGACATCCTATCCTAGTGGACATGTTTTCCTATGGTGCTTGACCTGCTAAACCTCTCTATGAGCCCAACTCTCTCTCTATAGGTCCGACCATATGAACCTAGGGCTCTGATACCAATCTGTAACAGCCCGGAAACCGAACTGCCACCGGCACTAGGGTCCAGATCGACTTAAGGTCGCCGGGACCCGTAGTAAGCCTGCTATCCTGTCTGTCTACCTGTAAAATCCCATACATGATCATACATTTGCTGTAAAAACATAAAACTTTTCTTCATTCCAAGGCTTAACCTGTGCATGCACTCTCTCTGTGCTCTACCAATCCCTACTAGAGCTCCTCATGGCTCTAGGCGGATCAATCTCATAATGTTAAGCCTGGTTTTGCTCATAAACATACAACCAGAAAGAAACATACATAAACTGATCATGTGACTCCAAGGGATTACAAGTCTTATAAATCAAGCACCATTCTATACACTATACATATACATTATCTCTATACATTTACATGTCCACACTAGCTATTACAAGACTCTGGACTCCTCCTGTACCCTGCTGAGTTCTCTCTGACCTCTGAACCTGCACAACTGAAGTTAGGGGAGAGGGATGAGCTACGATAGCCCAGTGAGTAGAATAGGCAAATACAGGTGATAAAACATGCTCTCATGGAATGCAACACAGAATCACATCATCTCGGCCGGACGGATCAAAACTCCCTCTATCTCATCTGGGGTACCTAAGTACCATGTGCCTGGTCCCCGTAGGGCTGTTCCAGGTCTTTCTGTGTGTGCCTGGTCCCCGTAGGGCTGTTCCAGGTCTTTCCTCTGAGGGCTAATGAATCCTCACGAAGTCCGTGCCGTCTCACATAAGCAATGTACAAGGAGCAGTGCCAAGTACAAGGAGAAATGCAATGCATCATCTTTGTGTACACTAATGCACTCACCCTAGAGCATATTCATGATGCATGAAGCATGATAAAATATTCAGTTGTCAGATTAAAACATTAAGTTAAGTTCCACTCACCTGTAGTTCTCTCTGAACTGACTCTGCAGGTTCTGACTCTGGACTCACTGCTGATGTCCCTGATTCCTCTGGTCCGTACCTACACAGGTGGACTCAAATGAGGGACTAAACTCACTCAAGAACATCTCTAAGAAACTCCCCAAAACCCTTCTAAACAATCCTCAAACCATCACATAAAACATGCAAAAGGAAGCTGGACAGGGCACTTTCGGCGGCAGGTTCGGCGGCCGAAACCCCACTCCAGAGACGAAACTCATGCATGTTCGGCGGCACCTTCGGCGGCCGAAGGTCTCGTCCAGAGACGAAACTCACACACTTTCGGCGGCCGAACTCCCTCTTTCGGCGGCCGAAAGTCCCTTTCTAAACCGAAAGCCTAGCTTTCGGGGGCAACCTTTGGCAGCCGAACTGCCTCCACAAAGGGTTCGGCGGCCGAACCTTCCTTCGGCGGCCGAACCTGGTTTTGCCCGAAGGGCAGAACCCTGCTCTGTTTCATGCAAACTTTGCCCAAAAACCTACCAACATGCACATCAACTACTCCCAACTAGCATATATACACATATATATGCACAAAGGGGTCTAAAACTATCCTAAAACCCCAAACAAACATAACACACAACACTTAATCATGCTGGAACACCACAAATCACCAAAAACCTCACCTAAACCTAAACATGCATACTACCCATACAAACTTCATAAAACCTTTCAAAATCATCAAAAAAGCTCAGGATCTTCACTTACCTCTTAAAAAACTTGAGGATGAAGGATCCCAACGTGGAGATATGAAGAAAAGCTCTTCCAAAGCTCCAAGCTTCAAAACTTGGTTCTTTTGCTCAAAACCTTCATAAATCACCAAAACTCTTAAAACTCTTGAAAGATTTGATGAAAATCATGGAAAACATGAAAGTCAACGTAGGAGAGGCTGAAACTCACCTCTGGCTGCAAGTGGAGGAGAAATAAACTCCTTCCACCGACCCTTGGCCCTTTTATAGGTGGCTGGCCAGACCACCTTCGGCAGCCGAACGTGAAGCCGCAACCATGCAATGTTCGGCGGCCGAAAGTGACCTTCGGCGGCCGAACCTTTGCATTTCTCCCTTGTTGCTTTTCTTTCAAAACTCAAGTCTTTTAACCCTTCAAAACATGAAAACAAGTGAAAATACTTTGGAAAACATATGCATTACCCTTCTCGAGGGTTCCGACACCCGAGATTCCACCGGACTACAGGAATTCCGATGCCGGACTCGAGCCGGGTATTACAGGGATCCTGGCCGTTTTTGCTCCAGGAGATCTTACGGGATCCTGACCGTTTCTGCTCCAGGAGATCTTACGGGATCCTGGCCGTTTTTGCTCCGAGGAGATCTTGGTGATCCCGCCAGCCGTTTTTGCTCCAGGAGATCTTACAGGATCCTGGCCGTTTTTGCTCCGGGGAGATATTGGTGATCCCGCCGGCCGTTTTTGCTCCAGGAGATCTTACGGGGTCCTGGTCTTCTACCTCCAGTAGGTCTCTCTGTCTCAAGGAGGTATTCTGATATCTTTCTTTTCTTTTCCTGAGAGGGTTAATACTCACAATAATAGAGATAATCATTGCATTTATAAGATGGCGTTATTTCATATTTTCATAGTACAAGAATTTTTTTTTACGAATATTCTAAGAAAAGTACCTCTCTAGTCTGTTCGACCTTTTGTTCCTCCAACAATCATGTTGATGGTTCCACTGGACCCATCATTCACTGGCCCTGCTCCCACTCTCCTGAGTGTCTGCCCTGTTGGGTTTGGCTGAGGCCTTTGTTCTTCCAGTTGCTTTATAAAGTTTTTGAGGTGTTCCCTCTTTATTAGCCTCTCGATCTCAGCAATCAACTGGAAGCAGTTATTAGTGTCGTGGCTGTGCGTGTGGTGGTATTGACAATATTTGTCAGGATCTCGCTGGTTTGATTCCATTTTCATAGGCCTGGGCCACTGGAGGAACTCCTTGTCCTGGATGGCCATAAGCACTTCGGCTTTAGAGGCATTGAGAGGGGTCGGTTTTTCTGGAACCCACGGAGGGAGTGACCTCTGTTCTGAGACCCGAGGAGGGTGAGGCCTTTGGTCCCTTCGATCCCAGGGTTGTCTGTAAGGCTCAAGTCTCTTGCCATGCTTTTTCTCGTGCCTCTCCGACCTCCCTCCCTCTGGTGTCTTGTCCTTATCTGTCGCTCCTTTGGCGAACCTACTTGTCACCAAGGCATCATCCTACCTTATGTACTTTTCAGCCCGCTTCATCAGCTCGGCCAGTGAGGTCGGAGGCTTCCTGCTCAATGAGCCAAAGAACTCGACTAAGGTCGTTCCCTTCTGCATGGCTTCTACAGCCCTTTCCTCATTGAGCTCGGGAATCTACAGGGCCTCCGTATTGAAACGAGCGACGTACTCCCTGAGCGATTCATCTCTCTTCTGCCTGATCGTCTCCAGGTAGCTGGTCTTTCTATCTGCGGGCACCCCGGTGATAAACCGGCTGATGAAGCGAGTGGCCAGATCTCCAAAACTGCTAATACTTCCAGCCTCAAGGCTGTTGAACCACGCCCGTGCCGGCCCCGAGAGCGTCGTAGGGAATACCTTGCACGTCAAGGCATCTGATAAAGTCTGCAACTCCATGAAGGTCATGTAGTTCAAGACGTGCTCCCGGGGGTTCCCAGCTCCGTCGTACACGGCCATAGGTGGCATCATAAACTTCTTCGGGACGGTTTATTGCTGTACCCATGTTGAGAAGGGTGAAGAGGTAGGCAGAAGGGTTTGACTGGGGTCCTTTGCCCCTAACTCGGCCAAAAGTTGTTCTCTCATCTTCTGCAGCTTTCGGTCTACGCTTTCTTCCTCCTGCCTGGGCCTCTTCTCTGCGCGACCTTCCTCCTCCCATGTCTCGCTCCCCACTCTTCCGGTGGTTCCGGCAGAGTAGCTATCGACTTCATCATTCTCTATCAACTCCCTCACCCTCCTTCCATGAACTCGAGCTTCCGGCTCTTCCTCTTCTCCGGCTCTCCTCCTCCCGTCTCCGATTTCTTGGCTGACAGTTCTGGGGTGGTTGAAGGTAGGCTGAGGTTCGTTGGTCTGGGGTTCTTCTACCACTGGCAACACATTTGCTGGGGTGCTAAGGCCCCGTTGCTGCATTATCTGCCCCAACCAGTGGGCGGTGCTCTGTAGTTGGAGGGCCATGGTTTGGAGGTCCTGGTTGGACAAGGTAGCGGCGGAAGCATTCCCTGCCAGGCTTGGCGAGGGGTTGAAAGGGATTGGTGTTTGGTTGTTTGGCGTTGTAGGACTAGAAAAGGAGAACTGCTGCCCCTCTTGGGCAGAGCTCAGGTCATTTGGGGTGACGTTGTTTTCGTTGTGGTTAGCCATTGTGGATCTCAGTGGGTATTATAAGAGTGGAACTCCAGCGATGAAAAGATCTCCTTCGTTCCCACAGACGGCGCCAATTGATGATCTGAGATCCAGAAAATAAGGTTTTACAAGGGTTCTGTAAAACTGGAAAAAGTTTAGACCTAGAGGGGAGTATTTCTCCTTTTATATATTTTCTTTTGTCTGCTAGTGACGTGTAACAGAATGTGTGTCATTGGGCCACCTGTCCCTGTTATTTTGATATGGACGTAAGAGGAAATCAGATCGCTGCCCCATGCGTAACGGCCCCTGATTCTCCCGGACGCGCGTACGGGTGGTCCCAAGTGAAGGATGGGTAGGTCTTCTTCCTGATTCTGGGTCGGGCCGAATGATATGATATGGGCTGAACCCGGAGAGGATTTTATTCATCGGGTCTAAAGGGTTAGGCCGGCCTGATTGAGGAAATTGATGGGAGTCCGACTTTCAGGCTGAGTGGGCCAGACTTGATGCATGTGATAAGGCTTGAAGGCCCCTAAAAGAGGTGCTGATGTCGTGGATCTGGCGCCAGACCGGAGTGGAGAAATCCAGCATTCATCACATAGGCAATTATGAGTTGAAGTGTTTTGTTCTGCCACCATGCATGATTAGCACTTCCAGGGTCAGATAAGTGCATCAATCAAGTGCCAGTGGAGACTAGGTTCACCAGAGTTTACCAAGTCCACCAAAAAACTGCAACCTTGCAATTCACAGAAACTAGGGAGATGTGCCTCATCTTAACAACATGCCACACCAGACATGCAGATTACAGTGTTTATATGCGTATCACATTTATCTGTTTTTTACCACAACAGAGAAAATAGGATTCAGAAAATGTAGCAGCAAAAAGAAACAAATTAAAACCAAAATTTTCTTTTATGCTGACATTTTGGCCAAGTATTGGCTGCAGCAGGTGACCAGCATCAGCATGCCAACTATGGTGAGTAAACCTCTGATCTGCTATAGAGAGGACACATGCAGGGTATTGAAACCTCTGCTGTATAACTGGTGGCTGAGAAAACCACACAATTCCCTGATCCTCAATACAAGAAAATGAAAAAAAAAATAATGAAATTTATTAATCGATTATCAATCTCCGATCCATCATTTGAAATACAAATTATCGTCCGTTTATTAACGAAAAACCATAATTATTTTTTCACTTTTTTATATAGTGGATGAATAAAAGGATGATTGGCCATACAATCTGCTCCAGATTTGACTTACATGTGTTTTCCACTTTTGATTTCTTCAATACAGTATGGCCAATCCTTCAAACTGAATTAATAATCAAATTGGAGTCAAAGATCTAATTTATACTTAACCTGATTTAGATAATTTGTATTGATATTGCTTGTCAAGAAAGCTCTTAGAGTTGTCAAATTAGAAGTCACTCACAGGGGAAATGTACCCAAGAAGATACCAAATCTCTGGGTTGACGAGACAGCCTCAATTCAAAGGAGCTAATGTACAAATTATATCCATTTATCCTCTTTCTTATTCTTCTCGCCCATCTTTATTCTTTTAAGCTTGTTATACATTTTCCAAAACTACAATTTATTGAATCATGATCCTAATAGGATTAGGAAAGACTTTCTCCAAAAAAAAATAAAATAAAATAAAAAACAAAGAATATGAGCAAGATGCCAATGCAAAAGAGTTTGGCATCAATATCCTTTGCTTGAAATCAATGATTTTGCAAAATTTTAATTTATTTTATTTCTTTTCTAACATTTATTTTGTTTGCCCTTGTTTTTTTTAAACCCTTCCGCTCTTTTAGCTGAAACTATCACGTTCTCAGTTCCCCTTCCCTCCTCTTCTCTTCTCTCTGTGTAATGCTCTGTTTCTACCTTTTACATTCTTAATGATAATAGATGGCATTAGGGAATGCAACTATGGGCCTGAATACAAATCAACTTAAAAGAAAAGCAACAGCTCCAGTGAACCATTCCACACTGCAACATAACTTACAGTGGAAATTTAGGAAAAAGTACTAGCCATCTAGCACGCAAGAAGGCTCATACTGAGCGAGTGATGTAGCTCGTGTTTCAAACTCCCAAAAAGTTAAATCACTTACCATTAGATGATTGGCCCAGTGGCCAGAAGATCCAGGCCTCACTCAGCTCAGTACTTGCATCCTTAGGTTTTAGTCTTGAGTCGTGGTCGAATTTTATGGTTTAGAGTGGTTGAATTATATGGTTCAGAATTGTTGCCTTTAGACACCAACTATCATTTTTACCCTTTTTTTTTTCAGATTAAACACTCGCTCAACAAATCAAAAAGGACTTCAGGCAACATCATTGAAAGCCCCCTAAAGAATCAACATTTGAAGCACATTTGTATTTGGAAGCAGGATCCCAAGCACCCAGGCCACAACCATGTACTAGAACTTGGGAGGGTGACAATACAGAGAGAGGTAGAGAGCTCGCAATATCTCAATATATGATGATGCATACAATAAAGTATAATTAATATTGATGCTAAATATAAGTACAGTTTCAAGTCATAGACTGAACAACTACATATCTATTATCTACTGGTTTAGCTGGAAGGCAAATGATGGCCAGTTTCAATAACTTGTATGCATATAGAAAACAAACATTGATGGCAACTCACAAATAAATTAAATTGTCTTGAAAATCCATTTACCTCATCAATCTCTCAACCCTATCAAATCCATCACCCTCACTTCCAGCAAAATACCAAATGTAAAGCTACTCCCCTCTCCTTATTTGAAGAACTTAGATCTCTTCTTCGTAGTGATGGCCATATGAGAAAGCCTATGAAGAAATAACCTCTAATTTAATTAAATTAGGTATTATCTCATCAAATTATTCTAATTTTAATACTTCTCTCTATTAATTTGAAAAAATTAATGAATATTTCCTTAATCTTTTCAAAGCAACAGAGAATTTTAGACAAATCAACTTATTAAGAATCGAAGAGTGAATAATATAAAAGCATATGAAGAGCATTCTGTGTTTCAGAAGCTGCCTAAGAGAGATATCTTGGATGAGCTCTGCAGAGAGGGTGAGCAGATAAAAAGCCTTACTGAGTAGGACACAGAAATTATGGAACATTAGGATCGCCAACATATAAAATCATTGAAGCAGTGTGAAGAAGCTAAAAGAATCAGGGAACTGATGGCAGAAGGGGGCAGCAGCAATAAATTGCAATGTACTGAGATTTCAAAATTCAAACATTTCCAGCACTACATCCACTAAAATAATCGCTTTATGTATTGTTTGATAAATTGCACAGAGATTACCTAAAGGAGGCATATGCTCCAATTAAAAGGACCACTGATATGGTAGCTCCAAATCAAACTACATTAATCATCTTCCCTACATCAATGATCAATGAAATTTATGAAGTAAATTCAGATGTGAAATTATGGGGCATATGTGGGTAATTTCAATTGGTCACAGAGTTGTACAATGGCAATTTAATCTTAGAAACAGATGGATTGGCGTATTAATCTGGGCATGGATTTTCTTATTACGATATCTTGTTTGGGCTATTAGATTCATGTTTTTTAATTTCTTAGTATTGATATTTGCAAGAATTGATTGAAACTTAAGCAGAGTCATGAGATCGTCAAGAATTCTCCAAAATTTACCACAGAACTCAAATCTGCATTCTAGGTGGGAAAAATGCACATCTCTTTGCCTCTTGCATATCAAGCAATTTCCCAACATGCAACAAGGAGAATGAAAAGGTATTGCTTTTTATACACATCACAAGGATTTAACTTCCTGGAATACTAGATCAAACTGAAAAAAGTGTCTACTGAAACAAAAAAGAGTGGTTCCGCTTGATTTACATCAATTTTCAAACACAATACCTGCAAGAAAACATGGCGTTCCCTAACATTTGGAAACCACATTTATGCTGGTGACAAACTAAATTTTAGTTATGCTCAGTGATTGTAGAAACACAAGAAATAGAACCATAAATTAAAAGGGCAACCATATTTCTGATGAATGAACCATCACATGTTCAAAAGAGTAAGAACATCTATTGGAGCATAACAAGGCAAAGCTATATGATGTGGATGTAGCCGCAACTCACAGATGTCAAGAACCAGCAGAATATTCTCGGTTATATCCACATATACTACTAGTCACATCTTGCAAAGATTGGTACTTGTGCAATCTACTAATACACCATAAACTCATAAAACTAACAAGCTAATCCCCGATTCCTTTTTAGTTATAAGGGATGCACAAAAGTTTGGGCATACCAGATTCAAAACAGCAAAAGATAACTCCTAGAATTACAGTTTTATTTCAGTATTGGACCATAAAACTCTCATCTGAATGAAATTAAAGAGCATTAGGCCTATCCAGAGCTTGAACTCAATCTTGAATTCTAGCAGATGTTGCAACAAAATCCCACAGGCAGATTTCCAGATGATAAGATAAACATGTAAAAAAAAACCACCATTTCACAAAAGCATCATACAAAGACACCAAAGCAACTGTTAATAAAAGACCAAAGCATTACCATATAACAAAGCAGATAAAACAAAGATGTGTAGTGTAAGGACAAATTCCTTCAAAATTTCTAATACAACTACGATACTCTTTAATCTGTAGTACTAGAGATAAAGCCTTCAAGCATCACAATAAACCTCTTCAAATAATCATCCAAGCTAAACAGGTTATGAAAACATGTGGAATAATAGTTGTCATGCAGAAGCATGTTTACCAGATGTGCTCTTCCCTCAGTTCTCCTCATCACCATCAGTTTTTTTAACAAGTTGAGTCTCTTCATCATCATCATTTTCATTGTTTGTCTGCTTAGGAGCAGGCTCAGCTCCAGGCCTAGTAACCGAGCGCTGATAGAGAACACCTCCGCAAAGTGTGAAGAGTAGGCAAAGCAAACCAAATGGACTGGCGTGCTTATCCCATATGAGCACGTTGATCACAACTGTAAGAAACTTATTAACTACACCAGTCACAGTGAATGCTGTTGCAGATATCGCCCTCCTTGCCGCAAATCCAAAGAAACTAATAGCCAAACCAAACACACAGGACAAGGAAACTGCAAAAACGGCATCAAATTCGAACCAACTTGCCCTTGATCCTAAAGAAGCAAACACCTCACTATACTCTCCTGTGAGAATCCAGAACACTGGAGCAATCATCAACGACAACAAATTGTTGTACAACACAAGACCCCATGTGTTCAACCCAACATTTGACACAATGTGCTTGATGTAAACCATCTCCGAAGTGATGGTTACTAAATAAGCAAATGCCCAAGAGTAGGCAGTTAAAGTAAAAGCAGAATCGGTGGCAACATACCCAACAGCACCACCCAAAATGACAAACAAGGACAAGAAAGTAAGCTTGGATGGGATTGGTTGTTTTCTAAACACAGTATCAGCAACAGCAACCAAAAGGGGTGTCAAGGATCTGAACACTATAAAAGTATCCACATTGGCATGGCGCAGGAGATTGGTATTTGTAAAGATTGCAAGATAGAAAACAATAGCAGCAGGTAAAAACTTCTTGGCAGTCTCATATGTGAAGGCATCATGATGCAAAAATCCTAATTTGCCCAAAACCCAGACACCCAATGCAGAGGTCAAGTACTGCAATGCAGTTAAAAGACCAGGGTAGTTGAATTTGGTAATGGCCAACTTGTTAATCACAGCAAGCAAGCTTGAACAGAGAGCGTAACCCAAGACGAGACTACTCGTGGCTAATTGCTTAGTGGAATCGATCCGAATCGAAGACATTTGTGACCCTTTGAGGTTTTGAGTTAATTATGATGTTTTAAGGAAAAATTTAGTAGATCTTTGACAATCTAATCTAGAGAGGCAAATAAAGAGTTGTAGAGGTAACAGAGGAAGATGCGGCCATTGCTAAAGAATAAGAACTAGAAAAATGAGTTCATTTCCAGATTCTAAGACAGGGGAAACAAAGATAACGTTGATCTACGATAGTAAAAGCGCATAAATCGATACAAGTCCAACAAAAATAAATTCAATGTCTGAAAGTGAAATTGCTGATTAAGATTAGAAGACAAGTCACACTTAGAGCAGGGAAATGAAATCAATAATGGGAGAGAGAGAGAGAGAGAGAGAGAGAGAGAGAGGAATCACCGACAGAAATCGGTATGCAGATCTTGAACGAAAATGGTAGACTGGGATGACTTTGTGATTGGTGGCAGTGCAGAAAAAGGACAGGGGACTTGGGAGCCAAATTTTCACGCGTTATGGAGGGGAGAAGGGGGGGATTTAAAACGACTTCGTTTTTTAAAGTCAGCAGGATTTCTATAGTATTTGATTAATCGAATCAGAATATCAAATTGAAAATTCAATCACTGAATCAAAATTAAAAAAGAAAATCCACCTTAATCGAAACAAAAATTTCTGTAAATTCATTTATAATCAAATTAATAGAAATAAAAAAGTATTTTATATTATTAATTATTTTAAAATATAAATAATGTTTTTTATTTATAAAAATAATAACTTATTTTAGTAATTAATAATTATAAATTAATAAAAATAATATTTATAAATAATATTTTATTATTAAAATTAAAATGAATATATTAATTAATAAAAATTTTATTAATTTAGTTAGCAAATTAAAGATAATCATTTTTTTTTTGAAATGGTAAAGATAATCAAATTTATAATCACAAAATTAATTTAAAATTAATCCAAACTAGTTTTAATTCAAATCAAAATTATTCTAATAAAAATCCAAACTGGACTGGCATTTACTGGGAGTAAATATGTTTGGCAGGGCTGCAGGGGAGTGGGCCATTCAACATTTAAGCCCTCGGCCGAATAATATAGACACTAGAGTAGGCATGGCCCTGCGCCAGTTCCGCTTCAGAATCAGCAATTCAATTTATTTTTTGAATTGAGTTTGGTGTTATTTAAAATAATTTAAAATGATTTTAATTTTTAACGGTTTTAATTTAGTTTCGATTTAATTTTCAAACAGTTATAGTTTTATTTTTTATGGCTTCCGGTTTAAATTTCAATTAAATTCAAATTATAAATAATTAATTTGATTTTAATTTTAAAAAATTAAAACTAAAAAATTTAAATAAAATATAAAAAAATAAATATAAATATTAAATATTAAATAAATTATAAAATATATTATTTATATCATATAAAAAATAAAATAATACACATATAATATAAAAATAAAATAATATTATATTTTAAACTTAAGTAATATTTTTTTGCAAGTTAAAAATAAATTTAAATTTAATTTATTTGATAATATACATAAGTGATATAATTTTTTAAAATAATTTATTTAAAAAATAAAAAATTAAATTAAAATCAAATTGAATTACCATTCGAATTAATTAATTTCAGTCTGATTTTAATTTTAATTCAAAAAAAAATGTAATTGATCCTTTAATTTAAGATTTCATTAAAATTAATTGACTAATCTAATTTCAAATTCAATATCAAATTTAACCGATCTAATTTCAATTCAATTTATAATCGAAATTGGACTATAGTTATATCTACATAATGTTTTTTTATTTTAATTATGATTTAATTTTATTACAAAAGCATCTTAACATTATTTTTAAACTGAATTCATAATAAATACATCTAATTAAATATTGGGAGGTTATCTATTATACAATTCAATCCCGTATTCTTTTATTTTTGGTAAAAAAAATCTTTAAATTGTTTTTACAAAATTTTAAAATATATTAAATTAACACAATACCTCATTTGTCTCATTAAAATATACTTATTTGTATAGAAAAACTCATCTGTAAAGAGTAAAAGAGTCCAATCGTCAAAAGAGAAATATACTAACTTTCAATACAATGCTATGGAAGTTCAAGTTAAATTTAAATTAAATAATTTTTCAATAATATCATTATATAAATATGAAATAATAGTAAAAAAAACTTCTAAATTACTCAGATTAAAATATGTTTCGATTATAAAAATTAATTAATATATTCTAATTAAATTTATTAATATTCAACCATTAAATTTAAACGTTAAATTCAATGAAAATATTATATTAAAATTAATATTTTAATATAATCTAAATAAATAATTATTAAAAAATTATAAATTTTATCAATTTCAATTATTATACTCTCCACTTATTTTTAACAAATATACTTTAAATTAACTTTTTAATTTATTTGATTTTAATTTTGATTGAATTTATTTACAATTTTAGAGTACACATCCCTAAAAGCCAATAACTCATTATATACAATTTTTTGCACCTTATCGATTGTAAGTACCGTAATAACAATACTATTAATAAATTAAGAATTATATTTTTGCTATTTTAAAAATTAATTATATTTATCATATTTATTATCATAAAGTTAACCATCTGTTTAATTAATCTTAAATTTAATATAATTTATGGCTATTTTAAATTTATTAAATTAATTATTTACTTATCATCTAATTAAGGTATAATAAATATAATTAATTTTTTAAGTAGAGAGAATCATAATTTTTAATTTACTAGAGTGAATGTTAATTATCATAAAATTTATAATTTATAATTACGTGAATATCATCTCAAATTATAAAATAAATTGAATTAAAATTAAAAATTAAATTAATTTAAAAAATATATTTAAATATATTTATTAAAAAAATTTAAAATATAATTATTAAAATTTATAAAATTTAAAATTCTTTTATAGTAAAATATTAATTTTTATTACTCACTATAATAATCGCATCTTATTTTTATTATTAAATATAACGGTTAAATTTAATGATCACAATATCATTAAGTTAAAACTTACTGATTATAATTTTAAATATAAATAATTTTATAGCATTATACATTTGGAGTTCATAGTTGATTTAATAAAGGTTATTTTTTTTATAAAACAAGCATAGAATTTTGTTATTATAAGAAATTAAGAAAACATAAAAAAAAAAAAAAAAAAAAAAACATAACAAGATTAAAAGGGGATGTACCAATGCCAGCTAACACCCACACTTTGAAAATGTATAAAACGAAGAAGCCGAGGGTCCTAAGAGGAGAAGATACCCACGTCATCCATGAGAAAGCCAACTGGACAATGGGATAATCTAAATACACGTTCACTCTTCAGCGACAATTATTATCGAATTTCTAAATTTTTAGAAAATTATGAATTTATTTTTATTATTAAATTAAAATATTTTTATATTTTATAAAATAAAACTTTTTAATTTTTTAATACTTAAAATCAAATAATATTTAATGCTTAATAACATTAATAATTTCGCCTCTCTATTATTCATTCCATAAGTCAGTTGTTATAAATTAAATAGTTAAAACTTTAAGATTGTAAATCTATAAACAATCATAAATAAAGATAACTTTTAATAAAAAATAATAATAATTTGTTCAAAATTTGTTTTAAAAAATTTTCCCTAATTTTTATTCTTTTCCTAGAAATCTTTTAGCCAAACAAGAATTTAAGAAAGTTTCTGACAAATATTTAAAAGAAATAAAATTTCTATATTAGCTCATAAAAAATACTATTGTAGAAAAATATGGTATTAGTAATTCTAAAAATTATTGTTATTAAATTTAGATTAACTGGCTAAATTGATAAATTAAATTTCAAAATAATTGAGATTTGCAATCTTAGTATATAATAATTAATATGATTTGATTCAATTGATATAATTTCTTCAAATAGTAAAAATTAAATTATTTTTATGAAAAAAAGCAGTTTTATTATATTTTCAAAGAACATAATAATAAAAACTATATATGCATAAATAAGAATAACATAGTATATTTTTAATTTACTATGCCACAAATTAATTAAAAACTATTACTAGAATAGGTGAAAAACTATTAAAATTAAATTAATTTGATAGAGATCATTTATTGTTTAATATTTAAATTAATTAAGAAACAAAGTTTAAGTTATAATTAAAATATTAAATAAAAAATAAATAAAAACTGTATAGTATTACTATACGTAGCATGAGTATACTGCTAGTGAAACTATAACAAAGGAGATTTTTTTCTGCAGTATGAGGAAAACCAAGAGTTGTTTTTTATTTAGGGTTTGTTTGGTTTAATTTTGATACAGTCGATATTCAATAGTCTATATAGTCGATAATTAATTGTAATTGATAGTTATAATCAATTGTAAACTGATATATTTTAAATATTTGATAAATTATATTTAACTAATGTCATTTGTAAAATAACTAATATATATATATACATATATTAATTTATTTTATTAATAAAAAATATAAAAATATTAATTTATTGTAAACACATATAATAATTAAAAATAAAAATTTAAAATATCATTTTTTCATGTATGTACATAATTATTACAATATAATAATAAATATTATAACTAGTTTAATTATTATTTATTATACTTTTAATTTATTTATTATATTTTATAATTTTAAATACTTTATTGATTTAAAAAAATTTTTTTAAAAAATAAAGTTACTGGTTATATTAATAAAATTATATTAAATAAAGAGAAAGATGATTTTAAACAAGGAGAGATATCATTCCAAACAGAGAGACGATTATGCCTAATAAATTTTTTAGTCAAAGTATGAGCAATTAGAGTAGTATTACGACGAACCCATCTAATAGAAATATCAGTTTTAGAGTCTAACAAAGATTTACAATCCTTCAAAATCAAACCCTTATATAAAATAATTTGACAAAAATACTTATCAAGTTTCTGTCTAAATTCTTGCATAAAATAATTTGGTAAAAATGCTTCTCTTTTCTTTTCATCTCTCTAGCATAAATCATTAGTTTCCCAAACAAAGTCACAGAAGAGAGTTTCTACGAGATAAAACTCGAATAAGGTTCTAAGACTCACGTCGTCATTGCAATTCCAAAAATCCATAATAACCGGTAAACCTCCATTGAACATTAATTTTTGAAATAACTGAATCAATAAAATTTGAAGAAAAGCCAACCACATAAACAGACACAACTATTCCACATTAACGAAAGGTCTCGTCCCAATCCTTATCTATTGACTGAGAAACAACCATCAAAATGTAAAAAATTATGAAAAAATTATATACGAGAACTAAGAGCTTTTGTTTCCATAAAAAATAAAATGTTCGACTTATAACTAGTAACCAAATCCTTCAATGCATTAACTGTCCGAGGATTGCCGAGTCCTCAGCAGTTCCAACACAGGACAATCATTGCTTTCGGCTATCCCGACCTTTGACGGGATGAACCGCTTCACTGTTGCCTGTCAAATTAATATTCGTACGGGTGTTGTTAGAGGCATACTGTTAAGAGGAAAGAAAATATGTAACAACGTTATATTTAGTGTTTCTTTACCTTTTTTTAGTATCATCATTTATTCGGACTGCAATCTTCTCATCAAACTTATCAGAATTGCATTGACCCATAGAATTATTGCCCATGTCCATAATATGGTCCTCAATCTCCTTATTTACAATGGGTTGACTTTTGCCAAATAAGGATAATTGCCTATTATGTGCTGTCAAATTAGTGTTTTCAAAATTGCTAGTTGATGTCAATCCTGCCATAAATCTCGGCGGAGTGGAATTGTCGAAATCATGCAGCCACAGGCTTGTCGGTCTCTAGTTCCGACGAACAGGTGCTCTGAGAAAATCACCCCAACCAAACTTGATATATTCTTTCTTCAATTTCAGCCGCAAGTCACAGAAAACCTCCACATGACCCAGTTTTCCACATAGATAACAAAAAATAGTCAATTTTTCGTATTGAAACTTCACAATAAATACAGTACCATCATCTCCAACAAATTTTTTCTGTCGTTTCAAAGGTTGTTGAATATCCAAACAAACGTTAATTCTCATAGGGCCTAACGATATAATTGAAACATTTTTCATATCATGCTCTTTATAGTGGCCAACAAAATTCCCGACCAATTTAGCCAACGTCTCGTTATAATAACCAGGGATGAGGTCTTTAATCAGAACCCAAAAATCAGAATGTGTTAGAGGGATATGGAGAGGATTTTCATTGCCTTGTATCTCCTTCCAAACAAGTAAAAATCGATTGTACAACCAAAATCCCCCATTTTCTATATTTTCAAAATCAACATTATTAAAAAAACCAAAATAGATGTTTTTTTACCTCTAATTCCATAATAAATACCCCTTTAAAGGATGTCATAAATCTGCCAAAGAGATCTGCATATTCTGAAAACTGATTGAATTATATGTGAGAAACATTTCCACCATACAGAAATCATAAGTGACGATCAGAATATTTCTGAAGTTTTTAATACGGACAATAACATCTTCTTTCTTAATCGATAATCAATTGACACAGATTGTCTTCCATGGAGAAGGGAAAAGAAGTTAGGTTTAAGGAAGAGGAAAATATGAGAGTATCGAGTCACTAAAGAACTACAGAGGAAAACTCATTGATGTAAAAATTTACTTTAAAAAAAAATAAAGTCAAAATAATTATTAGCTGATGGCAAATAGCTCTAATTATAGAGCTGATTTAAAATGCAACCGTTAAGCTTTATATTAATTATCTATTGCCTAACGGTTAAATTTTTTAAAATTTATCAAACATTTATTTAATTATTTGAATATCTATCGGCTATTAAGTATCCAACAGCTAAATCAAATACTCCCTTAGTTTGGAAATGAACTTAACTGTTTTCTTTTCTCCTTATTTAGTTTAAAAATGAACTTTAACTGTTTTTTCTCATAACTCATGAATGGCCATTGTGGATAGTTTTTAGTTCTAAACTGAATTAAAAAATTATATCGGAAATGTGTGGAGATCGAACTGAACTGAATTTATTTAGTTATTTAATTTTTAATTTATTTTTTCATTAAACACCATATTGAACCCGTATTTAATCTCAACCATACTAAGGAACCGATTATATATATATAATATTTAAATCATTTATAGTGATACTATAATTTTAAAATATAATTTTAATGATATATTTTAGATATCATATAATTTTAATAAATTACACATATAATTATAATATTATTTAATTAATATATATTTCTTATAATTTTATTTAACCAATTTTAATTAGTTGATATAATTTGTTCTATCTAAATAAATTATATATATATATATATATACACTAATAAAATTATATTGCTAGAATATAAATTACTATAATTATATATGTGTTTATGTATTTATAATTATCTATATATATATAAAATAATAATATAAATTTATTATATATTTTAGTCATTTAGTTAATTATTAAAAATTTATAATGGTATTTGACTAATTTAATTTATTAATTATAATTTATTATATTTAAATAGATTATATTATATTATATTTCCATATTAATAGAATTTATATGAACAGAATATAAATTATTAAAATCAATTATATATATATATGAATACGTATTTATTATTATCCATATATATATTTGTTAATTAGATTATATATATTAATAAAATATAATTGGATAAAATTAAAATAAAATAAATTAAAAATATGCTATTTTCGAGTAAATTATATAATTTTATTTAAAATTATGTAATTTTATTATAAAAAAAATAAAAGAAACTAAATACATTTAATATATTAGAGAAATGATAAAAGTTCGGTTGGTTATAGTTTATTTCTTATAGAAAATTTACAATAAAATTTTTTGAAACTCTATCGAGAGCCTTTTTATTTTTTTTTTTTTTTAAGAGTTTAAAATTTATAATAATAAAAATTATATTATATTTTGTTATTTAGAATTTTTGATATATATATATAATAAAAATATTATATAATAATGTGAATGTTTGATATTATTTTAAAGCTGAAATGTGAAATTTGTTAGTTTGATATATAATATTAATATTTGAAACAAAACACTTGACTAAATAAGTGATATGGAACAAAATCTTCGACCAGCACAACATAAAACCTTATCTACATCAATTGTAATGACATCGATTGTCAGAGACAAAGAATGTGATCGAATAAAAAATCTTCCTGAATCAATTCTTGTCTTCATTTGTGTATTTTCATCAACATAGATGAATTTACCAATTCAATTCCCAATCCATCAGAAAAAAAAAATCTACTGGGGAACTCCAAAGAATTTGATCCAATTTCAAGTGATTACGAAGGGTTGAATCGAGAAATCTGTTATAAATTAAGCTCTTTAGAATCAAAGGTTATCAGAACTAAATTATCACTCATGGGAAGGACATTTGACAGTAAACACACCCTCGTCCATAAAGTATACTTGAAGATTATAAACAGTATGGATATATCCAAAACTGGGGCAATAGCTAGCTGATCTTGATAACAAATCCTTATTGTCTTCAGAGAAATATCCATGTGAAAGCCTGGTGAGGTGAAGTTAGAGCCAAAATTCAAGGTTCCAGATGAATTTGGTGAGGTTGGAGCCATGCTATGCTAGTAGAGAGTGAACATCACAAGCTGGTCTTCAAGAATACATATATATATAGCTGACTATCACATCTGAAATATGTCATCATTTCAGTTCAGCACCTTAAATATTAATTGCAAAGAAGATTGCTTCATAGAATATCTAATCCGACAGAGGCATATATGCTTTGAATTTTAAATATAAAAAATTGACTCTTGTCAATCATGGAACTAAAAGGTGATTCTTTAATGGAATAAGCTGCTTTAGCTAGTAGCAACAAATTCATGATTATCATAGGCGTACTGAGATTTTTTGCTGATGCAATTTGAATTGTTTCTTTTGGGTCATGGACAAGTGAGCAATGAAGGTTTATAATCTCCATCATGAGGGCAGTAGAAACTCGAATCCATAACCAGACTAGTCTAGTTCTTGATTAATATATAATTAAAAATACTCATGACAAGGAGTGCTATAGTAATCTCTCAAATATTAGTCTAATTAATTCTAGGACTAAGATGACTATATATCTAAGAATAGCTAGGGTTAATATTAGGGTATTCAAGAACTAGGGTTTTGGCATCCCTCAAGCGGCAGGAGCATAGTCGTAGTCTCCATCATCGTCATCGTCTCCATCGCCTTCCAGCGCTTCAGCTAGGGCATAATTATAGCCACCATCAGCAACCTCGTCTTTGATCAATGCCTTCGACTCTGCAAACCCAAAGGGAACTCCATCATCTTCATGCGCACTCTGATAAGCAGGATTGAAGTGTGAAGTTAAAATCACCATTGAAATGTGAAGCAGGCTGTGGATGTCGATTGAACTAAGTGAAAACTGAGCTTTGTTTGAGGGGATTGTTTAGACACCAAAAGAGAGATGAGAGGTTATATAAAGAGAAGAAAAGGTGAAGAAGAGGCAGCGCTGAAGTAATTCCCGTGGAGAGGCGTGGCAGGACGCCTGAGGATTGTGTAGGACACGTGAAGCAGAATGCCTACTCAATGCCTACATGGCATCTCTACGTGTGTAAATTAACAACATGAATCAATGTGGACAAATTAAGATGTGTGTAGTATTGGTACTCATTTCGGGATTTGCTCGTGGAAAAGATCTTTATTCTCGTCATACAGGAAAAACAAAAAGAGAAAAAGCATTAATCTAGTGGAGATTCGCAACAATTAAAAATTATACTTTATAGACTTAATTCAATAGATAAGAATGAGAGTTTTTATCCAATATTGTGGATGATATGACAAATAAATATTTATTTATTCCCATGTCAACATATTTTATTATTTAGGTATTTCTCGTACAAAATAGTTACGGATTTTACTATGACTTTTTATTATTACCAAGACTTTTGCTCCATTGCTGTTTTCCGTACGTAAAAGTTTGGTTCCTGTCTTAGCCTCAAAGTAGTTTATCATTCTCTTAATCAATTATAGATCATACCCTTTGTAAATTATTACGTCACTAACTAGTTAATCAAATATGAACCCTTTCTCGAATAAATTCTTCCTTTTGCTCTAAATTTTTAATTTTTAAGTCATGATAATGTAGAAATGTGTTAATAAAATCATTCACGAAGAAATCTAATCTTACTACACAAAGTTTAAAATGATCTCGACTAAAATCTTAAATTGCAGAGGCTAAAATTTAGCTAATCCTCAATTAAAATGATTTCAAAATAATTGAGAAATTAAGATCCGGTGTAAATTTTGAGCTATTCCTCGGTGGTTGCTCCTATTCAATAGACCATTGAACTTGAAAAGAGATTATATCCTACAATCATTATACCAGGCAAGATTGCCTACATAATATAACAATCTAAAAAAAATTAAACAAATATATAATATAATCTACAAGTGGGCCTCCTCAAATGATAAGCGTCCTTAAACTTTGGATTATGTTAACTAACTCAATTGTAAATTTTTCTAAAATAATTACTTTCAACGTGTTTTGCGCGAAGTAAATTGGATTGTAGACTACTTAACCAAACAAGGTGTTTATAAGCAATAAGATTTTACAGTTTGGTTATGATCTATTTATTTGTTGCTTAAGATTTTTGTGCTTTAATTCCCTTTGTTTCTAGAATACTGTATATCTGGCTTTGGATATCTCTATTTTGAATCTGTCTTTTTGCACGTCTATTTTGCTTTACTATATTTTTTGACTTAGCATGCAAGCGGCTAAATTAAATATTTTATTTAAAATTTTGATTAGTGACGTGTATCATACTAAATTTTTTATAAATAATCTCCCTACTTACATATAGAAAATCATATCTTACCTCTAAAAATTCTTTCCTGAAGAAAAAATCAAAGAGATAAAGTAATATTAATTATTTTAATAGCAATAATTATTCCGATAATAGTTAGCAAAACATTATAAATGTAATTTTTCATAATTTGACAAAATAATTAAACCATACTAAACATAGTTAATTTTACTTATGATACTAACTGAATTTGTAATACCCGGCTTGAGTCCGGCATCGGAATTCCTGTAGTTCGGTGGAATTTTGGGTGTCGGAATCCTCGAGAAGGGAAAGACATATGGTTTCATGTGTTTTGAAGAGGTTTAAATGTTTTAACATGTTAAAAGGAAAAGGAGTGTTGAAAGAAAAGCAACAAGGGAGAAATGCAAAGGTTCGGCCGCCGAAGGTCACTTTCGGCCGCCGAACATTGCATGGTTTCGGATTCACGTTCGGCTGCCGAAGGTGGTCTGGCCAGCCACCTATTTAAGGGCCAAAGGTCGGTGGAAGGAGGATATTTCTCCTCCACTTGCAGCCAGAGGTGAGTTCCAGCCTCTCCCAAGTTGACTTTCATGTTTTTCATGTTTTTCACCAAATCTTTCAAGGGTTTTAAGAGTTTTGGTGTGTTTTGAAGGTTTTGGAGCAAAAATAGCAAGTTTGGAAGTTTGGAGCTTTGGAAGAGATTTTCTCCATATCTCCACGTTAGGATCACTCATCCTCACGTTCTTAAGGAGGTAAGGGTGGATCATGAACTTCTTTGATGATTTTTGAAGGTTTTATGGAAGTTTGATGGGTAGTATGCATGATTAGGTTTAGGTGCGATTTTTGGGAGATTTTTATGTTTAAGCATGTTAAGTGTTGTTTGATGTGTTTGAGGATAGTTTTGGACCTCTTTATGCATGTTTTATGGTATGTGCTAGTTGGGAGTAGTTGATATGCATGTTGGGTAAGTTTGGGGAAAGGTTTGCATGAAACAGAGCAGGGTTCTGCCCAACGGGCAAAACCAGGTTCGGCCGCCGAAGGAAGGTTTGGCCGCCAAACCCCTTGTGGAGGCAGTTTCGGCTGCCAAAACTTGCCCCCGAAACTTGGGACTTTCGTCTCTGGAGGCAAGGTTCGACAGCCGAAAGTGCCGCTGAAGGTTGAGTTTCGTCTCTGGACAAGACTTTCGGCTGCCGAAGGTGCCGCCGAACATGCATGAGTTTCGTCTCTGGAGAGGGGTTTCGGCCGCCGAACCTGCCGCCGAAAGTGCCCTGTCCAGCTTTCTTTTGCATATTTTATGTGATTGTTTGGGGATCTTGTAGAGGGTTTTTAGGGAGTGTCTTAGAGATGTTCTTGAGTTAGTTTGGTCCCTCATTTGAGTCCACCTGTGTAGGAACGGACCAGAGGAATCAGGGAAGTCAGCAGTAAGCACAGGTTCAGAACCTGCAGAGGTAGTCCAGAGTCAGCCAGAGGTGAGTGGAACTTCTCTTTTCAGAACTAAATTGTTTTGAGCATGTTTCATGGATCATAATGAGTCTAATAGGATGATTGCATTAGTGTCACGAATATGATGCATTGCATAATACGATGCGTATGAGGCTGTGGATAGACCAAGGCGACTCCAATAGCCCAAGCTCTGTTATAAGACCTGGCCGGGCCAGGCAGCCATCTGTAGGTAAGACCTGACTAGATCAGGCAGCAGAGATAGTAAGACCTGGCTGGGCCAGGCAGGCAGAGTCGTAAGACCTGGCCGGGCCAGGTAGATTGAGGTTGTAAGACCTGGCTAGGCCAGGCATCCTTTGAGTGGGATTGTTGGTGGTCATGTCTATCCCTGAGATGATGTGCTGTAGTGCATTCCATGAGATCATGTTTTCACCTTATGGTTTATATAGTTCTGCTCATTGGGCTTGTACAGCTCATCCCTCTCCCCTATCCCCCAGTTGTGCAGGTTCAGAGATCAGAGGGGAGTCCAGCAGAGTGTGGAAGAAGAAGAGTTATGTAATAGCTAGTGTGGACATGTATATGTAAAGAGACTGTAGTTGTGTAATAAGATGTATAGACTTGTGCTTGATCAGTTAGAGTACTCCCTAGTTGTAATCACATGATCAGTATTTGATTTGCATTGTATGCTTATGAGAAAACCAGGCTTCCCATTATGAGTTATAGCCGCCTTGAGTGGGGTTAAAATAGCAGAGATATAGTGCATGCACAGGTTAAGCCCTGGAGAAAAAGAAAAGTTTTATGTTTTTACAGAAAATGTATGATCATGTATGGGATTTCACAGGTACACAGACAGTATAGCAGGCTTACTACGGGTCCCGGCGACCTTAAGTCGATTTGGATCCTAGTGCCGGTAGCAGTTCGATTTTCGGGCTATTACAGATTGGTATCAGAGCCCTAGGTTCACATGGTCGGACCTATATAGATAGAGTTGGGCTCATAGAGGTTTAGTGGGTCAAGCACAATAGGAAAACATGTCCACTAGGATAGGATGTTAGTCCTGTCTATCTGCTGATGATGTGCAATGCCATGATGCATGTGTTGTTTTCCTCTATGTGTTGCTTATGTGCTCTGTTATGTGTTATTTCCAGAGGGAGTTAAGATGCGAGGAACTCGTCGATCCGCGAGATTGACTGGAGTCCCACCTGAAAGTGAGGGTACAACTGCTCATCCTCCTACATTGCCAAGGGCAAGGACTCACAGGTCAAGCAGGGAGGGAACGTCAAGAGACCCTCGAAGGTCTTCTGACGAGAGCAGAAGAGGAATAGGCAGAGGGGGAAGATCAGAAGAAGAGAGAGTTGCTATGGAGGAGGATCAGAGTAGAGATGGAAGTATGGGTATAGGAAGGTCAGAAGAAGGTATGGGGGAGTCCCAGGGAGGCATACAGGCCTCGGGGTTTGGCTATCCACCCTTTCCACAGGGCCCAGGGGATCCGATGGGAGGTACGTCGGATTACTCCAGCTTTGCCCCATATCCACCCTACATGCCATATATGCTCTATCCTTCCTTTTATCCACCATATCATATGTATCCACCCCCACCTTTTTATCCAAGTTCAGCATCGCCTGAATCCAGAGAAACAGTACCTCCACCACCACCTGAACCAGTAGCCCCTGTTGTTGAAGCACAACCCAGTTCTTCAGGGGGAACGAAGGTGAAGATGACGGAGTACTTAAAGTTGGATGCTCCTAAATTCAACACGGGAGATGATCCCTTTGAGTATCTCAGTGCAGTCAAAATGATAACAAGTGAGTTGGGAGCAGATGAGAGCAGGGCCATTGAGATGGCAGGGTTCACATTAAAATGCAAGAAAGCCAGAGAATGGTTTAAGAACTATGTGGACCCCAGAATTAACAGCATGACATGGGAAGAGTTCGCCAATGAGTTTGCTGGGTGGGCTTTTCCTGACAGTTTTAGGGAGCTAAAGGTTATGGAGTTTGAGCAGTTGAGACAGACGGAGGAGATGAGCGTTGATGAGTATACAGATAAGTTCTTGGAATTATTACCCTACGTGGGTCAGGCGTATGATACGGATCAGAAGAAGGCAAAGAGATATGCCACGAGGCTTCATCCCAGATATTTCTCCTTGATTCTCCACGCGGAGAAGGAGAGTTTCCACTCCATTATGGATGCTGCTAGAAAGATGGAGGCCAGTGCCATAAGTCAGGGTGTAGTCAAGCAATTAAAGGCACAGTCTTCTGGTGCTAAACCAGGTTCCTCCTCACAGAGTACGGCAAGTGCGAGCAAAAAGAGATGGGATAAATTCAGAGGAAAGAGAGGCAAGTTCTGGAACAGGATTAAGACGGGTCTGGGAATGAGTAGCGGCTCCAGCTCTGGCACAGATCTTCCAGTTTGCTATAGATGTGGGAGACCGCACAGAGGAGCTTGTATGTTGGGATCTATAGCCTGCTATAGATGTGGGCAGGAGGGACATTATGCACGGGAATGTCCTCAGGCGCCTTTGGTTGCACCATCCCAGCAGATGACCTCAGGTAGTGTCGTACAGTCAGCAGCTTCAGCCCGTCCACCAAGCAGTGGCAGAGGCAGAGGAAGAGGGGCAGCCTCTTCATCAGGAATGGGTTCCCGAGGTGCAGGTCCGTCAGCTCCAGCACGGATTTTCACCATGACTCAGCAGGAGGCAGACACTTCGAACACAGTGGTGTCAGGTAATCTCATCATTGGGTGTTCAGAGGTGTATGCTTTGATGGACCCCGGTGCTTCTCACTCTTTCATTTCTTCTAGAGCCGCAGAGAGATTGGGGTTGATTGTATCCGAGTTAGAGTGTCCTCTCTGGGTCAGTGGACCTAGATGTGACCCATCATTGGCAGAGTCAGTCTGTCAGTTCAGTCCAGTGTTTATTGAGGATAGATGCCTTCCAGCTGACCTTGTGGTTCTAGAGTTGACAGATTTTGATGTCATTCTAGGGATGGATTGGTCATCTACCTATAGTGCTACCTTGCACTGCAGGGACAAGGTAGTGAGTCTCAGAGACCAGGATGGGTCAGAGTGTGTCTTCAGAGGAGACAAGAGAGGGACACCTAGGGGTTTGATATCAGCCCTCCAGGCTCATAGGATGTTGAGGAAGGGGTGTCAGGGGTTCCTAGCTTATGTGAGAGAGCTAGACAGTCGGGTTAGGGAACCATCCTCAGTACCAATTGTTAGAGACTTCCCAGATGTGTTTCCTGAAGAGCTTCCAGGACTACCACCTGATAGGGAAATAGAGTTCGAGATAGAGTTGATGCCCGGTGCCAAACCGATCTCTATTCCTCCCTACAGGATGGCACCAACAGAATTGAGAGAGTTGAAAGAACAGTTACAAGATTTGGTAGCAAAGGGTTTCATCCGCCCGAGTACCTCCCCTTGGCGTGCTCCAGTATTATTTGTCAGAAAGAAGGATGGACCACTTAGACTTTGTGTCGACTATAGACAGTTGAACAAAGCCACTATCAAAAACAAGTATCCTTTACCCAGGATCGATGATCTATTCGACCAGCTAGCAGGAGCAGGTTGTTTTTCTAAGATAGATCTGAGATCCGGATACCACCAGTTGAAGATCAGGGAAGGAGATGTATCCAAGATTGTTTTCAGGACCAGATATGGGCATTATGAGTTCCTAGTGATGCCGTTCGGGTTGACTAATGCCCCTGCAGCATTCATGGATCTCATGAACAGGGTTTTTAGGGAGTACTTGGATCGTTTTGTGATCGTCTTTATAGATGATATCTTGGTGTACTCCAGGAATGCAGAGGAGCATGCCCAGCATCTGAGGATAGTGTAGCAAACGTTGCGAGAGCATGGCTTGTATGCCAAGTTCTCCAAGTGCGAGTTCTGGCTAAGGAGCATTGCCTTTTTGGGACATGTAGTTTCAGAGGAAGGAATAACAGTAGATCCCAAGAAGGTAGAGGCAGTAGCCAATTGGCCTACACCCACGACAGTGACAGAGATCAAGAGTTTTCTGGGTTTGGCAGGTTACTATCGGAGGTTCGTTCAGGACTTTTCGAAGATAGCTGCTCCTATGACCAGACTGACCAGGAAGAATCAGAAGTTCGTATGGTCAGAGGATTGTGATGAGAGTTTTGAAGAGTTGAAGTGACGGTTAACTTCAGCACCGATGTTAGCTCTGCCGAACAGTGATGATGATTTCACAGTGTTCTGTGATGCATCCCGAGTGGGATTAGGTTGTGTGTTAATGCAGAATGACAGAGTGATAGCTTATGCTTCTAGACAGCTGAAGAGGCACGAGCTACCCAACACACGATCTTGAGATGGCAGCTGTTATCTTTGCACTTAAGATGTGGAGGCATTACCTCTATGGGGTAAAGTGTGAGATCTATACGGATCATAAGAGCCTGCAGCACATCTTAAGTTAGAGAGAGTTAAACTTGAGGCAGAGACGGTGGGTAGAATTGCTCAGTGATTACGATTGTAAGATCCAATATCATCCGGGTAAGGCTAATATTGCAGCTGATGCCTTAAGCCGGAAGTCACTTGGCAGTTTATCCCACATTGCAGTAGAGAGAAGACCGGTGGTGAATGTAACAGCCCGGAAACCGATACCCTACCGTAACGGCCCGAACCGCCACCGGCGCTAGGATCCAGATCGGCTTAAGGCCGTCGGGACCCGTAGCAAGCCAAACATACCTCCTATCACCTGGTCAAATCCCATACATGATCAAAACTTTAACATAAAAACTGGAACCTCTGATGTAATTACCGAGCTCGACCTGTATGCAACATAACTGGAAACCTAAAAGAACCCCATACTAGAGCTCTCAACAAAACTCTAGCTGGGTCAACATAACATACATCAAGCTGGGATTACATCCAAGGAACTAGAACCTAACCTGTGCATGCCTCAACCACAAACATAAGACCTCCTCTAGGGTCCTCATCATTACCATAGTGTGGTAAACAACACATGCCACAAGATTAGTTCAAACATAACTCAACAATAAACCAAAACATACATCATGTATTAAACAGGGACTAACCAAGTCTTAGGGCCAAGCACAGTACTAAACCATAAACATAACTCCAATTAACCTTACATTTCAATAACTCAGTTACATTACATCATGTCCACACTAACAGTACTAATCTATAACTATTACAAAAGCATAACCTTTACTCTTGAGACTTCCCGATCAACCTCAAACCTGCAACACTGGGGTTAGGGGAAAGGGGTGAGCTAAAAAGCCCAGTGAGTAGAAACATAGAAAACAGTTCATTAATTACATGCTCTCATGAAATGCGTCATATCACAAAGAAATCACATAACTAGGTCCGTCTCGGGGTTCATGCAAATAAATATTCCCCACGGACTGTTTTTGAGAGTTTCTTTCTTTCTTTGCTAGCAACCTTTACTCTCAAGGATCAGACATGACCTCAAAAATCCCTCTGTCGGTGCCCGGCTCCCCCAAAGGAGCTCACACAGGACTTTCACATACATGACAGGGTACCTAGTCCACAGAGAGCTCACAAGGACTTTCCTACGTGTACTTGTCCGGCTCTCGAAGGACTCACCCAAGACTCAATGACAGATATGGGCTATTGAAGTCGCCTTGGTCCGAACCTCCTCAATCAACATCAATTAATGCAATGCGTCACATTCGTGAACTAGTGCAAACAACCTACTACATATAATCATGATGCATGAACATGCTTTAGGCATTAGCTTTCGTACATAAAAGATTAAGTTTAGTTCTACTCACCTCCTGGCAGACGCTGACTGACTCTGCAACTGCTAGCACTACTGGCCTCCTCGGTCCCTCGGGTCCGATCCTACACAGGTGGACTCGAATGAGGTGCCAAACATACTCTAAACATCAATAAAACATGCATAGAAAACACCCAAGAAACGGCTGGACAGGGCACTTTCGGCGGCACCTTCGGCGGCCGAAAGTCCCTTCCAGAGACGAAACTCGGGTAGGTTCGGCGGCACCTTCGGCGGCCGAAACCCCAGGACAGAAACGAAAGTCCCTCCTTCGGGGGTACGTTCGGCAGCCGAAAGACTGCCTCCCATGCAGGTTCGGCGGCCGAAACTCCTTTCGGCGGCCGAACCTGGTCCCCTCTGGACGACAGGTCCGATTCTGCCAAGCCAAAAACCAAACTCAAAACACCCAAATCCTTACATACTCTCTCCCAACATGCATACCCACTCCCACAAGCATAAAGGAGCATAAACTAACATAAACTCCTCAACACAAACATCACATAACATACATTGGGCATAAAACCCACATAAACCTAAACATGCATATCTACCCATACTCAACCATCAAAACCTTCATAAAACTTCATAAAAACACTAGGGAAGCAAGGATCTACACTTACCTCTTGAAGGTCGAGGGTGGTGTGATCCCTAACTCGGAGGTGTGGAGAATCCAAGCTCCAAAAGCTCCAAGCTCCCAAAACTCCTTTTAAGCTTTAAATCTTCAAACACAAGGGTAGAAATCATGAAAAACTTGAGAGATGGGTAGAGAAAACACGAAAACGACCAAAGGAAGGCATAAACTCACCTGAGCTCGAGAATAGGGAGAAAACTCACCCATTTCCGATCTGAGGGCCCTTTATAGGTGGCCTGATCGAAGACCTTCGGCGGCCTAACGTGCCCCCTAAACTCATGCATGTTCGGCGGCCGAACCTGACTTTCGGCGGCCGAACCTTGGCTCGTTCAAACAAGACTTTCGGAGGCCAAAAGCACTCCCGAAGCCTTTCCATGTTCGGCGGCCGAACTTCACTTTCGGCGGCCGAACCTGGCAAATGCCTCCTTGGTCTTTTTCTCTTCAAAACTCAATTCATTTCCCTTTAAAGCCATGAAATCATGTGAAAACATTTTAGAAAACACATTTTACCCTTCTAGAGAGATCCAACACCCTAGATTCCGCCGGAAGGCAGGAATCCCGATGTCGGAATCTAGCCGGGTATTACATTCTTCCCCCCTTTAAGAACATTCGTCCCCGAATGTTCCACAAACAAACAGGCAATCAAAACATGCAAGCAAACCTAACAATCTCTCTCCTAAAAGAGAGACACAGGTACTGCTGGAGTAAGAACTCCCGGTCTTTCAAACATACCTTAGCAATACCTCAACTTCTCCTGAACTCCACAAGCTTCTGCTGCGCTACTCTGATCCTTTCTCTTTTCTCTACATCTTCTCATCTTCACTAACTGGCTTCTTCTCACTGCTAACCCGAAACTAGCTCTAACTCTCACAGGTAGTACCCGGATTTCAGATCTATCTTGGAAAACAAACAGCTCCTACTAGCTGTCCCAATAGATCATCCATCCTGCATGGGAATACCTGCTCTTGGTAGTGACCTTGGTCAACTGCTTACAGTCGTTACAAAGTCTCAAGAATTCATCCTTCGTTTCCCACAACCATACTGGAACACTCCAGGGTGAGGTACTAGGTCGGATAAAATCCCTTGCTACCAAGACTCACACTATTCTGACAACTCTCAACTACAGGCGCCATCTTATCGAGAAGGATAGAAATGGTTCTGCGTCCAGACACCACTCCTAAGCCAAACTCTAACTCCCTAACAGATGGTAAACCTGACAACTCGCCTGGGAAGACATCTAAGAACTCTCTCTAACAACTGGCACTGAGGCTGGTTCCCTGACCTGACTGCTAAACTCTCAAACAAGAGCTAGAACCCTCTGACAATTCCTCCTACGTACCCTACGAACCTGATAGGCTGACATCAAACCTCTAGGCATCCCTACTGTGTTCCCTCAGAAGAAAACCTCTGACCCATTCCGTCCTCTGAACTTGACTACCTTGTCTCTGCAGACCAAGATAGCACCACGAGCAGAAAAACCCAATCCAACCCTAAACTGACGTCCAGACAGTCAAGTCTAGGACCTCAAAGTCGGGTGGAAGGCATCTACTCCCAACTGACACTGAACTGGACCGGCAGACTGACTCTGCCCCAGATGGATCACACTCGAGTCCACTGACCCAAAGAGAACACTCTAGCCCAGAAGCTATCAACTCAACCTCTCGACGGCTCCTAGAGCAACTAAAGAAAGAGAAAGACACTAGGGTTCACAAAAACATACCCATCAGAACATTCAAAAGTGAGCGTACCTGACACCACCATGTTCGATGTGTCTGCCTCTTGCTGAGCTTGGGTGAAGATCCGAGCTGGAGCTGACGGACCTTCTCCATGGGAACCTGAAGAATGAGGGACTGACCCTCTTCCTCTGCCTCGACCACTAACCTGAAACACGGCTGGAGCTGCTGGCTGAGACTGTACTAACCGGGGTACAGTAGGACACTCACGTGCTATGTGTCCTTCCTGTCCACACCTAAAACAAGCTGTCGTCCCAACCCGACAGACTCCTTTGTGCGGCCTTCCGCACCTCAAGCACCTTGAACTGCCTGAGCCAGAGCTTGAGCCACCAAAACCCAAACTAGCCTTCAAATTCTGCCAAAACTTCTTCTTCTTACCCCTAAGGGTTCTGCCCCACTTCACTCTTCTAGTGGTAGCTGTACTCAGAATGGAGGGATCAATCCCTCCTGAACCTGAAATTCTGGAATCCTGAGTCTGAGCATTCTCCTGAAAAACTCCCATACCTTCTTCTGGTACTCTGGCTCCCAAATTGACATCTCTTCTCTGAACATCCATCTCTACTTCCCTCATACTAGCTGACATCCTTCTTGGAGCCATTGCTTCTCTGCTTACATCAAAAGACCTTCCAGGGTCCCTTGATGTTCCCCATCTGCTGACTCCCCACGACTGCGCTCTTGGCAGAGCAGGGGGAAAGGTATTCATACCTTCCCTCTCAGATGGAACTCCAGTCGATTCCACAGATTGACGAGCACCTCGCATTCTGGCTCCTCTGAAGAACAACACACAAGCATACAATCAATCATTAGCATCATACGGTTCATATGAAAACACATGAACCTGCAACACATACATAACATATCATACATAACATTAATGCCCATGCATAAACTCATGGCATTCCACATCATCATCATACAAGATAGGACTCAACATCCTATCCTAGTGGACATGATTTCTGCCTATTGTGCTTGCCCTTCTATGACCTCTAAGCCAACCTCTTTCCGATGTGCAACACACCGTACTCTTGAGGCCCAAAGCTCTGATACCATTCTGTAACAGCCCGGAAACCGATACCCTACCGTAACGGCCCGAACCGCCACCGGCGCTAGGATCCAGATCGGCTTAAGGCCATCGGGACCCGTAGCAAGCCAAACATACCTCCTATCACCTGGTCAAATCCCATACATGATCAAAACTTTAACATAAAAACTGGAACCTCTGATGTAATTACCGAGCTCGACCTGTATGCAACATAACTGGAAACCTAAAAGAACCCCATACTAGAGCTCTCAACAAAACTCTAGCTGGGTCAACATAACATACATCAAGCTGGGATTACATCCAAGGAACTAGAACCTAACCTGTGCATGCCTCAACCACAAACATAAGACCTCCTCTAGGGTCCTCATCATTACCATAGTGTGGTAAACAACACATGCCACAAGATTAGTTCAAACATAACTCAACAATAAACCAAAACATACATCATGTATTAAACAGGGACTAACCAAGTCTTAGGGCCAAGCACAGTACTAAACCATAAACATAACTCCAATTAACCTTACATTTCAATAACTCAGTTACATTACATCATGTCCACACTAACAGTACTAATCTATAACTATTACAAAAGCATAACCTTTACTCTTGAGACTTCCCGATCAACCTCAAACCTGCAACACTGGGGTTAAGGGAAAGGGGTGAGCTAAAAAGCCCAGTGAGTAGAAACATAGAAAACAGTTCATTAATTACATGCTCTCATGAAATGCGTCATATCACAAAGAAATCACATAACTAGGTCCGTCTCGGGGTTCATGCAAATAAATATTCCCCACGGACTGTTTTTGAGAGTTTCTTTCTTTCTTTGCTAGCAACCTTTACTCTCAAGGATCAGACATGACCTCAAAAATCCCTCTGTCGGTGCCCGGCTCCCCCAAAGGAGCTCACACAGGACTTTCACATACATGACAGGGTACCTAGTCCACAGAGAGCTCACAAGGACTTTCCTACGTGTACTTGTCCGGCTCTCGAAGGACTCACCCAAGACTCAATGACAGATATGGGCTATTGAAGTCGCCTTGGTCCGAACCTCCTCAATCAACATCAATTAATGCAATGCGTCACATTCGTGAACTAGTGCAAACAACCTACTACATATAATCATGATGCATGAACATGCTTTAGGCATTAGCTTTCGTACATAAAAGATTAAGTTTAGTTCTACTCACCTCCTGGCAGACGCTGACTGACTCTGCAACTGCTAGCACTACTGGCCTCCTCGGTCCCTCGGGTCCGATCCTACACAGGTGGACTCGAATGAGGTGCCAAACATACTCTAAACATCAATAAAACATGCATAGAAAACACCCAAGAAACGGCTGGACAGGGCACTTTCGGCGGCACCTTCGGCGGCCGAAAGTCCCTTCCAGAGACGAAACTCGGGTAGGTTCGGCGGCACCTTCGGCGGCCGAAACCCCAGGACAGAAACGAAAGTCCCTCCTTCGGGGGTACGTTCGGCAGCCGAAAGACTGCCTCCCATGCAGGTTCGGCGGCCGAAACTCCTTTCGGCGGCCGAACCTGGTCCCCTCTGGACGACAGGTCCGATTCTGCCAAGCCAAAAACCAAACTCAAAACACCCAAATCCTTACATACTCTCTCCCAACATGCATACCCACTCCCACAAGCATAAAGGAGCATAAACTAACATAAACTCCTCAACACAAACATCACATAACATACATTGGGCATAAAACCCACATAAACCTAAACATGCATATCTACCCATACTCAACCATCAAAACCTTCATAAAACTTCATAAAAACACTAGGGAAGCAAGGATCTACACTTACCTCTTGAAGGTCGAGGGTGGTGTGATCCCTAACTCGGAGGTGTGGAGAATCCAAGCTCCAAAAGCTCCAAGCTCCCAAAACTCCTTTTAAGCTTTAAATCTTCAAACACAAGGGTAGAAATCATGAAAAACTTGAGAGATGGGTAGAGAAAACACGAAAACGACCAAAGGAAGGCATAAACTCACCTGAGCTCGAGAATAGGGAGAAAACTCACCCATTTCCGATCTGAGGGCCCTTTATAGGTGGCCTGATCGAAGACCTTCGGCGGCCTAACGTGCCCCCTAAACTCATGCATGTTCGGCGGCCGAACCTGACTTTCGGCGGCCGAACCTTGGCTCGTTCAAACAAGACTTTCGGAGGCCAAAAGCACTCCCGAAGCCTTTCCATGTTCGGCGGCCGAACTTCACTTTCGGCGGCCGAACCTGGCAAATGCCTCCTTGGTCTTTTTCTCTTCAAAACTCAATTCATTTCCCTTTAAAGCCATGAAATCATGTGAAAACATTTTAGAAAACACATTTTACCCTTCTAGAGAGATCCAACACCCTAGATTCCGCCGGAAGGCAGGAATCCCGATGCCGGAATCTAGCCGGGTATTACAGTGAAGGACTTTTATAGACTCATGGATGAAGGGTTACAGTTGCAGTTATCTGGTACAGGTGCTTTGATTGCACAGATGAGAGTTACACCAGTGTTTCTAGAGCAAGTGGCTCTGAAACAGCACGAAGATCCTGAGTTAGTGAAGATTGCTAGGACTGTTCAGTCTGGCAACAGTGCAGAGTTCAGATTTGACAGTGAGGGAATTCTTCGTCACGGTAAGAGATTATGTGTACCAGATGATAGCAGTTTGAAGGAAGACATTATGAGGGAAGCTCATAGTGCAAGGTATAGCGTTCACCCTGGAGCCACCAAAATGTATCAGGATTTGAGAAGGGTGTATTGGTGGCCAGCGATGAAGAGGGAAGTGGCACAGTTTGTGTCCGCCTGCGAAACATGTCAAAGGGTGAAGCTAGAACACCAGAAGCCGGCTGGAATGCTTAACCCACTGCCGATTCCAGAGTGGAAATGGGAGAACATAGCTATGGATTTTGTAGTGGGGTTACCGGCGACGTCCAACAGGCTAGACTCCATATGGGTGATTGTGGACAGACTGACGAAATCTGCTCACTTCATTCCAGTCAGGAGCAACTATTTTGTGGACAAGTTAGCGCAGGTCTATGTAGAAGAGATAGTCAAGCTGCATGGAGTTCCAGTGTCAATAGTATCAGATAGAGGACCGCAGTTCACCTCCAGGTTTTGGCGGAGTCTGCAAGCTGCTATGGGTACAAGATTGGATTTCAGCACTGCTTTCCATCCACAGACAGACGCTCAGTCCGAGAGGACCATCCAAACCATAGAAGATATGCTGAGAATGTGTGTGTTAGACTTTGGCGGTTCTTGGAGGCAACATCTACCTCTGGTGGAGTTTGCCTACAACAACAGCCATCATGCTAGCATAGGGATGGCTCCTTATGAAGCTCTGTATGGGAGGAAGTGCAGAACACCTGTTTGCTGGGAAGAGGTAGGAGAGAAGGCTCTTGCAGGGCCAGAGTTAGTTGAGATTACCATCAAGTTAGTGCCTGTCATCAGAGAGAGGATCAGAACAGCTGTAAGCAGACAGAAAAGCTATGCAGACATCCGTAGAAAGCAGATAGAGTTCCAGGAGGGGGATATGGTATTGCTGAAAGTGTCTCCAATGAAAGGAGTGGTTCGATTTGGAAAGAAAGGTAAACTAGCTCCACGGTACATTGGTCCCTTTGAGATCTTGCAGAAGATCGGGCCTGTGTCGTATAAACTGGATTTACCTGCATCGATGGAACGAGTTCACCCGGTATTTCATGTTTCTATGTTGAGAAAATTTGTGTCAGATCCAGAGAAGGTTCTTAGTGAGCCTGAGGTGGAAATCTTAAGCGATCTCACCTATGTCGAGCAGCCAGTGCGGATCATTGACACCCAGATTCGAAAACTGAGAAACAAGGAGATACCAATGGTGAAAGTCTTGTGGAACCACCACAACTTAGAAGAGTGCACCTGGGAGACACGGGAGTCTATGCTCCAGCAATACCCATATCTGTTTTGAGGTTAGTTATAGCTAGTTTTCCCCATGTCTATATGTTTATGTGTTTCGTTGTTTGAGGAACATTCGGGGACGAATGTTCTTAAGGGGGGGAGAATGTAATACCCGGCTTGAGTCCGGCATCGAAATTCCTGTAGTTCGGTGGAATTTCGGGTGTCGGAACCCTCGAGAAGGGAAAGACATATGGTTCCATGTGTTTTGAAGAGGTTTAAATGTTTTAACGTGTTAAAAGGAAAAGGAGTGTTGAAAGAAAAGCAACAAGGGAGAAATGCAAAGGTTCGGCCGCCGAACATTGCATGATTTCGGATTCACGTTCGGCTGCCGAAGGTGGTCTGGCCAGCCACCTATTTAAGGGCCAAAGGTCGGTGGAAGGAGGATATTTCTCCTCCACTTGCAGCCAGAGGTGAGTTCCAGCCTCTCCCAAGTTGACTTTCATGTTTTTCACCAAATCTTTCAAGGGTTTTAAGAGTTTTGGTGTGTTTTGAAGGTTTTGGAGCAAAAATAGCAAGTTTGGAAGTTTGGAGCTTTGGAAGAGATTTTCTCCATATCTCCACGTTAGGATCACTCATCCTCACGTTCTTAAGGAGGTAAGGGTGGATCCTGAACTTCTTTGATGATTTTTGAAGGTTTTATGGAAGTTTGATGGGTAGTATGCATGATTAGGTTTAGGTGCGATTTTTGGGAGATTTTTATGTTTAAGCATGTTAAGTGTTGTTTGATGTGTTTGAGGATAGTTTTGGACCTCTTTATGCATGTTTTATGGTATGTGCTAGTTGGGAGTAGTCGATATGCATGTTGGGTAAGTTTGGGGAAAGGTTTGCATGAAACAGAGCAGGGTTCTGCCCAACGGGCAAAACCAGGTTCGGCCGCCGAAGGAAGGTTTGGCCGCCGAACCCCTTGTGGAGGCAGTTTCGGCTGCCAAAGCTTGCCCCCGAAACTTGGGACTTTCGTCTCTGGAGGCAAGGTTCGGCCGCCGAAAGTGCCGCCGAAGGTTGAGTTTCGTCTCTGGACGAGACTTTCGGCTGCCGAAGGTGCCGCCGAACATGCATGAGTTTCGTCTCTGGAGAGGGGTTTCGGTCGCCGAACCTGCCGCCGAAAGTGCCCTGTCCAGCTTTCTTTTGCATGTTTTATGTGATTGTTTGGGGATCTTGTAGAGGATTTTTGGGGAGTGTCTTAGAGATGTTCTTGAGTTAGTTTGGTCCCTCATTTGAGTCCACCTGTGTAGGAACGGACCAGAGGAATCAGGGAAGTCAGCAGTAAGCACAGGTTCAGAACCTGCAGAGGTAGTCCAGAGTCAGTCAGAGGTGAGTGGAACTTCTCTTTTCAGAACTAAATTGTTTTGAGCATGTTTCATGCATCATAATGAGTCTAATAGGATGATTGCATTAGTGTCACGAATATGATGCATTGCATAATACGATGCGTATGAGGCTGTGGATAGACCAAGGCGACTCCAATAGCCCAAGCTCTGTTATAAGACCTGGCCGGGCCAGGCAGCCATCTGTAGGTAAGACCTGACTAGATCAGGCAGCAGAGATAGTAAGACCTAGCTGGGCCAGGCAGGCAGAGTGGTAAGACCTGGCCGGGCCAGGCAGATTGAGGTTGTAAGACCTGGCTAAGCCAGGCATCCTTTGAGTGGGATTGTTGGTGGTCATGTCTATCCCTGAGATGATGTGCTGTAGTGCATTCCATGAGATCATGTTTTCACCTTATGGTTTATATAGTTCTGCTCATTGGGCTTGTACAGCTCATCCCTCTCCCCTATCCCCCAGTTGTGCAAGTTCAGAGATCAGAGGGGAGTCCAGCAGAGTGTGGAAGAAGAAGAGTTATGTAATAGCTAGTGTGGACATGTATATGTAAAGAGACTGTAGTTGTGTAATAAGATGTATAGACTTGTGCTTGATCAGTTAGAGTACTCCCTAGTTGTAATCACATGATCAGTATTTGATTTGCATTGTATGCTTATGAGAAAACCAGGCTTCCCATTATGAGTTATAGCCGCCTTGAGTGGGGTTAAAATAGCAGAGATATAGTGCATGCACAGGTTAAACCCTGGAGAAAAAGAAAAGTTTTATGTTTTTACAGAAAATGTATGATCATGTATGGGATTTCACAGGTACACAGACAATATAGCAGGCTTACTACGGGTTCCGGTGACCTTAAGTCGATCTGGATCCTAGTGCCGGTAGCAGTTCGATTTCCGGGCTGTTACAAAATTGAAAGTAGAGTTATCCTCACACTATCTCTAACCATTAAGTATAAAACATGTCATGATCTGTAAACTAGGTATAATCTATAGTATATATAAAAGTGGAAAGTTAATCATTAAGTATAAAACATGTCATGATCCGTAAACCAGGTATAAAATATACTATATATAAAAGTGGAAAGAGGGAGAATAGTGGAACCTTCTAGATTACTCTCACTATTTTTTATTAATAATTTTATTATTTTTAAAAAAATTAATTTAATTATTTAATTATATTTAAATTCAAATTGATCAAAGAAATCTCTTAACATTTAAATTATAGTTAAATTAAATTTTATCATAAAAAATTCTCTTAATATTTAAATTATTTAAATTGTAATTATATGTTTAAAAAAGTTAATTTTATCATAAGTTAAATTGTAATTATATTAAATTAAATTATTTATAGTGTAATTTTATCATAAGTTAAATTAACTTTTTTAAAAATATAATTAAAGTGTTATTATTTAAATTTTTAAAATTTAATTATTTAATTATATTATTAGTCTATTTAAATTTAAATTAATTAAAGAAGTTCTTGATTAAAATTTATTTATAGAAGATGTTTTTTAACTTTTAAAATTCTATTTATTAAAATTTTATTGTAAGTTAAATTATATTTTTTAGAAAAATAATGAATTAAAAAAATTTATATATAAAAATAAGTAGTTTATATTAAGAATCAAAATTTTGTATGATATATTACATCTAGAAATAAACTAATAATTTTAATATTGATTTAATTGAATTATTATTATTATTAAATCCATATTTTTTTAATTATTTTTCATTTCACATATAATTTATCTATCTATACTTATATATAAAAGTGGGAAGATGGAATATTGAGATGGTTGATTATACCTTTACATTGTTTATTTATTTACCATATTTTAAAATTAAAAACAGATGATAATTTTATCATTTAAATAATTTTAAATTAATAAATTATTTCAAATATCATCTAAAATAATTTTAGATATTTAAATTTTTTATTTCTTAATTTAATTGATTTTATTTAGTAATTAGATAGGATAATTATTAAAACTTAATTATTTTTTATAATATTCAAATTTTAATAAAAAACAAAAAATTCCGAGATAAAATTATGAAAATAATAAATTTAAATATTAATAAAATTATAAAAATAATTTCACAATATTAAATTGTTATATTTTAATTTTTCAATTTTTGAGTTTAATTAATTTTATTTAGTAATTAATTAATATTTAAATATATTTTAATAGCAATTATCTTAAGCTTTTTTGTATAGTGATAGTTTTTCATAAATTTAACATTAAATTAAATAATAAAATCACTACCCATAACAATATAGATTTTCATTCATATATATATAATTGAAAATTATAATTTTTTTAAATAATATAATTAAAGAAATAAATTTAGATATTATATATATATGATAAAAATAATTATCACAAAATTAAAATATTAGTTAATAATTTTAAATTTAAAAAATAAAGGTTTTCATTCATATATATATATATATATATAATTATAATTAAAAACTATAATTTTTTAAATAAGATTATTAAATAAACAAATTTAAATATTATATATATATGATAAAAATAATTATCAGAATATCAAAATATTAGTTAATAATTTCAAATTAGAAAATAAAAATCGTAAAATATAAACTATTCAAAATTAATAATTTTAAAAAATAAAATACTAAAGTAACTATCTTAATTTTAAAAATTATGTTAAGTTTAAATATTAGTAATTTAAATATAATTTAAATACTTAAAAACTGATTTTATTTGGTAATTAATTAATATTTAAATATATCTTAATAATTATTATATTAAATATTTCAACCATTTTATACATTCAAAATTTTGATATTTTTTAATAAATCTAACAATAAATTAAATTATTATAAAATCATCACCCATAATTAAATTAAAACAATTAAAATTTTGGAGATAAGAATATTAACTAAAAAATTTGAATATTATTTTAAAATATTTAAATAATTATCACAATATTAAAACATTAGATAATAATTTTAAATTTTTTAAAAAAAATTGTAAAATATACAAAATGATCATCAACAAATTAATAATTAAAAAATAAGATAATAAAGTGATTATCTTAATTTTAAACACTATTTTATTTTTAAATATGAATTATTTTAATATTATTTATATACTTGAAAAATTTTAAAAAAACTTTAAAAAAATTATCATATTATCGAATTGTTTTTTTAACTTGATGCAAGAAAACTTAATAAGACTAATAAATATATTTAAAAATTTAAAATAATTTTTTTGAAAAAAAAAGATTTGATGAAAGAAATTTAATATTAAATTTAAAAATATTTAAATAAAATATTAAAATTTATTATGATAATCAGTAATTTAAAAAAACAAAATAAATAGTTAGTAACTAATTAAATTATAGTTTAAGTGTAGTAGTGCTCATATTTTATACCCTATAAAAAGCTATTAAAATTTGTTATTTTCTCTCACGCTTTTTTTTATTTTTTAATTATAGTATATTGGAAGAATAATAAGAATGCATCATCAGAAAATTAAATTTAATATAAATTTTAATATTTAAAAATTTTAATTATAAATATAATATGTAAAATTTACGTTTATCTAAATATATAATTAAAATTTAAGTAGATAATGATTTTATTATTTAAATTAATTTAATACATTATATTGTATTATATTATAATTAAAATATATATTGATAATATTATAATAAAAATTGAGCTTATATAATTTATTATTTAAAAGTAATTTAATATTTCTAGTATTTTTTTTTAATAATTCACGAGCTAATTATAATAAAAATATTAATTAAATATATTTTATAAATAAATAAGTGAGCCGTAAACGTGATATTACCATTCTATCATATAATTTCTCCTTTTTTGGGGCTCCTCAAGCTTGGACCAATCACAACCAACCATTCTCATGCTTAAAGCCCAAACCAATGCCAAGTAATAACCAACACTAGCCACTAATGGCCACCACTCAACTTTCCCTCCATATCCTCAGTCCAATCCCCACCGACTGCATCACTTCCCGGCGTCTCAGCAAGAACTTCGGGACAAGGAACTTAGCAGTGAGAACCTCTGTGTCTCGCAGCTCTAAGTGGTCCCTTAGGCTGAGTCTGGTGGAGCAGAGCCCACCTGTAGAATCAACTGCAGTTGACGTCAAACAGTTGGTGGACTTCTTGTATGATGATCTCCCGCATCTCTTTGATGACCAGGGCATTGATCGGACGGCATACGATGAGCATGTGAAGTTCAGGGACCCAATAACTAAGCATGACAGTATAAGTGGCTACCTCTTTAACATTTCTCTTTTAAAGGTTCTCTTCAGGCCTCAGTTCTTCTTGCACTGGGTCAAACAGGTTTGTAATTTGTAACTTTTCATAATCATTGGTTTTTCTAGTTAGATATTTATTATTATCATTCATAGACATTTGGGTTTTGGATATTGATGTATAATTTTAATCTATTGGTTTCCATTTAGCAACAGAGATGATACTCAATTGAAAATCTCATCTTGTAAGTCCCAACATAACATTTGTCATAACAAGAGTTTTTTTTTTTTTTAATTTTTTTTTAATTTTTAATTTTGATACCCTTTAATCATTGGATTTGAATTCCTAACTCAAGTTCTTAACTTACTGACTCCAAGCTTGATTGTCACTCTCTTTAGTTTCTATAGCAGATGAATTTTGTGACCCTTGGCATAGATAACTTATAATATGTACTGGATTTTGGAAAGGAGAAAGAAAATGAACATATCTTTTTTCATCTCAATGTCCACTGGTTGCAAATATTTCTTTTCATTTGGGTCTGGCTATGTTGATTGAAGTACTTGCTATAGACAGGACCTTATGAGATAACTACCAGGTGGACTATGGTGATGAAGTTCATGCTTCTTCCATGGAAACCAGAATTGATCTTTACAGGAACCTCAGTCATGGGCATTAATCCAGAGACTGGGAAATTCTGCAGCCATTTGGTAATGTATTTCCATCTTAACAATTGAAAGAAGGATGCTTAAGAGTGTGTACAGAGATTTACATGTGTGTGTGTGATTTATACCTATTTACTCTGTAGGATTTCTGGGATTCCATAAAGAATAATGAGTACTTTTCACTTGAAGGTTTGTGGGATGTGTTTAAGCAGGTATGGGTTCTTTATTTGCATGAAAATGCCATTCTAGATGAAATTTATTGCCATTCCTGATCCATAGGTTATGATTTTTTGTAGTTGAGGATTTACAAGACTCCTGACCTGGAAACACCCAAATATCAGATACTGAAAAGGACTGGAGGTTATGAGGTTTGTCTACCTTATCCTGGAGGAATAGTTGGTCTGTTTACAGTTGTATGCATCTCAAAGCGCTAATTAGTCTGATTGTATATCAATGGTTTTACAGATAAGAAAGTATGCCCCGTTTATCGTGGTAGAAACAAGAGGAAATAAATTATCTGGGTCAACTGGATTCAATGATGTTGCTGGGTGAGGATTTGTTGGAATCCAATTCGATAATACTTCTTTTCCCATTCCTTAGTATCTAATGATCTATATGTAATGATGCTATTTTTCTAGATATATCTTCGGAAAGAATTCCACAATGGAAAAAATACCAATGACTACACCTGTATTCACCGAGGCAAATGATGTTGAATCGTCGGAAGTGTCCATCCAAATAGTTATTCCTTTGGAGAAAGAATTTAGCAGGTAGCTCATTATTTATTTATTTAGAGCTCCTAAAGGCTAAAAATAAAACTGAAATTGGTAGAAATTGATTAAACTAGTCATTATGGAACTATTACTGATTTATTTGAGAAGTCCTGCTGGGATAGAAATTTACTCGGGAATAAAATTTAATGATTTCACTTCATAATACGAGTGGTTAAGCAACAATAATGTATCTTTCATCAGTTTACCAGATCCTAATGAAGAGAAAATTAACTTGAGGAAAGTGGAAGGTGGCATTGCTGCAGTGCTAAAGTTCAGTGGAAAACCAACTGATGAAATTGTTCGTGAGAAAGAGAGAGTGCTGCGCTCAAGTCTCATCAAAGATGGTATTAAACCTACGATGGGCTGTTTACTTGCCCGCTATAATGATCCAGGCAGGACATGGAGCTTTACAATGGTATAATATCATTCTTATCTGTCCTGAAGTTCATTTCCTTTGTTTCTTCTCCTCCAATTTGTTCTCTACCATTTTCACTGAAATAAGAGATCAACCATATAAACTATATAATAAAATCTGAAATCAAACTTATAGACAATCTTAGTTTTACTTCTTCTGGGTAAATGGATCCCAGCTGAATTGCAATTCTGAAATTCCTATGCTAATGGATGCATTTTTTCACTGGAGTAAGCCAGGTATTGTTTTTCCTGTCATTTAATTTCCTGTCTGTCTTATGAACACTGCAAACTGTAGTAAGTTTTGTTCAACTCCATTCATTTGTTTAGTTGACATAGATCTGATTGATATGCCTCATTGATAAGTTTGGTTATGTTAAATTGTTAATTCAAGAAATTATATTATTGCTGAAAGCATCTGTTCTTCATGTTAGTCATCTGAACAACTGACACATTTTCTTTATCCGTATCGAAGAGGAATGAAGTGCTAATATGGCTTGAGGAATTCTCACTGGAGTAGAGTTACAAACACAGCTATCCCTTGACTAGCATTCTCTGCTGTCATCATCATTCCTTCAAGAAGCAACAGCAAGAATATGTTCTGTATCTGGAAAGAACTTCTGAAAACCTGAAAGATGTCTTCACTAGAAACCTGTATAGATATTTTGGAAAAAAAGAAGAAGAAGAAGAAGAAGAAGAAGAAGCTGTAATAGGTTGCAGGCTGATGCTTGTTTCTATAATTGCTACAGAGCAGAATTGTGTAGGAATTCATAATTGGAATTGTGTGTGTAGGCTTTTTATCATTGAGCATTCTTGTTAGAGATGATAAAACCAACAGCTGAACTTTGGGCTTTCACGAAGATATCATAGTCTCTCCAGTATGTACCTGGTTTTTTCCAGTTACTTTTACCTGAAAATGAAACCAAAATTAATCAGTGTTATCAAATTCGGCCTGGTCAGCCTGTTTATCCATTAACTAGGCGACTCCAATTCCAAATGGGGTTGGGTTTGTCGCTAATGAAATGAAAAGATCAGAACGCATAAATTAGAATGCACAAACTGATCTCTAAAACCTTGTTTTGTATTTAAGATTTCATTTATTTCGAGGAAATTATTTTTAATATTTTATGGCGTTCGAAACACTTTTAAAAAAATAATTAATTAATAATTTATAAAAAAATTATTTTTGTATTTTGATAATTTTATTAATATTTTTAACAATAGAAAATAAGTTATTTTTTTTATAAATTTTGTTATAAAAAATATTTTTCATATAAAATATTTTTCACAAAAATTATTTTCAAGTGAAAGTATTGAGTTCTAGTGAGAAAAATCCTCTCCCTGTTTCTAAGGGTTCTATACTCAGAGTGGCTTATTATTGCAAGTTAAATGATGGCAACTAAGAGTGAAATCCGCTTCGCCGTTGTTCACAATACCGAGACTATAAGAGAGTGAGATGTTGAGCTCTGCCGATGATTCTTGACGATTTTTGTTGTGATGTTCTGGGTATTTTCAGGAGATGTTTGAGGATTTGATTTGTGTTCAGATTTTCTAGTTGGATTTGTTTGGGTTGATTAGATGAGTTGGGCTGGATTTTCTATTCGGCTTTGTTTTACTTTTGCTCTGTTTATATTCTTTGTCCAAAAAGCCTTATTATTGCAAAATTTTCTTGTATATTCAAAAAATAATGATAATAATCTCTCAACTTTAAAAATAAGTTTAACTATTTAAATCTCTCTTAATTTAAGAAGGTTGAATATATATATACAAATTTTTTTTCTTTATTTTCAATGTTTACCATGATTACATAGTTTATTTAATTTTGATTTTTTTTGAAAATTGAGATATAAAATGTATTCTTTTTTTAAAAAAAAATCAGGATGTCATTCAACATTTTGATAAAGATTAAGGTGTTATTTGTTTTGATCTTCCAAAAAAAAAAGGGTTGTTATTTGTTTTATTTAAAATAATTTTATATATTAAAAATGTTTTCTAAAGAAATTGTTTTCAAAAATAATTTATTTTTCTATTATTTAATCACATAAGTTATTGAGATTCTTAAATTCTAGAAAATATTTTCTTTCAAAAAAATTATTTATTTTTCAAAAAATGATTTTTGTATCAGAAAAATATTTTATATTTATCAAATTTTTTTAAAATGACTCAAATATCTAAAAAAATTTAAAAATATTTTTCACGAAATAGGGTTACAATATAATTTTGAATCAATAGAAAGACATAGAAATAATGGAGAAATAGCGAGGAAGAAACAGCAACAGCAGATTTTAAATGAATGGAAATGGCTTCTCCAACATAGGTAGCTTATACGACTCAGTGTGACGTGACATCCTTTTTCACAAGAAGTTGAACCATAAAGACCAAGTCAAAGACGCCTCATGCTCCTTTCATTTTCTAAGTATTATTCTATTCAAATATATTATTTTTTGAAAAGTTATTTTTTAATAAATAATTTAATTAAATTGACATATTAAAAAAAAATTCTCCACTTCTCAAATCAAATAAAAATGATTAACTAGAGAATAAATTTAAATAGTTAGTTTAAAATATATTAATTAATTTTTATAATTTAAAATATATCTATTAAAATGTAATTAATTTAAAATTTTTTTAGACATTATTTTAATATAGATATAAATAAATACTAACTTTAATGAAGATTTTAATCTGAGTATAAGTAATAATTTTCATTTGATTACAATGACTTCGGTTCAAAACTTAAGATTTTATAACTCTGAAAATGATTAAAATGTCATTAAGTTAAAGCTTACTGATTATAATTTTAAATATAAATAATTTTACATTTGGAGTTCATGGTAGATTTAATAAAGATTGTTTTTCTTATAAAGCAAGCATAGAATTTTGTTATTATAAGAACTTAAGAAAACATAACAAGCCAATAAAAGAAAAAAAACATAACAAGATTAAAAGAGGATGTATCAATGCCAGCTAACACCCACACTTTGAAAATGTATGAAACGAAGAAGCCGAGGGTCCTAAGAGGAGAAGATACCCACGTCATCCATGAGAAAGCCAACTGGACAATGGGATAATCTAAATACATGTTTACTCTTCAGGGACAATTATTATCGAATTTCTGAATTTTTAAAAAATTATGAATTTATTTTTATTATTAAATTAAATTATTTTTATATTTTATAAAATAATTTTTTTTAATTTTTTTAATATATTTTTTTTAAAATAAGGATTTGAGGTTGAAAGAGTAAAAATCTGAAATCTATCAAATTTATTCATATATATTTATGAGCAGATTAAATATGTGAATGCTTAATAATATTAATCATCTCACCTCTCTATTATTCATTCTATATTATTACAGAGAAAAAAAATTTATTAATGATACTTTTTATATTTTAGAGTGAGTCCAAATTCTGAAAAAAAATATAAATTCAAAATTTATCAAAATCTTTGATTCAAAAAAAAAAATTTATCAAAATCTTTTAAAGCCTTGTGGTATAATGAAAAATAGGAGTGTAACTATCGACATGCGCATCGAAAAAATTAAATGAGCATATGAGAGAAAGAAATATGCCAGTGATTATTTTTATTTTATAAATTTGTATACAATGATACAAATTTTATAAATGATTATTTTATGAAAAGATATTAAATTAATAAAAATAATTACATTTTCAAGAAATATAAAAATCATCACACTTTTAATTATATTAAAATAATAATAGTTTACAAAGCTTATATGGTTTTCAGGAAAAAGATTTACAAGAATAAAACACTTTTCATTAATAATGATTGCAAAAACTCCCCACCTGGCTTATTAATATAGATATAAAAGATATTCATTTCGTTTTATAATTTTTATTTATTTATTTATTTTATTATTTTAAAATTATTATTAATTTTTTATATTATAATAATATATAAATTACTTTTTATAATTCTATTTAATTTTATTTTATTTTTAAAATCTCTAAAATAACTTTTAATATTTAATAAAATTTAATATTTTATAAAATATATATAATTAAAAAGTTAATAAAAAATTATATTTTTTAATATGTATAAAAATATAAAATAAAAAAATTATAAGAGGAAAGGAGTAAGCCGACAATTTTTTTAAAAAAATTTACACATATATATTTTATTTAAATATATATTTTATCTCTACTGCTATTTTTTCTAAATATAAATCTTATAAATATAATATTTTAAAATTATTTAATTTTAAAAATATAGAATATAACATTTTAATATTTTTATTATTAGTATAAAAATTTTAAAGTCAGATATAGAAATATGTAAAATTATTAATTTTTTAAAATTTTGAAACCATAATCTTTATATTTAAAGAACAAATAGATAGAGAATCATAATTTTCCAAGTGGTATACGTTTAATTTTATATTAATAATTATATTTTAAATCTATCTAATTGATATTTTCTTAAGAATCAATTATGACGTTTGAGAAATTATTTGATAATTATTTAAATATATCCTACTCAAATTTATAGTAAGATATACATTATTTTCTCAGTATTTATTATTACAAGTTAGAATTATCAGTTTAAAAATATACATTGGGTAAAGTATTTACTGAAAATACATATTAAATAAAGTGTATATTGAATAAAGTATTTATTGAAAATACACATTAAATAGAGTATTTACAATAGTCACACCAACATTGAAATCAATAAATTAAAAATTAATTAATAAAATTAATTATAATATTTCCGATTTATTAAAAAATGACAGTGAAATATAAAATAATTTTAATAAAATAATTAAATATTGAAATGAGTATGAATAAATATATTTAAATATTAAATAATTGAAGTAAGGATTATTAATAAATTTACAAATTTTATAAAAAAAGTGACATTAAATATTATGTTATTGGGATAATATAAAAATATTAAATAATATGTTTAAATTTTAAAATTTATTACTACTTTTATACTTAATTTTTTTAATTTAATTTTTATTATAATTTAAATTCGTATAATATAGATATAAATAATTAACGAGTATTATAATAAATATAAAAATGTATTGAATAAAATTAGCCTTCTTAAAATTTTTATACTTAGCATTTTTATCATTTTCGTACTGTATGCCATTTAAATCCTTTATTTATCAATGCATATTATTTCAAATTCAAAACTTAAAATATAAAAAATATGTATTTTTATTGATTTTTAAATTAATTATGAGTTCTCAACATAATTAATTAAAAATTTTACTATGTAAAAAAATTTAATTGTATGATTTAAAAAATAAAATATAAAAATATATTAAATTTAAATAATCAGTAATTCACACAAATTGGCGAGTAAAATAATTAATTATATAATTATTTTATAAGCACATTTAATCATTTAATTAAAAAAATAAAGGGCAGACAGACATCATAATCAGCACATGTAAACTGTAAGAATCAATTATTATTATTAAAACCTTTTAAAAGAGTTGTGATCTATTTATGAAATATACAATTAAAATACAATAACTATTTTAATCATTTTTCAAAGAGTTGTGACTAAGCCCATAGGAATAGTCCACTCGATGAAGAACTCAAGCAGTCAAACCTGCCCCTCTGCCTTCTAGAAATCTACACGCCACACCAATAACGTCAAGTAGCAAACAAGAAGAGATGAAGCTCTGAAAATACCATGCATGTTAGTAAAACAACCCTATACACCTTGGTATAATAAGAGAGATCAGTTTTATAATAAGAAGCAGTAGGAAAAGTACAAAATTGACAAAAAAAAAAAAAAAAATTGAATACTCTATAGAATTCAAGATATCTAAAAATTTTTTTTGAATCATAATCCTATCCATTTAGTATAGTAGATAGGTCTAGATTGATCAATATAGACTTTTAGACATGTTTGAAATGACATTCGATTCAAGCTGGACAAGCAATGAAATTTCTATTCCTAAATCAATCCCTAAAATATAAGAAATTATATTATTAGGTATTAAATTCTACACTGATGATGTGTTCATACCAACAAAAGACTTCTAATTACACAATCTACAACTAAAATAGATTTTATAATTGTAACAACCCGAAAACTGGATCGCTACCAGCGCTAAGATTCAGATCGACTTAAGGTCGCCAGAACTCGTAGCAAGCATACTATACATCCTGTGTACCTGTTAAAATCTCATACATGATCATACATATTCACCAAAACTTAAACATTCCATGAAACCAAGCTCAACCTGTACATGTATCATACTGAAAACATAAAATCCATACTAGAGCCCTCATCAAATGCTCTAGTATGGTTAACATCACATGCTTCAAGTTTGGTTCAAACACAACTCATAATTAAAAACTTTTACATAAAGATCATGTTAACTAGGATTACAATGATAAAAACTAGAGCAAAGCACAATTTTAATCTATTATACAATACATGTTCACAACTATTCTATTACATCAAATTATACCAGCTACTATGCCGGCTTCCCGAGCTATCTTCGATCCTGCAAACCTGGGGTTAAGGGAAAGGGATAAGCTACAAGAGTCTAGTGAGCAGAACATAAAAATAGTTTAATAAATATATGCTCCTATGAAATACATCACAACACAAACAATTCACATCAAGATGGGCTTGTCACCAGTAACTCTCTACATAATCCAATGTGCCCGACCCTCGACGGAGCTCCTCAGGACTTTCGCTTAACATAACATAACATATCCAATGTGCCAGGGGCATAGAATGGGCAAGCCCTGGTCTTTTCCTTACATCGTGCCAGGGGCATAGAATGGGCAAGTCCTGATATTTCCGTATCATATCATATCATAACATCTCGAGGGCTAGTGGGTCATCCATTATCCATCCACATCAACAGAAAATTATGCAATGCATCATATTCGTAAGTTCTAATGCAAACAACCTAATACATAAACATGACATTCGTGATGCATGAATATGCTTAAAAAGTTTGATTACTTTAAAGCAATATATTAGTTTAGTTCTACTCACCTCTGACTGACGCTTGCCTATCAATGACGCAGCTAACTCACTGAAGGCCTCTACGGTCTCCCTGGTCCGATCCTATACAGATGGACTCAAATGAGAGACCAACATAACTAGTACATAACTCTAAACAACTCGCCAAAAAACCCCCTAAAATATAACAAAACATGCACATAAAACAAGCAAAGGAAGGTTGGGTAGGGGACTTTCGGCGGCAGGTTCGGTGGCCGAAGGTCCTCCACAGATCCGAAAGTCAGGCACTTTCGGGGGCAGGTTCGGCGGCCTAAACTCCACACAGATCCGAAAGTCAGGGACTTTTGGAGGCGGGTTCGGCGGCCGAAACCCCATCACAGATCCGAAAGTCCTGCTTTCATGGGCACGTTAGGCGGCCAAAAGGCTGCCTCCACAAGCAGGTTCGCGCGGCCAAACCTTGCTTCGGCGGCCGAACCTAGGTTCTCCAGCAAGGCAGAACCCGAAACTGCCCTATGCACTTAGCCTCCAAAACTTCTCAAATCCTCACATCCAACCCCTCAAAACATGCATACACACTCATCAAGCATAAGGGGCATAAAAACTAGCCTAAACCCCAATAAACAACTATAAAACATCACAAGAGCAAGCATTCATCATCAAAACTAACACAACCCTAAAACTTTAGATCTAATCATTTCATGCATTTTTGACCCTTTACCCCTACTTAAAACTTGATTAAAATATAAAAAAATAAGGATCTAGGCTTACCTCTTGGAGATCTAAGGGTAGCAACAACCCAAACGTGGAGATGAGTCCAAACGGTCTCCGGAGGTCTCTAAGGTTTCAAAACTCAGATTTAAGCTCAAATCTTAAAAAATGAGGGAAAACTCATGAATATTTTGAAGGATTTGAAGGAAAAATAATAAAATCAACAATGGAAGGGCAAGAACTCACTTTTGCCTAAAAATGGAGAGAGAAATTCTCCCATTTTCGGACTGGAGGCCTCTTATAGATGGCTGGCTAGACCACCTTCGGGGGGCCGAAAGGAGAGCTCCCGCGGCAGCACCATGTTCGACGGCCGAACCTGGTTTTTCCCCTCCAAAGTATTTTTTATTTCTTTTAAAATTCTTTGACACAAAATTCAACAGTAAAACCATAAAATTCATTTTGTGAAAAACTTATTTTACCCTTCTAAGAGGTTCCGACATCCGAGATTCCGGATTCCAACAAGGATTCCATCGGAAGGTTGAAATTCCAATGTCGAAGTCTAGCCGGGTATTACATTCTTCCCCCTTTAAGAACATTCATCTCCGAATATTCAACAAACATACAAGCAAACATAAACATCAAGAAACACATAAAAATATAAAACACTTACTTTAAAAGAGATAGGGGTACTGCTGAAGCATAGACTCCCGAGTCTCCCAGGTGCACTCTTCCATGTTGTGGTGATTCCAAAGAACTTTCACCATCGCGATTTCCTTGTTCCTTAGCTTTCTGATCTGAGTGTCTATGATCCGTACTGGTTGCTCAACATAGGTGATGACGCGGAACCCTATGGCACAAGCCTCAAACCCACACGCACAAGTAGATATGGAATCCAAAGATTTGATAAACCCACCTCCTATGGCACCCCAAACTTAGAGAAGCTGAAACACCAATGATCGAAGGATTTAGATGAGAATCCGACAAACGCCACAACGAATAGTTGATAAGTTAGCCAAGATTCCTGGTGCAATTGATGAAAGCAAATCCTCACTCTCACTCAAAGCAATACACGCCAAAGGCATGAAAGAAATTCTGAAAAGTTTGATTAAAAGCTGCCTCTTACAATTGTTTTTAATCCTTATATAGTAAGGAGAAAAACAAATAAAACCCTAAGACACTCTTCTTGGACCTGACTTAAACACATAAGGCCCAAGCCCAATCACACACTAAAATAACACATAAGTATTAAAACATAAGCCCAAAACATGGCCCAACACTCTAAAACTTAAAAGATAAAGTATGGCCAGAATACAAGCCCAAACAAAGCTAAAATAAAACAAGTGTTAAATAATAAAAATATAGCAAGTCCATCATAACAAAGCTGAATCTTCACAAAAGCCTTACTTCAACTTCACTTTAGGCTTCCCTTTGTGTAGTTTTAGCCCATGGGTTTGATTAGGCTCCCTAAGCCTATGATTGCAAGTGTTGCACCAAATCTGTCCCATATGAGTTGAAGCACGCCCCAAATATATATGGATCATATGAATATGATTTTGAACTCCTTTTAGATCCATTTGAATGACATAAGTTTGCTCAACACCATTGTTAGAAATTTGCCCTATTGGATCCGTATCAGGTGAGATCTCCTAAGATCTCTACATCTAGTTCATTAAGAATCTTACTCGGATCTGATACGAATTTCCGTAACATGGAAACATGAGAAACCGGATGGATCCTCTCCATAAAAGCAGGTAAATCTAACTTGTACGATACATTCCTAATCCTTTGCAGGATTTTGAAGAGTCCGATGTACCTTGGAGCTAGTTTACCCTTCTTCCCAAAACGAATCACCCCCTTCATAGGAGACACCTTAAGCAACACCCTATTCTCATCCTGGAAAACTACATACTTCCTGCGGATGTCTGCATAATTCTTTTGTCTGCTCACAACTATTTTGATCCTCTCTCTAGTGATAGGCATTACCCTGCTGGTGATCTCTACTAACTATGGCCCTGCCAAGGCCATTTCTCCTACTTCTTCCTAGCAAACGGGTGACCTGCACTTCCTCCCATATAGAGCTTCGTAAGGAGTCATCCCAATGCTAGCATGGTAACTGTTATTGTAGGCAAACTCCACCAATGGTAGATGTTACCTCCAAGAACCGCCAAAATCTAGCACACACATTCTTAACATATCTTCTATCATTTGGATGGTCCTCTCTGACTGTCCGTCAGTCTATGGATGAAAGGCAGTGCTTGTAACGATTCGAAAACCAGACCGCTATTGGCGCTAGAATCCAGATCGACTTAAGGTCGCCGGGACCCGTAGCAAGCCTACTATAAAACCTGTACACCTGATAAAATCCCATACATGATCATGCATTTTCATAAAAACTTTAAACTTTCCATATACCAAGCCTGACCTGTGCATGCACCATAATTATTAAACATACAAACCCCATACTAGAGCCCTCATCAAATGCTCTAGTGGGGCAACATAACATATGTCAAGTCTGGTTCAACATAACTTATCATTAAAACATTTCATAAGATCATGTACAAAAGGGATTAACCATACATTAGGGCCAAGCACAATACTAATCCTCATTACATCACTAGACAATACCTTACATTATTTTTACATATCATGTCCACTACTAATCTATTACACAGACATATCTTTTATCCTTGATGACTTTCCGGTCTATCCTGAACCTGCAAACCTGGGGATTAGGGGAAAAGAGTGAGCTACAAGAGCCTAGTGAACAGAATAATAAAACAGTTTGTAAACATATGCCATCATGAAATGCATCACATCACAAACAATTCACAGCACGGATGGATTTGTCACCAATAACCCTCTACATAGTCCAACTGTGCCAGGGGCGTAGTGCAGGCCACACCTGGTCTTTCTCTTACATATACATATCATAACATTATCCAACCATGCCGGAGGCGTAGTGCAGGCCACACCCAGACTTTCTCTTACATAGTGCCAGGGGCGTAGTGCAGGCCACACCTGGTCTTCCATATCATAACATAGCATATTATATCGAGGGCTAGTGGATCATCCAACATCCATCCACATCAACATCAAATTATGCAATGCATCATATTCGTGAATTCTAATGCAACAACCTATAAACATGGCAATCGTGATGCATGAACATGCTTAGAAGTTTAATTACTTTTAAAATAGGATGTAATACCCGGCTAGACTCCGGCATTGAAATTCCTACCGTCCGACGAAATCTCGGATGTCGAAACTCTCTAGAAGGGTAAGAATATGTTTTTCTAAAATGTTTTTACATGTTTTCAAGGTTTTAAGTATGAAAGAAATTGAGCTTTGAAAGAAAAACACCATGAAGGAAAATCCAGGTTCGGCCGCCGAACTTGGTGGAGTTTTGGAGTCACCTTTGGCTTCCGAAGGTGGTCTAGCCAGCCACCTATAAAAGGCCCCATGTCCAAAAATGGGCGAGTTTTCTTCTCCATTTTCGGACAAAGGTGAATTCATGCCCTTCCATGGTTGGTTTTGAGGTTTTCCTTTAATCCTTTTAAGTTTTTAACAAGTTTTATCTTGGTTTTGAAGATTTTAAGTTCAAAATTGAAGTTGAAAAGCTTGGAGACCCCAGAGCTCAAATCCTCTCAATCTCCAAGTTTGGGTCACGCCTTCTCTCGATCTTCAAGAGGTAAGCGTTGATCCTCATCGTCTTTGATGTTTTAAACAAGTTTCATGAAGGTTTATGGGGTAGAAATGCATGTTTAAACTAGTTGTAAAAAATGTTAGGGTTTATGTAGATTTGAGGATAAATGTATGTAATGTGATGTTATGTTGTGGTTTGTTGGGGTTTAGGCTAGTTTTATGCTCTATATATGCTTGAGAATGAGTTTATGCATGTTGTAGAATAGCTAAATGTATGTTTGGAAGGTTTAGGGAGGCATATGTGCATGTGAGGGATGAGGTCTGCCATTTCTGGAAGAACTCAGGTTCGGCAGCCGAAGGCATGTTCGGCCGCCGAACCTGCATGTGGTGGCATGTTTGGCCTCCTAAGCTTGCCCCCGAAAGTTTGAACTTTCAGCTCTTGAGGGCAGTTTCGGCCGCCTAAGGTGCTGCCGAACATGCATGAGTTTCAGATCTGGAAGGAACCTTCGGCCGCCGAAGGTGCCGCCGAAGGTGCATGACTTTCGGCTCTGGAGGGACTTTCGGCTGCTGAACCTGCCGCCGAAAGTGCCCTGTTCAGCCTTCTTTTGCATGTTTTCTATGAATGTTTTGTGATGTTTTAGGGGGTTTTTGGGGAGATGTATAGAGTTATGTTAGTGTATGTTTGGTCCCTCATTTGAGTCCACCTGTGTAGGTTCGGACCCGAGGAACTGAGGACCCCAGCAGTGAGATAGCTGCTTTTCAGTCAGTTCAGAGTCAGTCAGAGGTGAGTGGAACTAACTAATCTCTTATTTCAAGAAATTAAATGTTTCAAGCATGATTCATACATCATGATATATAATAGGTTGATTGCATTAGAACTCACGAATATGACGCATTGCATTATTCATTGTGGGTGTGGATGGATAACAAGACGACTCACTAGCCCTCCAAATTCTTATTGTATGTAACAGAAGTCCTGAGGAGCCCCACCGAGGGCCGGGCACAGAGCTTATTGTATGTAACAGAAGTCCTAAGGAGCTCCTTCGAGGGCCGGGCACAGAGTGGAGGGAATTTTGGGTCAGTCCATCCGTGATGTGAATTAATTGTGTCGTGACGCATTCCATGAAGCATGTTTTATATAATGTTTTATTGTTCTGCTCACTGGGCTTTTTAGCTCAACCCCTCCCTTAACCCCCAGGCTTGCAGGTCAGAGTTGGATCAGGAAGTGAGCAAGGGTAAAGAGTTAGTTAATGTTATAGTTTAGTGTGGACATGATTTGTAAATGTTATAAAGTGTAATGTAATGTAAAGATATGGGTATAGTATTGTGCTTGGCCCTATGGTCTGTTGTAATCCCTTTTATACATGATCTGTTTTTATTAAGGTTTTAATGATATTGATGTTGAACCAAGCTCGTCTTAAGAGATGTTGACCCAACTAGAGCATTTGATGAGGGCTCTAGTATTGGGTTTATATGTTACATGTATTATGTATGTGAGACAGGCTTGGTATATGGAAAAGTTAATTTTTTTTTATGTAAATGTTTGATCATGTATGGGATTTTATCAGGTGTGCAAGTTGCATGTTAGGCTTGCTACGGGTCCCGGCGACCTTAAGTCGATCTGGACCCTAGCGTCGGTAGCGGTCCGGTTTCCGGGTCGTTATAGAGTGGTATTAGAGCCCTAGGTTCATATGGTCGGACCTAGAGAGTGTCGGGCTCATAGAGGTCATAGAAGGGCAAGCACACTAGGAAAAATCATGTCCACTAGGATAGGATGTAGAGTCCTGTCTAAATGATGATGTGAAATGCCATGATTTTATACATGCGCATTAATGACATGCTATATATGTGTGGGTTCATGTGTTTCCACATGAACCATATGATGCTAATGTTTATGTGTATATGTTGTGTTTCAGAAAACAGAATGAGAGACACTCGTCGATCTGCACGATTGACTGGAGTACCACCAGAGAATGAGGGCATGGATGCCCATCCCCATACATTGCCAAGGGCAATGTCATGTAGAACAGGTAGAGAAAGAACATCAAGGGACCCTAGAAGGTCTTTTGATGCAAGCAGCAGGAGAGGATCAGATCAGGGTAGGAGGTCTTCAGATGTGGGGAAGCTATGGAAAAGGATCATAGAAGGGATGGGGATCTGGATGTAAGCATGCCTGAGGAGGGTATAGGGGAGTCACAAGGAGGCGCTCAGACCTCGGGATTTGGTTATCCACCCCAATATCCATCCTTTCCACAGGGCCCAGGGTATCCGATGGGGGGTACATCGGATTACTCTGGTTTTAACCCATACCCTTCCTACATGCCTTATCCACCCTTTTACCCACCATACCCACAGTACCTAATGTATCCACCCTCACCTTTCTATCCAAATACAACAAACCCTACCTCAGGGAATGCTGCACCTCCTCCTCCACCCACAGAACCAGTAGCCCCAGTAGCCTAAGCACCTAAGCCTAGCTCATCTGGGGGGAGTAAGGTAAAAATGACAGACTACCTAAAGCTAGATGCTCCCAAGTATGAATCAGGTGATGATCCATTTGAGTACCTCAGAGCGGTCAAAATGATAACAGATGAGTTGGGGGCGAATGATAGTAGAGCGATTAAGATGGCAGGGTTCACACTGAAGTGTAAGAAGGCAAAAGAATGGTTCAAGAACTATATGGACCCGAGGGTAGATAGTCTATCATGGGAGGAATTTGCAAATGAATTTGCAGGATGGGCTTTCCCTGATAGTTCCAGGGAATTGAAGATGATTGAATTTGAGCAGTTGAGGCAGATAGAGGAGATGAGTGTGGATGAATACACAGACAAGTTCTTGGAGCTGTTGCCGCTTGTGGGGTAAGCCTATGATACAGATCAGAAGAAAGCAAAGAGGTATACCATGAGGCTCCACTCTAGGTACTCCTCTTTGATCCTTGCAGCAGAAAGGGAGAGCTTCCATTCCATTATTGATGTAGCACGAAAAATGAAGGCTAGTGCCATTATTGATGGGTCATTTAAGCAGACAGGGGCACAGTCTTCGGGTTCCAAAACCCCAGGCAGAGGGAAGCTAGTCCCTCTTCTGTGAGTGCAGTAGCTTCAGGCAGCAAAAAGTGGAACATAGGCTCTAAGAAGCCGAAGAAGAACAAGTTCTGGAACCGGTTGAAGTCCGGTCTGGGTTTAGGTGGTGGCTCGAGCTCAGGTGTAGAGGGTTCAGAGTGCATGAGGTGTGGGAAGCTGCACAAGGGAGTTTGTCGGTTTGGGACATCAACATGCTACAGATGTGGTCAGGAGGGACACATAGCACGAGAGTGTCCTAGAGCAGCGGTTATGGCGCAGTCCCAGTAGACAGCTTCTGGCAGTGTGGCCCAGCCAGTAGCTCCAGCCATGACTCAGGGCAGTGGCAGAGGCAGAGGGAGAGGGGCAGCCTCTTCTTCAGCAGGTTCCCGGGGTGAAGGTCCATCAGCTCCGGCTCGGATCTTCACTATGACGCAGCAGGAGGCAAACACGTCAAACACCGTGGTGTCAGGTAATCTCATCATTGGTTGTTCAGATGTGTATGCATTAATGGACCCTGGTGCATCTCACTCGTTTGTTGCTCCGAGAGCTGTAGAGAGGTTGGGTTTGTTAGTCTCTAGGTTAGAGTGTCCCCTCTGGGTCAGTGGACCCAAGTGTGATCCATCAGCGGCAGAGTCAGTCTGCCGGTATAGTCCTGTGTTTGTTGAGGATAGATGCCTTCCAGCCGACCTTGTGGTTCTAGACTTGACAAATTTTGACGTCATTCTAGGGATGGATTGGCTATCTACCTATAGTGCTACCTTAGACTGCAGAGACAAGGTAGTCAGGTTCAGAGGTCAGGATGGGTCAGAGGTCGTCTTCAGAGGAGACAGGAAGGGTACGCCTAGAGGTCTGATCTCAGCCCTACAGGCTCGTAAGTTGCTCAGGAGGGGTTGTCAAGGGTTTCTAGCTCATGTGAGAGAGTTAGATAGTCAGGTCAGGGAGCCCGCCTCAGTGCCCCTGGTTAGAGAGTTTCAGGATGTCTTCCCAGACGAGCTTCCAGGACTACCACCTGCTAGGAAGATAGAGTTTGAGATAGAATTGATGCCTGAAATCAGACCAATCTCTATCCCTCCCTACAGGATGGCGCTAGCTGTAATACCCGGCTAGACTCCGGTATCGGGATTCCTACCGTCCGGTGGAATCTTGGATGTCGGAGGCCTCTAGAAGGGTAAGAACCATGTTTTTATAAAATGTTTTAATGTATTTTATGTTTTAAGCATGAAAGAAAATGAGTTTTTGCATGAAAATAGCATTGGAGGAAAACTCAGGTTCGGCCGCCGAACCTCAGGTTCGGTCGCCGAACCTCAGGTTCGGTCGCCGAACATGCATGCGTTGCGGGTGTGCTTTAGGTCCCCGAAAGCATAAGTGAGGGAAGTCCAGGTTTGGCCGCCGAACCTCAAGTTCGGCCGCCGAACATGGCATGCATGCGGAGGCACATTCGGCCCCCGAACGTGGTCTGGCCAGCCACTATAAAAGGGTCCCTTAGCCGAAAACGGGCGAGCTTTTTCCCCATTTTCGGCCAAGGTGAGCTCTCCGCCGTCCCTCACCAATCTTTGATGTTTTCCTCTAGATCTTTCAAGATTTTCATTTGTTTTAACTTTGTTTTGAAGATTTGAGCTTTTGAGCAAAGTTTTGGAGCTTGGAGGTTCAAGAACCCACTCTCTCCCACCTCCGAGTTTTAGGTCGTCTCTCTCTCGATCTCCAAGAGGTAAGAGCCGATCTTAAGCTCATTGCATGTTTAAAGTAAGTTTTAAGTAGATCCATGGGGGTAGAATGCATGTTTAGGTTATGGTTTATGGGTATAAATGTATGTTCTTGAGCAATGTGGATGCTTGATGTGTTGTAGATGGGGTTTATGATGGTTTGAGGCCCCTAGGAACATGTATGCTTGTGTATGAGTGTTGTAGAATAGGTTTGTTGCATGTTTGAAAGGTTTGGAGGCGAAATGTGCAAAGGGAGCCAAGTTTCTGCCCTTTGGCAGAAACCAGGTTCGGCAGCCGAAGGACTTTCGGCCGCCGAACATGGCTGGGGAGGCAGCCTTTTGGCTGCCGAAGCTTGCCCCCAAAAGGAGACTTTCGTCTCTGTCTGGCAGTTTCGGCCGCCGAAAGTGCCGCCGAACCTGCCTGACTTTAGGCTCTGGAGGGACTTTCGGCCGCCGAACCTGCCACCGAAAGTGCCTTGTCCAGGCCTCCTTTGCATGTTTTTCTATGGTTGTTTCATGATGTCTTAGGGGGTTTTTGGGGCGTAGTTTATAGTTATGTTCTAGTATGTTTGGTCCCTCATTTGAGTCCACCTGTGTAGGTTCGGACTCGAGGAACCGAGGACCCCAGCAGTGAGTTCAGCTGCTTCGGTGTTATCAGAGTCTGCCAGAGGTGAGTGGAACTAAACTTCAATCTTTTAAATTTAGAAATTAAATGTTTTATCATGTTTCATGCATCATGATTATGCAATAGGATGATTGCATTAGTTTCACGAATATGCCGCATTGCATCGATTGTTGTTGATGTGGGTGAATATTGGATGACCCAATTAGTCCATGACAGGAAGACTAGGACCCCATTCTACGGCCTGACACAGAGTAAGGAAAGACCAGGACCCCATTCTACGGCCTGGCACGGTTATGGGACTCGAAGACCAGGAGGCCCTGGGGAAATGGTAAGTAATGTATGTTATGACAGGAAGACCAGGACCCCATGCTACGGCCTGGCACAGAGTTAGCTTGGACTAATTGGTGACAAGTTCACCCAACCCTTATGTGAATTGTCTGTGTTATGATGCATTTCATTGGAGCATAGTGTTAATATGTTTTATGGTTCTACTCACTGGGCTTTTAGCTCACCCCTCTCCCTTTACCCCTAGGCTTGCAGGTACAGTTTAGAGCAGGAGTCCGGATAGAGTAAAGAAGTCATATTTATGTAATAGCTAGCAATGGACATGATCGAATTGTAATGTAATGTCTTAATGAGTATAGTTATGTAATGAGATGATGTATATGGATGTTAGAGGTGTGCTTGACCATAGATGGTTGTTATCCCTTTTATTACATGATCTTAGAGATTTTATGACGTTTATGTAAACCAACTCAACATATGTTATGTCACCCATTGGGGGCACTGATGAGATCCCACAGAGGGATCAATGCTAATGTTAACGTTTATGCTCAGGTTGAGTTTGGTTGATGTATATGGAAAGAAAAGTTTTAATTTTTATGTATGTTGTTGATCATGTATGGGATTATACAGGTTTACAGGTTGCATGTCAGGCTTGCTACGGGTCCCGGCGGCCTTAAGCCGATCTGGATCCTAGCGCCAGTAGCGGTCCGATTTTTGGGTCGTTACAGAATGGTATCAGAGCCCTAGGTTCATATGGTCGGACCTAGAGTGTCGGGCTCATAGATGTTATAGAAGGTCAAGCACAATAGGAAAGATCATGTCCACTAGGGTAGGATGTGGAGTCCTGTCTTGAATAATGATGTGAAATGCCATGATGATCTGCATATGCATTAATGATATGCTATGATATGTGATGTATGTTATGCGGGTTCATGTGTGCCCACATGAACCATATGATGCTAATGTTTGTGCTATGTGTACTGTTTTCAGAAAACAGGATGAGAGGAACTCGTCGATCAGCAAGATTGACTGGAGTACCACCTGAGAATGAGGGCACGAGCGCCCGTCCTCCAGCATTGCCTAGGGCAATGTCTAGTAGGTCTAGCAGAGAAAGAGCAGTAAGAGACCCTAGAAGGTCTTTGGATCTGGGTAGAAGCCGATCAGTCAGAGGAACAGTTCAGGGAGGAGCATCAGAGGACATGGGGGATGATATGGATGTAGAGCAGAGGAGGGATGGCAGTCTGGGAGTTAGCATGTCAGAAGAGGGAATGGGAGAGTCCCAAGGAGGCACTCAGGCCTTGGGATTTGTTCAGCCACCCCACTACCCACACTTCTCACAACATCCCGGGTATTCTATGGGAGGCACATCGGATTACCCTAGTTTCACCCCTTATCCCACACAGATGCCATACCCACCATACTACCCACCATATTCACAATACCCAATGTATCCACCCCCGCCTTACTATCCAAATCCAGCAAACCCTACCTCAGAAAATGTTGCACCACCTCCACCACCTACAGAACCAACAGCCCCAGTTACTCAACCTTCGAGACCTAGCTCAGCCAGTGGGAGCAAGGTCAAGATGACTGAATATATGAAGCTGGGTGCTCCCCAGTTTGAGTCAGGTGATGACCCGTTTGTGTATCTTGAGAGGGTCAAGACTATTACAGAAGAGTTAGGGGCGGATGACAGTAGAGCCATTCAGATGGCCGGGTTCACGCTTAAGTGCAAGAAGGCACGAGAGTGGTTCAAGAATTATGTGAACCCGAGAGTGGACAGCATGTCCTGGGAAGAGTTTGCAAACGAGTTTGCAGGATAGGCTTTTCCCGATAGTTCAAGGGAGTTGAAGATGATAGAGTTTGAGCAGTTGAGGCAGACAGATGATATGAGTGTAGAGGAGTACACTGACAGATTCTTAGAGCTGTTGCCTTTTGCTGGGCAGAGTCTGGATACAGATTCGAAGAGGTCAAGGAGGTATGTCATGAAACTTAATTCCAGGTATTCCTCCTTGATTCAGTCCGTGGACAGGGAAAGCTTCCATGCCATAGTAGATATGGCCAGGAAAATGGAGGCCAGTGCCATCATTCAGGGGACAGTTAAGCAGGCAGTGGCACAGCCTTTTGGTTCGAAAACTCCGGGTGGGGGAAGGTTAGATCCCTCTACCCTGAGTGCAGCAACTTCAGGTAGTAAGAGATGGGGTAAACCCAAGGGTAAGAAGAACAAGTTCTAGAACAAGGTTAAGTCTAGTCTGGGATTTGGAAGTGGCTCAAGCTCTGGTGCTGATAATGCAGTTTGTGCGAGGTGTGGTAAGCCACACAAGGGAGTATGTCGGTTTGGGACGAACGCCTGCTTCAGATGTGGTCAGGAGGGGCATATGGCTCGAGAGTGTCCAAGAGCAGTCCCGATGGCTCAGTCCCAGCAGACAGCCTCAGGCAGTGTAGCGCAGCCAGCAGCTCCAGCCATGACTCAGGCCAGTGGCAGAGGCAGAGGGAGAGGGGCAGCCTCTTCTTCAGCGGGTTTCAGAGGTGAAGGTCCATTAGCTCCAGCATGGATCTTCACAATGACACAGCAGGAGGCAGATGCATCTAACACCGTGGTGGCAGGTAACTTAATTATTGGTTGTTCAGATGTGTATGCCTTGATGGACCCTGGTGCATCTCATTCTTTTATCGCTCCGAGAGCCGTGGGGAGATTGGGTTTGATGACTTCTGGGTTAGAGTGTCCTCTTTGGGTTAGTGGACCCAAGTGTGATCCATCAGTGGTAGAGTCAGTCTGCCAGTGTAGTCCTGTGTTTGTTGAGGGAAGATGCTTGTCCGCCGACCTAGTGGTTCTAGATTTGACAGATTTTGACGTCATTATAGGGATGGACTGGTTATCTACCCATGGTGCTACCTTGGACTGCAGGGACAAGGTAGTCAGGTTCAGAGGTCAGGATGGGTCTGAGGTTGTCTTCAGAGGAGACAGGAGGGGTACACCTAGAGGTCTGATATCAGCTCTTCAGGCTCGTAGGTTGCTCAGGAGGGGATGTCAGGGGTATTTGGCTCATGTGAGAGAGCTTAGCAGTCAGGTCAGAGAGCCCGCCTCGGTGCCAGTGGTTAGAGAGTTCTTAGATGTGTTCCCAGACGAGCTGCCAGGTTTACCACCTGCTAGGGAGATAGAGTTCGAGATAGAACTGATGCCTGGAACCCGACCGATCTCTATCCCTCCCTACAGGATGGCGCCAGCAGAATTGAAAGAGTTGAAGGAGCAGTTGCAGGAGCTGGTAGACAAGGGCTTCATCCGACCGAGTACCTCACCCTGGGGTGCTCCAGTTTTGTTTGTAAGAAAGAAGGATGGATCCCTTAGACTTTGTATCGACTACAGGCAGTTGAACAAAGTCACTACCAAGAACAAGTACCCATTGCCAAGGATCGACGATCTATTCGACCAGCTAGCAGGAGCGGGTAGTTTCTCCAAAATAGATCTGAGATCTGGTATCATCAGCTGAGGATCAGAGAAGAAGATGTGCCAAAGACAGCTTTCAAGACCAGATATGGGCATTTTGAGTTCCTCGTAATGCCGTTCGGGTTAACCAACGCCCCTGCAGCATTCATGGATCTCATGAACAGAGTTTTTAGCCAGTACCTGGATCACTTCGTTATTGTCTTCATAGATGATATCTTAGTGTATTCCAGGAATGCAGAGGAGCATGCCCATCATCTGAGGTTGGTTCTACAGACCTTGAGGGAACATGGCTTGTATGCCAAGTTCTCTAAGTGTGAGTTCTGGCTGAGGAGCATTTCATTCTTGGGGCATGTTGTGTCAAAAGATGGAATAGAGGTAGACCCCAAGAAGGTAGAAGCTGTGGCTAACTGGCCTAGACCCACTTCAGTGACAGAGATTAGAAGTTTCTTGGGTTTGGCAGGTTACTACAGGAGGTTTGTCCAGGACTTCTCAAAGATTGCAGCTCCTCTGACCAGGTTGACCAGGAAGAATCAGAAGTTTGTGTGGACCGACCAGTGCAAAGAGGGTTTTGAAGAGCTTAAGAAGAGGTTGACTTCAGCACCAGTGTTAGCTCTGCCATCTAGTGATGCAGACTTTACAGTCTTTTGTGATGCGTCCCGTGTGGGACTGGGTTGTGTACTAATGCAGAATGAGAGGGTGATTGCTTATGCTTCTAGACAGCTAAAGAAGCATGAGTTGAATTACCCCACACATGACCTTGAGATGGCAGCAGTAATCTTTGCACTCAAGATGTGGAGGCACTACCTCTATGGGGTAAAATGTGAGATCTTCACAGATCATAAAAGCCTGCAGTACATCCTGAGTCAAAGAGATTTGAACTTGAGACAGAGAAGATGGGTAGAGCTGCTGAGTGAGTATGATTGCAAGATTCAGTATCATCCGGGTAAGGCGAATGTCGTGGCAGACGCCCTAAGCCGGAAGTCACTAGGCAGTCTATCCCACATCACGGCAGAGAGGAGACCAGTGGTGAAGGAGTTTTACAAGCTCATTGATGAAGGTCTACAGTTGGAGTTGTCTGGTACAGGTGCTTTAGTGGCATAAATGAGAGTGACACCTGTGTTTCTGGAGCAGGTGGCTCAGTAACAGCATGAGGACCCAGAATTAGTGAAGATTGCCAGGAGTGTTCAGTCAGGCAAGGATAGTGAGTTTAGATTTGACAGCAAGGGGATCCTCCGCTATGGGAGTCGACTTTGTGTACCAGATGACATAGGGCTAAAAGGAGACATTATGAGAGAGGCTCATAATGCAAGATACAACGTTCACCCCGGAGCCACCAAGATGTATCAAGATCTGAAAAAGGTTTATTGGTGGCCAGCTATGAAGAGAGAAGTGGCACAGTTTGTGTCAGCCTGCGAAGTGTGTCAGAGGGTGAAGCTGGAACATCAGAAGCCGGCTGGAATGCTTAACCCGCTACCTATTCCAGAGTGGAAATGGGAGAATATAGCTATGGACTTCGTAGTGGGGTTACCGGTGACGTCCAACAGATTGGACTCCATATGGGTGGTTGTGGACAGAATCACCAAATCTGCTCACTTCATCCCTGTCAGGAGTGGCTATTCTGTGGACAAGTTGGCGCAGGTGTACGTTGATGAGATAGTCAGACTGCATGGGGTTCATGTTTCTATAGTGTCAGATAAAGGGCCCCAGTTCACCTCCAGGTTTTGGCGGAGTCTGCAGAATGCCATGGGTACCAGGTTGGATTTCAGTACTGCCTTCCATCCACAGACAGACGGACAGTCAGAGAGGACCATCCAGACCATAGAAGATATGCTAAGAATGTGTGTGCTGGACTTTGGCGGTTCTTGGAGGCAGCATCTACCTTTGGTGGAGTTTGCCTACAATAACAGCCATCATGCTAGCATCGGGATGGCTCCATATGAAGCTTTATATGGAAGGAAGTGCAGGTCACCTGTTTGCTGGGAAGAAGTTGGAGAGAAGGCCTTGGCAGGGCCTGAGCTAGTAGAGATCACCAGCAGGGTGGTACCCTTAATCAGAGAAAGAATCAAAACGGTTGCAAGCAGACAGAAGAGTTATGCAGACATCCGTAGAAGGCAAGTAGAGTTCCAGGAGGGGGATCTGGTATTGCTCAAGGTGTCTCCAATGAAAGGAGTGGTTCGGTTTGGGAAGAAAGGTAAGCTGGCTCCGCGGTACATCGGACCCTTTGAAGTCTTGCAAAGGATTGGGAATGTATCGTACAAGCTGGATTTACCTGCTTCAATGGAAAGAATCCATCCGGTTTTCCATGTTTCTATGTTGAGAAAGTTTGTGTCAGATCCGGGCAAGGTTCTTAGCGAGCCTGATGTGGAGATCCAAGAGGATCTCACCTATGTTGAGCAGCCGGTACGGATTCTGGACACTCAAATCAAGAAGCTGAGAAACAAGGAAATCCCGATGGTGAAAGTCCTTTGGAACCACCACAATCTGGAAGAGTGCACTTGGGAGACACGGGAGTCTATGCTCCGGCAATATCCTCATCTCTTTTAAGGTTAGTTTCTATGTGTTTTATGTGTATGTTGTGATGACTCTATGCATGTGCTAGTTGAGGAACATTCGGGGATGAATGTTCTTAAGGGGGGGAGAATGTAATACCCGGCTAGACTCCGGTATCGGGATTCCTACCGTCCGGTGGAATCTTGGATGTCGGAGGCCTCTAGAAGGGTAAGAACCATGTTTTTATAAAATGTTTTAATGTATTTTATGTTTTAAGCATGAAAGAAAATGAGTTTTTGCATGAAAATAGCATTGGAGGAAAACTCAGGTTCGGCCGCCGAACATGCATGCGTTGCGGGTGTGCTTTAGGTCCCCGAAAGCATAAGTGAGGGAAGTCCAGGTTCGGCCGCCGAACCTCAAGTTCGGCCGCCGAACATGGCATGCATGCGGAGGCACATTCGGCCCCCGAACGTGGTCTGGCCAGCCACTATAAAAGGGTCCCTTAGCCGAAAACGGGCGAGCTTTTTCCCCATTTTCGGTCAAGGTGAGCTCTCCGCCGTCCCTCACCAATCTTTGATGTTTTCCTCTAGATCTTTCAAGATTTTCATTTGTTTTAACTTTGTTTTGAAGATTTGAGCTTTTGAGCAAAGTTTTGGAGCTTGGAGGTTCAAGAACCCACTCTCTCCCACCTCCAAGTTTTAGGTCGTCTCTCTCTCGATCTCCAAGAGGTAAGAGCCGATCTTAAGCTTATTGCATGTTTAAAGTAAGTTTTAAGTAGATCCATGGGGGTAGAATGCATGTTTAGGTTATGGTTATGTTTATGGGTATAAATGTATGTTCTTGAGCAATGTGGATGCTTGATGTGTTGTAGATGGGGTTTATGATGGTTTGAGGCCCCTAGGAACATGTATGCTTGTGTATGAGTGTTGTAGAATAGGTTTGTTGCATGTTTGAAAGGTTTGGAGGCGAAATGTGCAAAGGGAGCCAAGTTTCTGCCCTTTGGCAGAAACCAGGTTCGGCAGCCGAAGGACTTTCGGCCGCCGAACATGGCTGGGGAGGCAGCCTTTCGGCTGCCGAAGCTTGCCCCCGAAAGGAGACTTTCATCTCTGTCTGGCAGTTTCGGCCGCCGAAAGTGCCGCCGAACATGCATGAGTTTCGTCTCTGTCTGGGAGTTTCGGCCGCCGAAGGTGCCGCCGAACCTGCCTGACTTTCGGCTCTGGAGGGACTTTCGGCCGCCGAACCTGCCGCCGAAAGGGCCCTGTCCAGGCCTCCTTTGCATGTTTTTCTATGGTTGTTTCATGATGTCTTAGGGGGTTTTTGGGGCGTAGTTTATAGTTATGTTCTAGTATGTTTGGTCTCTCATTTGAGTCTACCTGTGTAGGTTCGGACCCGAGGAACCGAGGACCCCAGCAGTGAGTTTAGCTGCTTCGGTGTTGTCAGAGTCTGCCAGAGGTGAGTGGAACTAAACTTCAATCTTTTAAATTTAGAAATTAAATGTTTTATCATGTTTCATGCATCATGATTATGCAATAGGATGATTGCATTAGTTTCACGAATATGCCGCATTGCATCGATTGTTGTTGATGTGGGTGAATATTGGATGACCCAATTAGTCCATGACAGGAAGACCAGGACCCCATTCTACGGCCTGGCACGGTTATGGGACTCGAAGACCAGGAGCCCAGAGGAGGCCCTGGGGCAATGGTATGTAATGTATGTTATGACAGGAAGACCAGGACCCCATGCTACGGCCTGGCACAGAGTTAGCTTGGACTAATTGGTGACAAGTTCACCCAACCCTTATGTGAATTGTCTGTGTTATGATGCATTTCATTGGAGCATAGTGTTAATATGTTTTATGGTTCTACTCACTGGGCTTTTAGCTCACCCCTCTCCCTTTACCCCCAGGCTTGCAGGTACAGTTTAGAGCAGGAGTCCGGATAGAGTAAAGAAGTCATGTTTATGTAATAGCTAGCAATGGACATGATCGAATTGTAATGTAATGTCTTAATGAGTATAGTTATGTAATGAGATGATGTATATGGATGTTAGAGGTGTGCTTGACCATAGATGGTTGTTATCCCTTTTATTACATGATCTTAGAGATTTTATGACATTTATGTAAACCAACTCAACATATGTTATGTCACCCATTGGGGGCACTGATGAGATCCCACAGAGGGATCAATGCTAATGTTAACATTTATGCTCAGGTTGAGTTTGGTTGATGTATATGGAAAGAAAAGTTTTAATTTTTATGTATGTTGTTGATCATGTATGGGATTATACAGGTTTACAGGTTGCATGTCAGGCTTGCTACGGGTCCCGGCGGCCTTAAGCCGATCTGGATCCTAGCGCCGGTAGCGGTCCGATTTTCGGATCGTTACACCAGCAGAGTTGAAGGAGCTAAAGGAGCAGTTGCAAGAGCTGGTAGACAAGGGTTTCATCCGACCGAGTACCTCATCCTGGGGTGCTCCAGTGCTGTTTGTGAGAAAGAAGGATGGATCCCTCAGACTTTATATCGACTACAGACAGTTGAACAAAGTCACTACCAAGAACAAGTACCCTCTATCTAGGATCGACGATCTATTTGACCAGCTAGCAGGAGCAGGTTGTTTCTCCAAGATAGATCTGAGGTCCGGGTATCACCAGTTAAGAATAAGAGAAGAAGATGTGTCGAAGATGGCGTTCTGGACCAGATATGGGCATTATGAGTTCCTAGTAATGCCGTTCGGGCTAACCAATGCCCCTGCAGCATTCATGGATCTCATTAACAGAGTTTTCAGTTAGTATTTGGATCACTTTGTTATTGTCTTCATCGATGATATCTTAGTGTATTCCAGAAACGCAGAGGAGCATGCCCATCATCTGAGGACAGTTTTGCAGACCCTGAGGGAGTATGGCTTGTATGCCAAGTTCTCCAAATGTGAATTCTGGTTGAGGAGCATTTCATTCTTGGGGCATGTAGTATCAGAACAGGGGATTGAAGTGGACCCCAAGAAGGTAGAGGCTGTAGCTAACTGGCCTAGACCCACCTCAGTGACAGAGATTAAAAGCTTCTTAGGTTTGGCGAGTTACTACAGGAGGTTCGTTCAGGACTTCTCTAAAATTGCTGCTCCTATGACCAGATTAACTAAGAAAAATCAAAGGTTTGTGTGGTCTGATCAGTGTGAAGAGAGCTTCGAAGAGCTGAAGAAAAGGTTGACGTCAGCACCGGTGTTAGCTCTGCCTACCAGTAATGAAGACTTCACAGTGTTCTGTGATGCGTCCCGTGTGGGACTGGGTTGTGTGTTAATGCAGAATGAGAGGGTGATTACTTATACTTCCAGACAGCTGAAGAAGCATGAGTTGAATTATCCTACACATGACTTAGAGATGGCAGCAGTGATCTTTGCACTCAAGATTTGGAGACATTACCTCTATGGGGTAAAATGTAAGATCTTTATTGATCATAAAAGTTTGCAGTACATCTTGAGTCAGAGAGAGTTGAACCTGAGGCAGAGAAGATGGGTAGAACTACTTAGTGATTATGATTGTAAGATCCAGTACCATCCGAGTAAGGCAAATGTTGTGGCAGATGCCCTTAGCCGGAAATCACTTGGCAGTCTATCCCATATTACAGCAGAGAGAAGACCGGTGGTGAGAGAGTTTTACAAGCTCATCAATGAAGGGTTGCAGTTGGAGTTGTCTGGTACAGGTGCTTTGATAGCTCAGATGAGAGTGACACCCGTATTTCTGGAGCAGGTGGCCCAGAAACAACATAAGGACCCAGAGTTAGTGAAAATTGCCAGGACTGTTCAGTCAGGCAAGCATGATGAGTTCAGACTTGACAGCAAAGGGATCCTCCGCTATGGGAACATGTTGTGTGTACCAGATGACATGGGTCTGAAGGGAGACATTATGAGGGAATCTCATAATGCCAGATACAACATCCACCCTGGAGCCACCAAAATGTACCAGGATCTGAAAAGAGTCTATTGGTGGCCAGCTATGAAAAGAGAGGTAGCACAGTTCGTGTCTGCCTGCGAGGTATGTCAAAGGGTGAAGCTGGAACATCAGAAGCCGGCTGGAATGCTTAACCCACTGCCGATTCCAGAGTGGAAATGGGAGAATATAGCTATGGATTTCGTGGTGGGGTTACCAGCAACGTCCAACAGATTAGAGTCCATATGGGTGGTTATGGACAGACTGACCAAATCTGCTCACTTCATCCCTGTCAGGAGCAACTATTCTGTGGACAAACTGGCACAAGTGTATGTGGAAGAGGTAGTAAGGTTGCATGGGGCTCCTGTATCAATAGTGTCAGATAGGGGACCCCAGTTCATCTCCAGGTTTTGGCAGAGTCTGCAGAATGCTATGGGTACCAGGCTAGACTTCAGCACTGCTTTCCATCCTCAGACGGACGGACAATCAGAGAGGACCATCCAGACAATAGAGGATATGCTCTCTAACGACCCGAAAATCGGACCGCCACCGGCGCTAGGATCCAGGTCGACTTAAGGCCGCCGGAACCTGTAGCAAGCCTAACCTGAACTCTGTGTACCTGATAAATCCCATACATGATCAAACATAAATATAAAACCTGAAAACAAAACTGTCCTACCACTTACCAAGCTTGACCTGCATGCACTATGTCTGTACACATAGAACCCACCCTCATAGGGTCAGCATACCATATGTCAGCCTTGGTTCGACACATTTCTCATCAAGAAACATAAAACAGGCAATAAAGATCATGCATCACAAGGGATTAACCATACACTAGGGCAAAGCACAATTCTATCCATTAACTGACATTACATCTCTATATTATACATTACTTATTACTCCTTTAATTTACATCATGTCCACTACTTTATTACATAACCAACTTAAACTCAGCACTCTACAGACTCTGACTCTCCATAGCTATCTTTGGCCCTGCAAAACTAGGGTTAGGGGAGAGGGATGAGCTAACAAGCCCAGTGAGTAGAAACAATGAAAACAATTCATTAATAACATGCTTTCATGAAATGCGCCACAACACAAACATTTTACATCTCGGATTGGACATGACCTCAAGACTCCCTCTGTCAGCGCCCGGTCCCTCCCAGGAGCTCACACAGGTCTTTCCTTGCTTAACAGATCGTGGGCTATTGAGATCGTCTTGGTCCATCCCCATCAATAATAAATAATGCAATGCATCATATTCGTGTCTACTAATGCAATCACCCTATTGCATTCTCATGGTACTCATGGTGCATGAAACATGCTAAAAGCATTTAACTTCTCAATTTAAAACATTAAGTTTAGTTCCACTCACCTCTGGCAGACGCTGGACTGACTCTGCAACAGCTAACACTGATGGCCTCCTCGGTCCCTCAGGTCCGAACCTACACAGGTGGACTCGAATGAGGTGCCAAACACACTCTAAACAACTCATAACCAACTCCTAAACAACTCCCCAAAACCCCCTAAAACATCCTCAGACATGCCTGGAAAACAAGCAAAGAAAAGCTGGACAGGGCACCTTCGGCGGCACTTTCGGCCGCCGAACCCCCTCTCCAGAGACGAAACTCGGGCACTTCGGCGGCACCTTCGACGGCCGAAAGTCCCTTCCAGATCCGAAAGTCTAAACTTTCTGGGGCAAGGTTCGGGGGCTGAAAGACCTTCCAGAGCCGAAAGTCATCCACCTTCGGCGGCATGTTTGGCGGCCAAACCTTCCCTCCAAAGACGAAAGTCCCAACTTTCGGGGGCAAGGTTAGGCAGCCAAAACAGCCATCCTAAGGGGTTCGGCGGCCGAACCTTACTTCGGCGGCCGAACCTGAGTTCATCTAGAACTCAGCTTCATGCACAAACAAGCCCCCCAAACCTTCCAAACACCCAAAACATGCAAACCACACTCCCACAACCTGCATATACTCAAGTATAGGCACAAAGGGGTCCAAAACTAACTTACAACCCCAACAAACAACACATCTAAACACATAAGCATGCTTTGACCACAAATCAACCAAAAACTCACTTTACCCTAAACATGCATCTCTACCCCATAAACCTCCATAAAACTCACTTAAAACTTCATACAAACTAACGATCTACACTTACCTCTTGAAGAACAAGAGTTGGTGTGACCCCAAACGTGAAGATCCACCAGTCTCCAATCTTCAAAATCTTGCTCAAAGCTCACAACTCTTCAAAACAAGGAGAAAACTCATGAAAACCTTGAAAGATTTGAAGAAACATCATGAAAACACCCCAAGGAGAGCATAAACCTACCCTTGCATGAAAAGAGAGTGAAATACACTCCATTTCTGGTCAACGGGGCTTTTATAGGTGGCCAACCGCCTCTCCTTCGGCGGCCTAAGCTGCATGCAAAACCATGCAACGTTCGGCAGCCAAACTTCACCTTCGGCGGGCGAAACCATGCAATGTTCGGCAGCCGAACTTATCCTTCGGCGGCCGAACCTGCAATTTGTCCCTTTGGTCTTTTCCTTTTCAAAACCCAATTCCTTTGCATTCAAAACCATAAAACACTTAAAAACATTTGGAAAACCTTTCTCTCTCTTACCCTTCAAAGAACCTCCGTCATCCTCGAATTCCAGAGTCCAACGGAAACCCACCGGAAAGTAAGAATTTCGATGTCGGCGTCTAGCCGGGTATTACATGCTCAGAATGTGTGTGCTAGATTTTGGCGGTTCTTGGAGGCAGCATCTACCTTTGGTGGAGTTTGCCTACAATAACAGCTATCATGCTAGCATTGGGATGGCTCCATATGAAGCTTTATATGGAAGGAAGTACAGGTCACCTCTTTGCTGGGAAGAAGTGGGAGAGCGGGCTTTAGCAGGCCCAGAGTTGGTTGAGATCACCAGCAGGGTGGTACCCATTATCAGAGAAAGAATCAGAACTGCTGTTAGTCAGCAGAAGAGCTATGCAAATGTCCGCAGAAGACAGGTAGAGTTTCAGGAGGGAGATATGGTGTTGCTCAGGTGTCTCCTATGAAAGGGGTGGTTCATTTTGGGAAGAAAGGTAAGCTAGCTCCACGGTACATCGGACCCTTTGAGATCTTGCAAAAGATCAGGAATGTATCATACAAGTTAGACTTACCTACTTCCATGGAGAGAATCCATCCGGTTTTTCATGTTTCCATATTACGGAAGTTCGTGTCAGATCCGAGTAAGGTTCTTAGTGAACCAGATGTAGAGATCCTAGGAGATCTCACCTATGTTGAACAGCCAGTGCGGATCCTAGACACGCAGATCAGAAAGCTAAGGAACAAGAAAATTCCGATGGTGAAAGTCCTTTGGAACCATCATAATATAGAAGAATGTACCTGGGAGACACGAGAGTCTATGCTCCAGCAATACCCCTATCTCTTTTAAGGTATGTGTTTTAGCTTTATGTGCTTCTTGATGCTATGTGTTATGTATATGCTTGTTTGTTGAACATTCAGGGACGAATATTCTTAAGGGGGGAAGAATGTAATACCCGGCTAGACTCCGGCATCGGAATTCCTACCGTCCGGCGAAATCTCGGATGTCGAAACTCTCTAGAAGGGTAAGAATATGTTTTTCTAAAATGTTTTTACATGTTTTCAAGGTTTTAAGTATGAAAGAAATTGAGTTTTGAAAGAAAAACACCATGGAGGAAAATCCAAGTTCGGCCGCCAAACTTGGTGGAGTTTTGGAGTCACCTTTGGCTTCCGAAGGTGGTCTGGCTAGTCACCTATAAAAGGCCCCATGTCCAAAAATGGGCCAGTTTTCTCCTCCATTTTCGGGAAAAGGTGAATTCATGCCCTTCCATGGTTGGTTTTGAGGTTTTCCTTTAATGCTTTTAAGTTTTTAACAAGTTTTATCTTGGTTTTGAAGATTTTAAGTTCAAAATCGAAGTTGAAAAGCTTGGAGACCCCAAAGCTCAAATCCTCTCAATCTCCAAGTTTGGGTCACGCCTTCTCTCGATCTTCAAGAGGTAAGCGTCGATCCTCATCGTCTTTGATGTTTTAAACAAGTTTCATGAAGGTTTATGAGGTAGAAATGCATGTTTAAACTAGTTGTAAAAACTGTTAGGGTTTATGTAGATTTGAGGATAAATGTATGTAATGTGATGTTATGTTGTGGTTTGTTGGAGTTTAGGCTAGTTTTATGCCCTATATGCTTGAGAATGAGTTTATGCATGTTGTAGAATAGCTAAATGTATGTTTGGAAGGTTTAGGGAGGCATATGTGCATGTGAGGGCTGAGTTCTGCCATTTTTGGAAGAACTCAGGTTCGGCAGCCGAAGGCATGTTCGGCCGCCGAACCTGCCTGTGGTGGCATGTTTGGCCGCCTAAGCTTGCCCCCGAAAGTTTGAACTTTAGGCTCTGGAGGACAGTTTTGGCCGCCGAAGGTGTCGCCGAAGGTGCATGACTTTCAGCTATGGAGGGACTTTTGGCCGCCGAACCTGCCGCTGAAAGTGCTCTGTTCAGCCTTCCTTTGCATGTTTTCTATGAATGTTTTGTGATGTTTTAGGGGGTTTTTGAGGAGATGTATAGAGTTATGTCAGTGTATGTTTGGTCCCTCATTTGAGTCCACCTGTGTAGGTTCGGACCCGAGGAACCGAGGACCCAGCAGTGAGATAGCTGCTTTTCAGTCAGTTCAGAGTCAGCCAGAGGTGAGTGGAACTAACTAATCTCTTATTTCAAGAAATTAAATGTTTCAAGCATGATTCATGCATCATAATATAGAATAGGTTGATTGCATTAGAACTCATGAATATGACGCATTGCATTATTCATTGTGGGTGTGGATGGACAACATGACAACTCACTAGCCCTCCAGATTCTTATTGTATGTAACAGAAGTCCTGAGGAGCCCCACCGAGGGCCGGGCACAGAGCTTATTGTATGTAACAGAAGTCCTGAGGAGCTCCTTCGAGGGCCGAGCACAGAGTGGAGGGAATTTTGGGTCAATCCATCCGTGATGTGAATTAATTGTGTTGTGACGCATTCCATGAAGCATGTTTTATATAATGTTTTATTGTTCTGCTCACTGGGCTTTTTAGCTCAACCCCTCCCTTAACCCCCAGGCTTGCAGGTCAGAGTCAGATCAGGAAGTGAGCAAGGGTAAAGAGGTAGTTAATGTTATAGTTTAGTGTGGACATGATTTGTAAATGTTATAAAGTGTAATGTAATGTATAGATATGAGTATAGTATTGTGCTTGGCCCTATGGTCTGTTGTAATCCCTTTTATACATGATCTGTTTTTATTAAGGTTTTAATGATATTGATGTTGAACCAAGCTCATCTTAAGAGATGTTGACCCAACTATAGCGTTTGATGAGGGCTCTAGTATGGGGTTTATATGATACAGGTATTATGTATGTGAGACAGGCTTGGTATATGGAAAAGTTAAAAATTTTTTTTTATGTAAATGTTTGATCATGTATGGGATTTTATCAGGTGTGCAGGTTGCATGTTAGGCTTGCTATGAGTCCCGGCGACCTTAAGTCGATCTGGACCCTAGCGCCGGTAGCGGTCCGATTTTCGGATCGTTACATAGGAGCAGTTCCGTTCTACTCACCTCAGGCTGACTCTGAAACAGCTAACACTGCTGGCCTCCTCGATTCCTCGGGTCCGATCCTACACAGGTGGACTCAAATGAGGGACCAAACATACTCTATAAAGACTCTAAACAAATCCCCAAAAACTCCCCAAAACATCATAAAACATTCATTGAAAACATGCAAGGGAAGGCTGAACAGGGCACTTTCGGCGGCAGGTTCGGCAGCCGAAAGTCCCTCCAGAGCCGAAAGTCAAGCACTTTCGGGGGCAGGGTTCGGCGGCCGAAGGTTCTTCCAGAGCCAAAAGTCACCAACCTTCGGGGAGCAAGTTCGGCGGCTGAAACCTCCCTCCAGAGTCGAAAGTCAAGCACTTTCGGAGGCAAGGTTTGGCGGCCAAAACTGCCTCAAGAAGCAGGTTCGGCAGCCGAAACTGGCTTCGGCGGCCGAACCTGAGCTCTCCCAAAGGGCAGAACTCGATTCTGCCTTGCATATCCAGCCACCCACAACAACCCAACATGCATCAAACCATACTAAAACATGCATAAATACATTTCCAAGCATATAGGGGCATAAAACTAACCTATACCCTAACAAACATCACATTTAGCATACATTTAATATAAAGGGTACATAAACCCTAACATTTTACCCCTAGCCTAAACATGCATGAAAACCCTTAACCTCTTCTTAAAACTTACTTAAACATCATAAAAGGCGTGGATCGACACTTACCTTTTGAAGATCAAGAGGAGATGCGATCCCAAACTCAGAGATATGGAGGAACAAGCTCCGGGGGTCTCTAAGCCTCAAAACTTTAATCTTAGCTCAAAAATCTTCAAAACAACGTAAAACTCATCAAAAACTTGAAGAGATTGAAGGAAAATGCAAAATCAACCAAAGGAGGGCGAAATCTCACCTATGCCCGAAAATAGAGAGAGAAAACTCGCCCATTTTCAGACATGGGGCCTTTTATAGGTGGCTGGCCAGACCACCTTCGGGGGCCAAAGGTGCTTCCGCAAGAGCACCATGTTCGGCGGCGAACATGAGGTTCGGCGGCCGAACCTGGACTTTTCCTCCTTGGTCTTTTCTTTCAAAACTCAATTTCTTTCTTCATTAAAACCATAAAAACACATAAAAATATTTTAGAAAACCTTTATTTTACCCTTCTAGAAGGCTCCGACATCCGAGAAATTCTGAATTCCAACGGAGAGCCTGCCGGAAGGTAGGAATTCCGGTGCTGGGGTCTAGCCGGGTATTACATTCTTCCCCCCTTAAGAACATTCGTTCCCGAATGTTCAACACACAAACATAGCATGGCATAACACACATACCAACAAGGAAGCACACACAAAAACACAAAACACTAACTTTAGAAGAGATAGGGGTATTGCTGGAGCATAGACTCACGTGTCTCCCAGGTACATTCTTCTATGTTGTTGTGATTCCAAAGGACTTTCACTGGCTGTGATTCGCACTGGCTGCTCAACATAGGTGAGATCTCCTAGGATCTCCACATCAGGCTCATTAAGAATCTTGCCCGGATTTGACACAAACTTCCGTAATATGGAAACATGGAAAACCGGATGGATTCTGTAACGCCCCGAAAATCGGACCGTTACCGGCGCTAGGATCCGGGTCGACTTAAGGCCGCCGGGACCCGTAGCAAGCCTGACATGTAACCTGTAAACCTGTTTAATCCCATACATGATCAACAATCATACATAAAAATTTAAAACTTTTCCTCATATGTACTGTCATCAACTAACTCAACCTGTGCATACCCTGAACATATACATAACATAGTCCCTCTGTGGGATCTCATCATGCCTTAAAGGCAAAACAGCCTGTGTTGAGTTAGTTTACATAAACATCATAACATAAGATCATGTATAGACAAAAGGGATTAACAATACATTATGGTCAAGCACAACTCTATCCTCAATAACCTCATTACATAACATTCTGAATATTTTTACATTTCATCAATTGTCATGTCCACATACTAACTATTACATACATAAGACATACTTCAAAACTCTGGCTAACCTTCTGATCTACCCTGTACCTGCACATCTGGGGTTAGGGGAGAGGGGTGAGCTACAAAGCCCAGTGAGCAGAATAGTATAAAACATTATATTAAAATTTTATGCTTTCATGCAATGCAACACATCACAACAAATCACATCTCGGATGGTATTGTCACCTATAGTCCTCTACATAGGTCCAACTGTGCCGGGACGTAGAATGGGTCAACCGGTCTTTCCCTTATCATAACATATCATATGGACCAACTGTGCCAGGGACGTAGAATGGGTACAACCTGGACTTTCTCTTACATCGTGCCAGGGACGTAGAATGGGTACAACCTGGACTTCCATACCATAACATGCCATAACATCAATCATATCATATGAGGACTAAAGGATCATCCAATAACCAATCCACATCAACATTAACATCATAAATGCAATGCAACATATTCGTGAATACTAATGCAAGCAACCTATTATATCTCATGGCATTCATGATGCATGGATCATGCTCAAAATTCATATTTCATTTATTTAAAACTTAAGGTTTATTCCACTCACCTCTGGCTAGCTCTGACAAACTCTGTAGCAGCTGGCTCACTGCTGGGTCCTCGGTTCCTCGGGTCCGAACCTACACAGGTGGACTCCAATGAGGGACCAAACATACATGAACATAACTCTAATATACTCCCCAAAAACCCCCTAAAACATCATGAAACAATCACACAACAACATGCAAGAAATGGCTGGGCAGGGCACTTTCGGCGGCAGGTTCGGCGGCCGAAAGTCCCTCCAGAGCCGAAAGTCAGGCAGGTTCGGCGGCACCTTCGGCGGCCGAAACTCCCAGACAGAGACGAAACTCATGCATGTTCGGCGGCACCTTCGGCGGCCGAAAGTCCCAGACAGAGACGAAAGTCTCCCTTCGGGGGCAACTTCGGCAGCCGAAAGGCCTGCCTCACTAGCCATGTTCGGCGGCCGAAAGTGCCTTCGGCTGCCGAACCTGGTTTCTGCCGAAGGGCAGAAACTTGGCTCCCAAATGCATTTTCGCCTCCAAACTCACCAATCATGCATATACCTCAGTTAAAACATGCATACAAGTTCCTAGGGGCCTCAAAACATCAAATACCCCAACTACAACACTTCAAACACACAAAAATAACATACATTGTCCAAGACATCAAGGTTAACCCATAACTCCACATATAACCTAACATGCATTTCTACCCATCGGTCTAGCATAAAACTTATTGAAAACACATAAGGAGCTTAAGATCGGCTCTTACCTCTTGAAGATCGAGAGGGAGACGACCTAAACTTGGAGATCCAAGAAGATGAGCTCCTGAGTTCCCAAAGCTCCAAAACTTGTTTCAAAAGTTCAAAACCTTCAATGCAAGCTTAAAACTCAAGAAAAATGGTGGGGATTTGGAGGAAGAACACTAGGTTTGCAAAGGGAAAGTCGGAAGCTTGCTGTGGCCGAAAATGGGAGAAAGCTCGCCCATTTCGGCTAAGTGCCCCTTATATAGTGGCTGGCCAGGCCACGTTCGGGGCCGAATGTGCCTCCGCATCCATGCAAATGTTCGGCGGCCGAACTTGACTTTCGGCGGCCGAACCTGAACTTCCCTAACTCATGCTTTCGGGGGCCTAACGTGCCTCCAAAACGCATGCATGTTCGGCGGCCGAACTTGACTTTCGGCGGCCGAACCTGGGTTTTCCTCCAATGCTATTTTTATGCAAAAACTCATTTAGTTTCATACTTTAAAACATTAAACATGAAAACATTTTTATAAAACATGATTCTACCCTTCTAGAGGTCTCCGACATCCGAGATTCCACCGGACGGTAGGAATTCCGATACCGGAGTCTAGCCGGGTATTACAGATTCTCTCCATTGAAGCAGGCAAATCCAGCTTGTACAATACATTCCCAATCTTCTACAAGATTTCAAAGGGTCCGATGTACTGTGGAGCTAGCTTACCTTTCTTCCCAAAATGAATCACCCCTTTCATAGGAGACACTTTGAGCAACACCAAATCTCCCTCCTGAAACTCTACAAGCTTCCTGCTGACGTCTGTATAACTCTTCTACCGACTCACAATAGTTCTGATCCTTTCTCTGATAATGGCACTACTCTGCTGGTGATCTCTACTAGCTCAGGCCCTGCCAAGGTCCTTTCTCCAACTTCTTCCCAGCAGACAGGTGACCTGCACTTCCTTCTATACAAAACTTCATATGGAGCTATCCCTATGCTAGCATGATAGCTGTTATTGTAGGCAAACTCCACCAAAGGTAGATGCTGCCTTCAAGAATCGCCAAAATCTAGCACACACGTTTTGAGCATATCTTCAATTGTCTGGATGGTCCTCTCTGACTGTCCATCAGTCTGAGGATGGAAAGCAGTGCTAAAATCCAGCCTGGTACCCATAGCATTCTGCAGACTCCGCCAAAACCTGGAGGTGAACTGGGGTCCCCTATCTGACAGTATTGAAACGGGAGCCCCATGCAGCCTGACAACCTCTTCCACATACACCTGCGTCAACTTGTCCATAGAATAGCCACTCCTGATAGGGATGAAGTGAGCAGATTTGGTCAGTTTGTCCACAATCACCCATATGGAGTCCAACCTGTTGGACGTTGCCGGTAACCCCACCACAAAATCCATAGCTATATTCTCCCATTTCCACTCTGGAATCGGTAGTGGGTTAAGCATTCCAGCCGGCTTCTGATGTTCCAGCTTCACCCTCTGACATACTTCGCAGGCGGATACGAACTGTGCCACTTCTCTTTTCATAGCTGGCCATCAATAAACTCTTTTCAGATCCTGGTACATTTTGGTGGCTCCAGGGTGAACACTATATCTAGCATTATGAGCTTCCCTCATAATATCTCCCTTCAGACTCACGTCATTTGGTACACATAACCTGTTCCCATAGCGGAGGATCCCCTTGCTGTCAAATCTGAACTCTTCATTCTTGCCTGACTGAACAGCCCTGGCAATTTTCACTAACTCTGGGTCCTCATGCTGTTTCTGAGCCACCTGCTCCAGAAACACGGGTGTTACTCTCATATGGGCTATCAAAGCACCTGTACCAGACAACTCCAACTGCAGCCCTTCACCAATGAGCTTATAGAATTCTCTCACCACCGGTCTTCTCTCTGCTGTAATATGGGATAGACTGCCAAGTGATTTCCGGCTTAGGGCATCTGCCACAACATTTGCCTTACCCGGATGGTACTGAATTTTGCAATCATAGTCACTAAGCAGTTCTACCCATCTCCTCTGCCTCAGATTCAACTCCCTCTGACTCAAGATGTACTGCAAGCTCTTATGATCTGTGAAGATCTCACATTTAACCCCATAAAGGTAATGCCTCCACATCTTGAGTGCGAAGATCACAGCTGCCATCTCTAGATCGTGTGTAGGATAATTCAACTCATGCTTCTTCAGCTGCCTAGAAGCATAAGCAATCACTCTCTCATTTTGCATCAACACACAACCTAGTCCCACACGGGACGCATCACAAAACACTGTGAAGTCTTCAATACTGGTAGGCAGAGCTAACACCGATGCTGACGTCAACCTTTTCTTCAGCTCTTCAAAGCTTTCCTCACACTTCTCAGACCACACAAACCTCTGGTTCTTCTTGGTCAATCTGGTCATAGGAGTAGCAATTTTGGAGAAGTCCTGAACGAACCTCCTGTAGTAACCTACCAAACCCAGAAAGCTCTTAATCTCTGTAACTGTAGTGGGCCTAGGCCAGTTAGCTACAGCTTCCACCTTCTTGGGGTCCACTTTAATTCCCTTTTCTGACACAACATGCCCCAAGAATGAGATGCTCCTTAACCAGAACTCACACTTGGGGAACTTGGCATACAAGCCATGCTCCCTCAAGGTCTGCAAAACTATCCTCAGATGATGGGCATGCTCCTCTGCATTCATGGAATACACTAAGATATCGTCAATGAAGACAATAATAAAGTGATCCAGAGACTGACTAAAAATTCTGTTCATGAGATCCATGAATGCTGCAGGGGCATTGGTCAACCCAAACGGCATCACTAGGAACTCATAATGCCCATATCTGGTCCTGAACGCCGTCTTCGACATATCCTCTTCTCTGATTCTCAGCTGGTGGTACCCGGATCTCAGATCTATTTTGGAGAAACAACCTACTCCAGCTAGCTGGTCAAATAGATCGTTGATCCTAGGTAATGGATACTTATTCTTGGTAGTGACTCTATTCAACTGCCTGTAGTCGATACCAAGTCTCAAGGATCCATCCTTCTTCTTTACAAACAGCACTGGAGTACCCCAAGATAAGGTACTCGGTCGGATGAAACCCTTGTCTACCAACTCTTGCAACTGCTCCTTCAATTCTGCTGGTGCCATCCTGTAGGGAGGGATAGAGATTGGTCTGGTTCTAGGCATCAATTCTATTTCAAACTCTATCTCTCTAGCAGGTGGTAGTCTTGGAAGCTCGTTTGGAAAGACATCTGGGAACTCTCTGACTACGGGCACTGAGGCGGGCTCCCTAACCTGACTATCCAGCTCTCTCACATGAGCTAGAAACCCCTGACAACCCCTCCTGAGCAACCTACGAGCCTGTAGGGCTGATATCAGGCCTCTAGGCATACCCCTCCTGTCTCCCCTGAAGACAACCTCTGACCCATCCTGATCTCTAAACCTGACTACCTTGTCTCTACAATCCAAAGTAGCACCATGGGTAGATAGCCAATCCATCCCTAGAATGACGTCAAAATCGGTCAAATCTAGAACCACTAGGTCGGCTGGAAGGCATTTGCTCTCAACAAACACTGGACTAAACCGGCAGACTGACTCTGCCACTGATGGGTCACACTTGGGTCCACTGACCCAGAGGGGACACTCTAACCCAGAGACTATCAAACCCAATCTCTCAACGGTTCTCGGAGCAACAAAAGAATGAGATGCACTAGGGTCCATTAAAGCATACACATCTGAACAACCAATGATGAGATTACCTGACACCACGGTGTTGGATGTGTTTGCCTCCTGCTGTGTCATAGTGAAGATCCGAGCTGGAGCTGATGGACCTTCACCTCGGGAACCTGTCGAAGAAGAGGCGGCCCCTCTCCCTCTGCCTCTGCCACTGCCCTGTGTCACGGCTGGAGCTACTGGCTGAGCCACACTACCAGAAGCCATCTGCTGGGATGGTGCCATAAAAGCTGCCCTAGGACACTCCCGAGCCATGTGTCCCTCCTGCCCACACCTGAAGCAGGCTGTCGTCCCAAACCGACACACTCCCTTGTGTGGCTTACCACACCTCAAGCATTCTGAACCATCTAAACCTGAGCTCGAGCCGCCACCTAAACCCAGACCTGACTTCAAACGGTTCCAGAACTTATTCTTCTTGGACTTCCTCTGGCCTCTGTCCTACTTTTTACTGCCCGAAGTTGCTGCACCCAGAGAAGAGGGATCTAACTTTCCCCTGCCTGGGGTCATGGAAGCCGAAGACTGTGCCACTGTCTGCTTAACTGTCCCCTAAATAATGGCACTAGCCTTCATCTTCCGTGTTGCATCCACTATGGTGTGGAAGTCCTCTCTCTCAGCTGCTAGAATTAGGGAGGAATACCGAGGGTGGAGTCTCATGGTATACCTCCTGGCCTTTTTCTGATCTGTGTCATATGCCTGGCCCACATATTGCAGCAACTCCAGAAATCTGTCGGTATACTTGTCGACACTCATCTCCTCTATTTGCCTTAGCTGCTCAAACTCCACAACTTTTAGCTCTCTAGAATTGTCTGGAAACGCCCATCCTGCAAACTCATTTGCAAACTCCTCCCAGGATAAGCTCTCCAACCTCGGGTCCACATAGTTTTTGAACCATTCTCTCGCTTTCTTGCATTTCAGCGTGAACCCCGCCATTTGAATGGCCCTACTATCATTGGCCCCCAACTCATCTGTAATCATCTTTACCATTTTGAGATACCCAAACGGATCATCACCAGTCTTAAACTTGGGAGCATCCAGTTTCAGGTAGTCTGTCATCTTTACCTTGCTCCCCACAGATGAGCTAGGCTTGAGTGTTTGGATATCCGGGACCATGGGTTCTGCTGGAGGAGGAGGAGGTGCAGCATTCCCTGGGTTAGGGTTTGCTGTATTTGGGTAGAAGGGTGAGGGTGGATACATGGGGTACTGGGGATATGGTGGGTAAAAAGGAGGGTAAGGCATGTAGGAGGGATATGGATTAAAGCTGGAGTAATCCGATGTACCCCCCATCGGATACCTGGGGCACTGTGGAAAGGGTTGATACTGGGGTGGGTAACCAAACCCCGAGGCCTGAGTGCCTCCTTGAGATTCTCTCATGCCCTCTTCTGACATGCTCATGCCCAAACTACCATCTCTTCTATGCTCATCCTCCTCTGTTCCCCCCATATCAACTGACATTCTACCCTGAATTGTACCCCTTCTGCTTACATCAAAAGACCTTCTGGGGTCCCTTGACGTTCCCTCTCTACTTGATCTGCATGACATTGCCCTTGGCAAAATAGGGGGATGGGCATCCATGCCCTCATTCTCTGGTGGGACTCCAGTCAATCGTGCAGATCGACGAGTGCCTCGCATCTTACTTCTGAAAGACAACATACAACACATAGCATTAGCATCATATGGTTCATGTGGAAACACATGAACCCGCACCACATACATCACATAACATTAATGCACATGCACATAATCATGGCATTTCACATCATCATCAAGACAGGACTCTATATCCTATCCTAGTGGACATGATTTCTCCTATTGTGCTTGCCCTTCTATGACATCTATAAGCCCGACACTCTAGGTCCGACCATATGAACCTAGGGATCTGATACCACTCTGTAACGACCCGAAAACCGGACCGCTACCGGCGTTAGGATCCAGATCGACTTAAGGTCGCCGGGACCCGTAGCAAGCCTACTATGAAACCTGTACACCTGATAAAATCTCAGACATGATCATAAATTTTCATAAAAACTTTAAACTTTCCATATACCAAGCCTGACCTGTGCATGCACCATAATCATTAAACATACAAACCCCATACTAGAGCTCTCATCAAATGCTCTAGTGGGGCAACATAACATATGTCAAACCTGGTTCAACATAACTTATCATTAAAACATTTCATAAGATCATGTACAAAAGGGATTAACCATACATTAGGGCCAAGCACAATACTAATCCTCATTACATCACTAGACAATACCTTACATTATTTTTACATATCATGTCCACTACTAATCTATTACATAAACATATCTTTTATCCTTGACGACTTCCCGGTCTATCCTGAACCTGCAAACCTGGGGGTTAGGGGAAAAAGTGATCTACAAGAGCCCAGTGAGCATAACAATAAAACAGTTTGTAAACATATGCCATCATGAAATGCATCACATCACAAACAATTCACAACATGGATGGATTTGTCACCAATAACCCTCTACATAGTTCAACTGTGCTAGGGGCATAGTGCAGGTCTTTCTCTTACATATACATATCATAACATTATCCAACCATGCCGGAGGCATAGTGCAGGCCACACCCGGACATTCTCTTACATAGTGCCATGGGCGTAGTGCAGGCCACACCTGGTCTTCCATATCATAACATAACATATCATATCGAGGGCTAGTGGATCATCCAACATCCATCCACATCAACAGCAAATTATGCAATGCATCATATTCGTGAATTCTAATGAAACAACCTATAAACATGGCATCGTGATGCATGAACATGCTTAGAAGTTTAATTACTTTTAAAATAGGAGTAGTTCCGTTCTACTCACCTCAGGCTGACTCTGAAACAGCTAACACTGCTGGCCTCCTCGGTTCCTCGGGTCCGATCCTACACAGGTGGACTCAAATGAAGGACCAAACATACTCTATAAAGACTCTAAACAAATCCCCAAAAACCCCCCAAAACATCATAAAACATTCATAGAAAACATGCAAGGGAACGCTGAATAGGGCACTTTCGGCGGCAGGTTCGGTGGCCGAAAGTCCCTCCAGAGCCGAAAGTCAAGCACTTTCGAGGGCAGGGTTCGGCGGTCGAAGGTTCTTCCAGAGCCGAAAATCACCAACCTTCGGGGGCAAGTTCGGCGGCCGAAACCTCCCTCCAGAGCCGAAAGTCAAGCACTTTCGGGGGCGAGGTTTGGCGGCCAAAACTGCCTCCACAAGCAGGTTCGAAGGCCGAAACTGGCTTCGGCGGCCGAACTTGGGCTCTCCCAAAGGGCAGAACCCGATTCTGCCTTGCATATCCAGCCACCCACAACAACCCAACATGCATCAAACCATACTAAAACATGCATAAACACATTTCCAAGCATATAGGGGCATAAAACTAACCTATACCCCAACAAACATCACATTTAGCATACATTTAACATAAAGGGTACATAAACCCTAACATTTTACCCCTAGCCTAAACATGCATCAAAACCCTTAACCCCTTCTTAAAACTTACTTAAAATCATAAAAGGCGTGGATCGACACTTACCTCTTGAAGATCAAGAGGAGATGCAATCCCAAACTCAGAGATATGGAGGAACAAGCTCCGGGTGTCTCCAAGCCTCAAAACTTTAATCTTAGCTCAAAAATCTTCAAAACAATGTAGAACTCATAAAAAACTTGAAGAGATTGAAGGAAAACGCAAAATCAACCAAAGGAGGGCGAAATCTCATCTATGCCCGAAAATAGAGAGAGAAAACTCGCCCATTTTCAGACATGGGGCCTTTTATAGGTGGCTGGCCAGACCACCTTCGGGGGCCAAAGGTGCTTCCGTAAGAGCACCATGTTCGGTGGCCGAACATGAGGTTCGGCGGCCGAATATAAGGTTCGGCGGCCGAACCTGGACTTTTCTTCCTTGGTCTTTTCTTTCAAAACTCAATTTCTTTCTTTATTAAAACCATAAAAACACATAAAAACATTTTAGAAAACCTTTATTTTACCCTTTTAGAAGGCTCCGACATCCGAGAAATTTCGGATTCCAGTGGAGAGTCTGCTGGAAGGTAGGAATTTCGATGCCGGGGTCTAGCCGGGTATTACAGTGCTAAAGTCCAATCTCATGCCCATAGCATTTTGCAGACTCCGCCAAAACCTGAAGGTAAACTGGGATCCCCTATCTGACACTATTGATACTGAAACCCCATGTAGCATGACAATCTCTTCTACATATACCTGTGCCAATTTGTCGACAGAGCAACTACTCCTGACAGGAATAAAGTGAGCAGATTTGGTCAATCTGTCCACCATTATCCATATAGAGTCTAGTCTGTTGGACGTTGCTGGTAATCCCACCACAAAATTCATCGCCACATTTTCCCATTTCCACTCTAGAATCAGTAGTGGGTTGAGCATCCCAGCTGGCTTCTGATGTTCCAGCTTCACCCTCTGACATATTTTACAAGCGGACACAAATTGCGCCACTTCCCTCTTCATAAATGGCCATCAATAAACTCTTTTCAGATCCTGATACATTTTGGTGGTCCTAGGGTGAAAACTGTACATAGCATTATAAGCCTCTCTCATAATGTCTCCCTTTAAACTTACGTCATCTGGTACACACAATCTGTTTCCGTAACGGAGGATCCCTTTATTATTGAATCTAAACTCATCATTCTTGCCTGCCTGAACAGTTCTCGCTATATTCACCAACTCAGGGTCCTCATGCTGTTTCTGTGCCACCTGCTCCAGAAATACGGGTGTCACTCTCATCTGAGCCACTAGTGCACCTGTACCAGACAACTCTAGCTGTAAACCCTCATTAATGAGCTTGTAAATTTCTCTCACCACCGGTCTTCTCTCTGCTGTAATATGGGATAAACTGCCAAGTGATTTCCGGCTGAGAGCATCTGCTACTACATTTGCCTTACCCGAATGATACTGGATCTTATAATCATAATCACTAAGCAGCTCTACCCATCTTCTCTGCCTCAGGTTCAACTCTTTCTGACTCAAGATGTATTGCAAAATTTTATGATCTGTAAAGATCTCATATTTTACCCCATACAGGTAATGCCTCCACATCTTGAGTGCAAAAATCACAGCTGCCATCTCTAGTTCGTGTGTAGGATAATTCAACTTGTGCTTCTTCAACTGCCTAGAAGCATAAGCAATTACCCTCTCATTTTGCATTAGCACACAACCTAGTCCCACTCGGGATGCATCACAAACACTGTGAAATTCTCATCATTGGTAGGTAGAGCTAACATCGCTGCTGACGTCAGTCTTCTCTTTAGCTCTTCAAAACTTTCTTCACACTGATCTAACCAAACGAAGCTCTGATTCTTTTTGGTCAATCTGGTCATAGGAGCAGCAATTTTGGAGAAGTCCTGGACAAATCTCCTGTAGTAATCTGCCAAACCCAAAAAGCTTTTAATCTTTGTCACTGTAGTGGGTCTGGGCCAGTTAGCTACAGCTTCTACTTTCTTGGGGTCCACCTCGATTCCTTTTTCTGACACTACATGCCCCAAGAAAGAAATACTCCTCAACCAGAACTCATATTTAGAGAACTTGGCATACAAGCCATGTTCTCTCAAGGTCTGTAACACAATCCTCAGATGATGGGCATGCTCCTCTGCGTTTCTGGAATACATCAAGATATTGTCAATGAAAACAATAACAAAGTGATCCAGAAACTGACTAAAAACTCTGTTCATGAGATCAATGAATGCTATAGGGGCATTGGTTAACCCGAACGGCATCACTAGGAACTCATAATGCCCATATCTGGTCCTGAAGGCTGTCTTGGGTACGTCTTCTTCTCTGACTCTCAACTGATGATACCCGGATCTCAAATCTATCTTCAAAAAATAACCAGCTCCTGCTAGCTGGTCAAACAGATCATCGATCCTGGGTAACAGATACTTATTATAATACCCGGCTAGACCCCGGCATCAGAATCCCTACTTTCCGGCGGAAACTCCATTGAAATTTGGAATTCTAGGATGTCAGAGCTTTCTAGAAGGGTAAAATAAAGGTTTTCCAAAATGTTTTTACTTGTTTTTATTGTTTTGATTAAGCAAATTTGAGTTTTGAAAAGAAAAGACCAAGGAGAGAAATGCCAGGTTCGGCCGCCGAAAGTCAGCTTCGGCCGCCGAAGGTGGCTGTCTTTCGCTGCCACCGAACCCCATGTTTGGCTGCCGAACGTGGTGGAGGTGTGGAAGCAAGCTTTGACCGCCGAAGATGGTTAGGCCGGCCATCTATAAAAGGTCCTTTGACTGGGAAAGGGATGAGTTTTCTCTCTCTTTTCGGTCATAGGTGGGTTTTTGCTCTCCTTTGGTTGATTTCATGTTTTTCTTCAAATCTTACAAGTCTTAATCAGTTGTTAGTTGGTTTTGAAGATTTTGAGCTAAAGAGCAAAGTTTTGAGGCTTGGAGACTTTGGATCTAGTTTCCTTGACATCTCCAAGTTTAGACCATCAATCCTCTCGATCTTCAAGAGGTAAGCATGGATCCTCACCTCCCCTTATGTTTTAAGTATGTTTTGAAGGGTGTAAGGGAGTTTTATACATGTTTTAGAGTGGATCATGATGTTTAGGCTTATGTTGAGCATAAGCTATATGTGTTGTTTGTTGGGGTTTAACCTAGTTTTAAGCCCCTTTATGCATGAATAAGGATATATGCATGTGTTTGAGAGGTTGGTTGCTTGTTGTGCATGTTTGGAGAGGTTTTGGAGGCTGGAAACTTGAGGTTGAATCGGGTTCTGCCTTCCTGGAGAACCCAGGTTCGGCTGTCGAAGCAAGGTTCGACCGCTGAACCCCTTGAGGAGGCTATTTTGGCCGCCTAAACTCGCCCCCTAAAGTTTGAACTTTTGGCTCTGGAGTGGAGTTTCGGCCGCCGAACATGCCGCCGAAGGTTGTTGAGTTTCGACTCTGGAGTGGACTTTCGGCCGCTGAAGGTGCCGCCGAAAGTGGCTGAGTTTCGGCTCTGGAGGGACTTTCGGCCGCCGAACCTGCCGCCGAAAGTGCCCTGTCCAGCCTTCCTTTGCATGTTTTTCCATGCATGTTTAAGGTGTTTTAGGGGGGGGTTTTGGGGAGATGTTTAGAGTTATGATAGAGTATGTTTGGTCCCTCATTTGAGTCCACCTTTGTAGGATCGGACCCGAGGAACCGAGGAGGCCCACAGAGTTAGCTGGTTCAGAGCTAGTGCAACATTTGCTAGAGGTGAGTAGAACTGAACTATGTTTTAAAATCAATGAAAGGTTTTAGCATGAAACATGCATCATGAATGCCATGTATAAGTTAGGTTGTATTGCATTAGTATTCATGAATATGACGCATTGCATTATTTCTTGTCGGTGTGGATGGACAACAGGACGACCCTTTAGCCCTCTAGTTATTATTTCTTGTAACAGAAGTCCTGAGGAGCCCCACTGAGGGCCGGGCACAGAGTTTATGTATATAACAGAAGTCTTGAGGACCTCCTTCGAGGGCCGAGCAGAGAGTAGAGGGATTTTTGGGTCAGTCCATCCTTGATGTGCATTGTTTGTGATGTGAAGCATTTCATGATGGCATATGATATTTGAATGTTTTTATAATTCTACTCACTGGGCTCTAGTAGCTCACTCCTCTCCCTAACCCCCAAGTATACAGGGCCAGAGATAAGACAGGGTAGCAGCAAGAGCAGAGAATGTAATAGTATAGTAATGGACATATATTATAGAGAAATGATGTAATGTAATGTATATTGAGGATAGTATTGTGCTTGGCCCTAGAGTATGTTTAATCCCTTTTGTACATGATCAGTATGTATTATGTTTTTTATGATGTATTATGATGAGAACCAAGCTTGATTTATATAATGTTGACCCATCTAGAGCATTTGATGAGGGCTCTAGTATGGAGTTTTATGTTCACAGAGATAGTGCATGCACAGGTCAAGCTTGGTAAATGAAAAGGTTAAAATTTTTATGGAAATGTATGATCATGTATGGGATTTATCAGGTACACAGAATGCACAGTAGGCTTGCCACGGGTTTCGGCGACCTTAAGTCGATCTGAATCCTAGCGCTGGTAACGGTCCGGTCTCCGAGTCGTTACACTTGTTCTTGGTGGTGACTTTGTTCAACTGTCTGTAGTCAATACAAAGTCTTAGGTATCCATCCTTCTTTATCACAAACAAAACTGGAGCACCCCAAGGTGAGGTACTAGGTCGGATAAACCCTTATCTACCAATTCTTGCAACTGTTCCTTCAACTCCTTTAACTCTACAGGTTCCATCCTGTAAGGAGGGATATAGATGGGTCTGGTTCCGGGCATTACTTCAATTTCAAACTCTATCTCCCTAGCAGGTGGCAAATCTGGTAGCTCGTCTGGGAAGACATCAAGAAACTCTCTGACTACAGGCACTGAAGCTGGTTCCCTAACCTGACCACTAACCTCTCTGACATGTGCAAGAAACCCCTAACAATCCCTCCTAAGCAACCTACGAGCCTGCAGGGCAGATATCAAACCTCTAGGCATACCTACTCTGTCTCCTTTGAAGACGACCTCTGATCCATCTTGTTCTCTGAATCTGACTACCTTGTCTTTGCAGTCTAAGGTAGCACCATGAGTAGAGAGCCAATCCATCCCTAGAATGACATCAAAATCAGTCAAATCTAGAACCACAAGGTCAGTTGGAAGGTACCTACCCTCAACAAAAACTGGACTGAACCGGCAGACTGACTCTACCACAGATGGATCACATTTGGCCCACTGACCCAAAGAGGACATTCTAGCCCAAAAGCTATCAAACCCAAACTCTCTATGGCTCTCGAAGAAATAAAAGAATGAGAGGCACCAGGGTCCATAAGAGCATACACATCAGAACACCTAATAGTGAGTTTACCTGACACCACCATGTTCGATGTGTTGGCCTCCTACTGTGTCATAGTGAAGATCCGCGCCGGAGCTGAAGGACCTTCCCCGTGGGAACCTGCTGAAGAAGAGGCTGTGTAATGACCCGGAAACCGGACCGCTACCGGCGCTAGGATCCAGATCGGCTTAAGGCCGCCGGGACCCGTAACAAGCCTCCTATACCTGTTGGATACCTGATAACATCCCATACATAATCATACATTTTCATAAAAATTTAAATTTTTTCATATTCCAAGCCTGACCTGTGCATGCACTATACCATAAACATAAAACCCCAATCTAGAGCCCTCATCAAATGCTCTAGTGGGTTATCATAACATACATCAAGCTTGGACTATCATTTCTCATCATAAAAACATTTCATTATAAGAGATCATGTACTAAAAGGGACTAATCACACATTGGGGCCAAGCACAAATTCTAAACCTTAATACATTACTTTGCATTACATAACATCCTTAAACTATTTTTACAATACATGTCCACTACTAACACTATTACATAGGCATAACATACTTCAACCTTCAAGACTCCTCGGTCTATCCTGAACTTGCAAGCCTGGGGGTTAAGGGAAAGGGGGTGAGCTAAAAAGCCCAGTGAGCAGAACAATAAAACATATACAAAAATCATGCTTTCATGGAATGCATCACAACACATACATATCACATCACGGATGAACTTGTCACCAACAACCCTCTACATATCCAATGTGCCCGGCCCTCGACGGAGCTCCGCAGGACTTCCTCTTACTCATAACATACAATGCCAAGACGCGTGGACATGGGCAGCCCTGGACTTTCATTAATCATCATACATATAAAATGCCAGGACGCGTGGACATGGGTAGTCTTGGACTTTCATTAATCATCATTGTAACGACCCGGAAACCGGACCGCTACCGGCGCTAGGATCCAGATCGGCTTAAGGCCGCCGGGACCCGTAGCAAGCCTAACATACATCCTATGAACCTGTTTAATCCCATACATGATCAACAACATACATAAAAATTTGAACTTTTCTTTTCATTCATTCATTCGCCAAACTCAACCTGTGCATGCACTATACATAAACATAATCATAAACATTAACCCCTCCTTGGAGTCTCATCAATGCTCCAATGGGGTGACATAACATGTATTGAGTTTGGTTCATAATAATCATCATTAAACATTAAGATCATATACTAGAAAGGGATTGACATACTACTATGGTCAAGCATAACTCTAAACTTTCTTAAACATCATTACATTACATTCAATACTACTCTTTTACATGACTGTACTAAACATAACATATTTAAGATTTATCATGTCCACACTAGCTATTACATGACCATAACTTCATTACTCTTGCTGACCTCCTGGTCTACCCTGTGCCTGCAAACCTGGGGGTTAAGGGAGAGGGGTGAGCTACTAGAGCCCAGTGAGCAGAATAATAAAACATTATAATTAAACCACATGATAATATGGAATGCATCACATCACAACTAATCACATCAAGGATGAATTTGTCACCAATAGTCCTCAACACATTCCAATAGTGCCAGGGGCGTAGAATGGGCCTCGACCTGGTCTTTCTCTTATCATAACATACATAACATAACATTCCTATAATGCCAGGGGCGTAGAATGGGTCTCCACCTGGTCTTTCTCTTACTATAGTGCCAGGGGCGTAGAATGGGCCTCGACCTGGACTTCCATACCATACCACATCAAGTCATACCATACGAGGACTAAAGGATCATTCAACATTCATCCACATCATCAACATAATATGCAATGCAACATATTCGTGAATTCTAATGCAAACATCCTATTATATCTCATGGCATTCATGATGCGTGAATCATGCTAAAACTGATTTATTTCTATTTTAAAACATAAGAAGTTATTCCACTCACCTCTGGCTGAAGCCCTAATGACTCTGAAGCAGCTATCTCACTACTGAGGTCCTCGGTTCCTCGGGTCCGAACTTACACAGATGGACTCAAATGAGGGACCTAACACACATAAACATGACTCTGAAATACCCCCCAAAAACCCCAAAAACACCTTAAAACAATCATGGAAATCATGCAAAGGAGGGCTGAACAGGGCACTTTCGGCGGCAGGTTCGGCGGCTGAAAGGCCCTCTAGAGCCGAAACTCATGCACCTTCGGCGGCACTTTCGGTGGCCGAAGGTTCCCTCCAGAGACAAAAGTCATGCATATTCGGCGGCACCTTTGGCGGCCGAAACTCCCTTCCAGAGCCGAAAGTCTACTTTCGGGGGCAGGGTTCGGCAGCCGATAATGCTACCAAAGGCAAGTTCGGCGGCCGAAAGAGCCTTCGGCTGCCGAACCTGGTTTCTCCCAAAGGGCAGAAACTCGGTTCCAACATACACAAATGCCTCCCAACTCATACAATCATGCATTTTCCTATTCTACAACATACATACTCAAGCATACAAGCTCCTAGGGGCTTCAAACTATCTTAAACCCCATTTACAACACATCAAACATGCATAACCAACATACATTGTTCATAAACGCACAGTAAACCCATAAACTTCACATAAACCTATACATCCATTTCTACCCCATAAAACCTCATAAAACATACTTAAAACATGTAATGAACTATGGATCTACTCTTACCTCTTGTAGAACGAGAGTGTAATACCCGGCTAGATTCCGGCATCGGAATCCCTACCTTCCGGCGGAATCTCCGTTGGAATCTAGAATTTGGAAGATGCCAGAGTCTTCTAAAGGGGTAAAATGTGTTTTCTAAAAGGTTTTTACTGATTTCATGGTTTTAAATGGAAAGGAATTGAGTTTTGAAAAGAAAAGAACAAGGAGGCATTTGCCAGGTTCGGCCGCCGAAAGTGAAGTTCGGCCGCCGAACATGGGAAGGCTTCGGGAGCGCCTTTGGCCTCCGAAAGCTTTGTTTGAACGAGCCAAGGTTCGGCCGCCGAACCTCAAGTTCGGCCGCCGAACCTCAAGTTCGGCCGCCGAACCTCAAGTTCGGCCGCCGAACATGCATGAGTTTAGGGGGCACGTTAGGCTGCCGAAGGTGGTTCAGCAGGCCACCTATAAAGGGCCCTCAGATCGGAAATGGGCAAGTTTTCTCTCCATTCTTGAGCTCAGGTGAGTTTTTGTCCTCCTTTGGCCATTTTCATGTTTTTCTTCATCTCCTTCATGTTTTCATGAGTTTTATGGCTGTGTTGAAGAGTTTTCAAGCTTAGATCAAGTTTTGGGAACTTGGAGACCCAAGGAGTTGGTTTCTCCCATCTCCAAGTTAGAGCTCGCACAAACCCTCGATCTTCAAGAGGTAAGTGTGGATCTATGCTTTCTTTTACGTTTCATGAAGTTTTAAGTAAGTTTTAAGAGGTTTTAATGGTTAAGTATGGGTAGATATGCATGTTAGGCTTTATGTGGGTTTTTATGCAAATGTATGTTTATATATGTTTATGTGATGATATGTAGGAGGTTTAAGCTAGTCTATGCATGTTTTGGTAAAGTTGGGTGCTTGTTTTGGGGTGTTTGGAAGGTTTGGGAGGCTTGAATGCATGAGAAGCTGAGTTCTGCCCTTCTGGGAAGAACTCAGGTTCGGCCGCCGAAAGTAGTTTCGGCCGCCGAACCTGCCTTTGGATGCATGGTTTGGCCGCCTAACCTTGCCCCCGAAAGTTGAGTTTTGGCTTGAAAGCAGACTTTCGGCCGTCGAAGGAAGGATTCGGCCGCCGAAGGAAGGATTCGGCCGCCGAAAGTGCTTGACTTTCGTCTCTGGAGTGGGACTTTCGGCCACCGAAGGTGCCGCCGAAAGTGCCCGAGTTTCGTCTCTGGAGAGAGGGTTCGGCCGCCGAAGGTACCGCCGAAAGTGCCCTGTCCAGCCTTTTCAAGGTTGTTTTCTATGCATGTTTAAGTGATGTTTTAGAGGGTTTTTGGGGAGTTGTTTATGAGTTGTTTAGAGTGTGTTGTCACCTCATTCGAGTCCACCTGTGTAGGATCGGACCCGAGGGATCGAGGAGGCCATCAGTGTTAGCAGTTGTAGAGTCAGTTCAGCGTCTGCCAAAGGTGAGTAGAACTAAACTTAATCTTTTACTTTAAGAAAGTAAATGCCTAAAGCATGTTCATGCATGATGATTATATGTAATAGGTTGATTGCACTAGTTACACGAATATGACGCATTGCATTATTTACTGTTGATGTGGATGGACCAAGGCGACCCCAATAGCCCTAGCTATGTTATGTTAATGAAGTCCTGAGGAGCCCCTTGAGGGCCGGGCATAATGAAGTCCTAAGGAGCCCGAAGGGCCGGGCACCATGTTATGTTACAGACAGAGGGAGTTTTGGTGGTCATGTCTAATCCGTTATGTGAAATGTTTGTGCTGTGACGCATTTCATGAAAGCATGTAATTAATGAACTGTTTTCTTTGTTTCTACTCACTGGGCTTTTTAGCTCACCCCTATCCCCTAACCCCAGTGTTGCAGGTTTGAGGTCGATCGGGAAGTCTCAAGAGTAAAGGTTTTGTTTATGTAATAGTATTAGATTAGTACTTTTAGTGTGGACATGTATTGTAAATTGATATAATGTATTGTAAGAGATTGTAAAGTAGAGTTATGTTTATGTATTAGTACTGTGCTTGGCCCTAAGACTTGGTTAGTCCCTTTTTAGTACATGATGTATGTATGGTTTATTGTTGAGTTGTGTTGAACTAAACTGGTGGCATGTGTTGTTTACCACGTTAGAGCTTGATGAGGACCCTGGTGGAGGTCCTATGCTTATGATTTTTAATGCATGCACAGGTTAGTTTTGGTTCTCTGGATGTTATCCCAGCTTGATGTATGTTTTGTTGACCCAGCTAGAGTTTTTGAGGGCTCTAGTAGGGGGTTCCTTATGTTTCAGTTATGTCGCATGCAGGTCAAGCTCGGTCTCTACATCTTATGTTTCAGTTTTTATGTTAAAGTTTTGATCATGTATGGCATTTGACCAGGTGATAGGAGGTATGTTTGGCTTGCTACGGGTCCCGGCGGCCTTAAGCCGATCTGGATCCTAGCGCCGGTGGCGGTTCGGGCCGTTACGTAGGAGGGGTATCGGTTTTCGGGCTGTTACAGAGAGGAGAGACGATCCAACTCGGAGATGGGAGAGATCCGCTCTTTGGTCTCCAAGTTTCCAAAACTTGCTCTTTTTGCTCAAATCTCTTCAAATCAACATAAAGCTTGTTAAAACGTGAAAGAACAGAGGAAAAACATAAAAAACGAACCAAAGGAGAGCATGAACTCACTGTGGCCGAAAATGGGGAGAAAACTCGCCCGTTTCGGCCATGGAGCTCTTATATAGGGCTGGCAGACCACCTTTTGGCAGCCGAACGTGCCCTCACATCTCATGCAAGTTCGGCGGCCGAACATGAGGTTTGGCGGCAGAACCTTTGAGATTTTCGGAAGCCTAACTTGCCCCCCTAAACCATCCAATGTTCGGCGGCCGAACTTGAGGTTCGGCGGCCGAACCTGAAAATGCCTCCTTGGTCCTCTTTCATTCAAAACTCAATTCCTTTCTTACTTAAAATCATCAAATACCTTAAAACATTTTATAAAAACATGATTTTACCCTTCTAGAGGTTTCCGACATCCGAGATTCCACCGGACGGTAGGAATTCCGATACCGGAGTCTAGCCGGGTATTACATTCTCCCCCCTTTAAGAACATTCGTCCCCGAATGTTCACCAAACGACACATGCATAGCATAAAACATTAACATTCATACAAAGCACATAAAACTCACCTCAGAAGAGATGAGGATATTGCCGGAGCATGGACTCCCGTGTCTCCCAAGTACACTCTTCGATGTTGTGGTGATTCCAAAGGACTTTCACCATCGGGATTTCCTTGTTTCTTAGCTTTCTGATCTGGGTGTCTAGGATCCGTACCGGCTGCTCAACATAGGTGAGATCCTCTTGGATCTCCACATCAGGCTCACTAAGAACCTTGCTCGGATCCGACACGAACTTTCTCAACATAGAAACATGGAAAACCGGATGGATTCTCTCCATTGAAGCAGGCAAGTCCAGCTTGTACGATACATTCCCAATCTTTTGCAAGACTTCAAAGGGTCCAATGTACCGTGGGGCTAGCTTACCTTTCTTCCCAAACCGAATCACCCCTTTCATTGGAGACACTTTGAGCAATACCAAATCCCCCTCCTAAAACTCCACTTGTCTTCTGCGGATGTCTACATAACTCTTTTGTCTGCTTGCAGCAGTCTGGATCCTCTCTCTGATTATGGGCACCACCCTGCTGGTGATCTCTACAAGCTCAGGCCCTGCCAAGGCCCTGCCAAGGCCCTTTCCCCAACTTCTTCCCAGCAAACAGGTGATCTGCACTTCCTTCCATATAAAGCTTCATATGGAGCCATCCCTATGCTAGCATGATGGTTGTTATTGTAGGCAAACTCCACCAAGGGTAGATGCTGCCTCCAAGAACCGCCAAAATCCAGCACACACATTCTGAGCATATCCTCTATTGTCTGAATGGTCCTCTCCGATTGTCCATCCGTCTATGGATGGAAAGCAGTGCTAAAATCCAACCTGGTACCCATGGCATTCTGCAGACTCCGCCAAAACCTGAAGGTGAACTGGGGCCTTCGATCAGACACTATTGAAATAGGAACCCCATGCAGCCTGACTGTAATACCCGGCTAGATTCAGACATCGGAATTCCTACCGTCCGGGGGAGTTCGAGGATGTCAGAGGTCTCTGGAAGGGTAAGAGAAAGTTTTCTAAAATATGTGCAAGTGTTTTAAAGGTTTAGCGTAGAAAAGGATTGAGTTTTGAAGAGATATGGCCAAGGAGGCATTTTGCCATGTTCGGCCCCCTAAGGTTAAGTTCGGCCGCCTAAAGTGCCCAATGTTCGGCCCCCGAAGGTTATGTTCGGCCCCCGAAAGTTGCATAGTTTTGCATGCGATTCGGCAGCCGAACCTGAGGCGGTTGCTCATGTATAAGAGCACCGAGTGGCAGAAAAAGGAGAAGGTTTCTTCTCTCCTTCTGACCTAGGTGAGGTCTTGATCTCCTTAAAGTATTTTCATGGTTTTTCTTCAAATCTTTCATGGTTTTTATGAGTTTTACTCTTGTTTTGAAGAGTTGTGAGCTTGAAACAAGGTTTTGGAGTTTGAAGCTTTTGAAGCTTGGTTTCTCCATATCTTTGAGTTTGGATCATCTCAGCCTTTGTTCTTCAAGAGGTAAGTGTTGATCCATGGTTCTTCTGATGTTTTTATGAGTGTTGTAAAGGGAAAAGGGAGCTAGGCATGAGTTTGCATGAGATGTGCATCATAGGGTTTATGAATCCTTTATGTTTGATGTGTGTCTTGTGAGCTTGTTTGTTGGAGTTTAAAGTTATTTGAAGCTCCCTTAGGCTTGTTGAAGTGTTTATGCATGTTTTAGAAGGGTTAAATGCATGTGTTGAGGTCTGAACAGGTGATGGAGGGACTGGCAGGCGTCCTTGTGCACGAAACTGAGTTCTGGCTAAACTCAGGTTCGGCCCCCGAAAGTCCAAGTTAGGCCGCCGAACATGCCTGACTTTCGTCTCTGGAGGAGACATTCGGCCGCCGAAGGTGCTGCCGAAGGTGCCCTGTCCAGCCTTCCTTTGCTTGTTTTGCATGCATGTTTTGTGATGTTTTAGAGGGTTTTTGGAGAGATGTTCCTAGTTATGTTAGAGTATGTTTGGTACCTCATTTATGTCCATCTGTGTAGGATTGGACCGAGGAACCGAGGAGGCTCCAGAGTTAGAGTTGGCCCAGAGTTAGCCAGCATTGGCTAGAGGTGAGTGGAACTAAACTGAATATTTTATTTTGAGAAATGACACGATTCTAGCATGATCCATGCATCATAAAATGCCATGTTATGTAATAGGTTGTATTGCATTAGAATCCACGAATTTGATGCATTGCATAAGTTGTTGTTGTGGTGTGGATGAACGTTGGATGATCCTTAGCCCTTGACATGAGATAAGATATTACTACAGAGATATGGCATGAGATAGCCATTCCAGGTCGCTCCTGGATAGTCCAGGTCGCTCCTGGTACTCAGTTACAGATAGACATACAGCATAAGAGAAGACTGGGTGATGGCTCCGCCTCCCTAGCATTATTGGATTTGTTGTGATATGATACAGTACAGAGAAGACTGGGTGATGGTTCTACCTCCCTAGCACAGTTGGGTATAGAAGTCTAGGTGATGGCTCTGCCTCCCTAGCAAGTAGGGTATTTGTTTATAGTAGGGGGCTATAGGTGACAAGTTCATCCGTTTGATGATTTGTTTGTGATGTGACGCATTTCATGATAACATGTAATTAATGAACTGTTTTACTGTTCCTCCTCACTGGGCTATAGAGCTCATCCCACTCCCTTAACCCCAGTTTTGCAGGTTCTGAGATAGCTATGGGAAGTCAAAGTCAGCAAGAGTACAGAGGAAAGTTGTGCTTGAATGTATGTTGTAATAGCGTAGTGGACATGATGTAATGAAAAGAGTAGTTGTAATGTAATGTAATGTATAGATATGTACTGTCGTATACTGGATAGACCTTGTACATGAATCCTGTTTTACATTTCTTGATAAGAAATGTGTGAGTTAGGCTTAATGTATGGCTTTGATGTGATACCAGTGGATTGTGTTACAGAGTAAAAGGGTTTCAATCCCTTGATCCACAGCAGATAGTAGTCCCTGGTATAGGCCCTGAGGGCCATTTCAGATTGATATATCTGAGTAGCAGTAGTTAAGCCTACAGAGTTTTACAGGATTGTTGAGTATCTTTGTATCATGTATGGGATTTATCAGGTACACAGAGAGTATAGTCGGCTTGCTACGGGTCTCGGCGGCCTTAAGCCGATCTGGATCCTAGTGCCAGTGATGGTTCGGACCGTTACTGAGGGGTACCGGTTTCCGGGTCGTTACAGATTGGTATCAGAGCATAGGGCCTCAAGAGTACGGTGTGTTGAGCATCTTTGCTCAAGGATTAGAGATATCCCACATCGGAAAGAGGTGTTGTCTTGTATAGGATGGGAAGCACAATAGGTAAAATCATGTCCACTAGGATAGGATGTGGAGTCCTGTTTTGCATGCTGATGTGAAATGCCATGATGAGTTGCATGTGCATTATTGATATATTTAATATGTGCTGAGGATTCATGTGTTTTCACATGGATCATTTGATGATATTTTTGTGTGATGTTGTGCTTTTCAGAGGCAGGATGAGAGGAACTCGTCGATCTGCTAGATTGACAGGAGCTCCGCTGGAGGATGAGGACATGGATGCTCATCTCCCCGTTCTGCAAAGGGCAACATCAGATAGTATAAACAGAGAAGGTACATCAAGGGACCCTAGAAGGTCTGATGATGAGAGTAGAAGGGGAGTTGTCCAGAGTGGTATGTCAGGGTGTATGAGAGAAATAGAGGAGAATGAGCAGAGTAGAGATGGTAGCTTTGGCAGGAGTGGGTTGGGAGGAGATATGGGTAAGTCCCAAGGAGGCACTCAGGCCTCGAGATTTGTTCCACCTCAGTATCCACCCTACCAGTGGGGGGTAGAGTACCCGATGAGAGGTACATCAGAGTTTCCTAGTTATCACCCATATCCCACCTTTATGCCCTATCCTTCCTTTTATCCGCCATATCCACCGCCACATCCACAGTATACCATGTTTCCACCCTTCTTTGGTTATCCAAGTTTAGCAAACCCTACCTCAGGGAATGTTGCACCTCCTCCACCACCAGGAGAAACAGTAGCCCCAATTGTCCAAACACCCAAGCCTAGTTCACCTGGGGAAAGTATGGTGCAGATGACAGCTTATTTGAGGTTGGATGTTCCCAAATTTGAGACTGGTGATGACCCTGTTGAGTATCTTAGAATGGTTAAGCTAATAACTGATGAGTTGGGAGCCAGTGAGAGTAGAGCCATTCAGATGGCAGGGGTCACATTGAAATGTGAAAAAGCGAGAGAATGGTTCACCCAGTATGTAAACCCGAGGGTAGAAAGCTTATCCTGGGAACAGTTTGCTACAGAGTTTGCAGGATGGGCTTGTTCAGATAGCTCAAGGGAGCATAAAGAGAGTGACTGTGAGCAGCCAGGGCAGACAGAAAACATGAGTATTGAAAATGACCCAGAGAATAGTGCTCATTTCCCTTTGGGTGAAGCTGCTGCAAAGAATAAAAAGAAAGTGAGAGGCCTGAAAGGGTCAAAGAAAAGAGAGTTCTGGAATAGGGTAAAGTTTGGCATAGGTTGTCGCGAGGGTTCGAGTTCTGGTTGGGATAGTTCTAGATGTGTGAAGTGCGGTAGGAGGCACAAAGGCGTATGTCGGGCTGGGACAACAGCATGTTTCAGGTGCGGACAGGAGGGGCACATGGCACGAGAGTGTCCCATTACGGTCATGTCAGCACAGTTCCCACAGACATCCGCAGACAATATAATGCCACCAGAAGCTCCAGCCTCGGTACAGGGCAGAGGTAGAGAAAGAGGGGTAGTCCCTTCTTCAGGAGGTTCCTTCAGTGGACGTCCGTTAGTTCCGGCTCGGATTTTCACCCAGGATCAGCCAGAGACAGACACACGGAACACAGTGGTGCCAGGTAAACTCACTTTTGAGTGTTCTAATGTGTATAGAATATCAGTTGATGTGAAAATAGTAAAGTGTACTAGAGTTAGATGTTCAGAGCCAAAAGGTCAGAGATAAAGGTTTAGAGACGAGTGAGTCGCTACATGTTAGTGAGCCAGGAAAAAGCTTGAGAGCTATAGCCGTATGGCTTTGAAGTCCAGGTAGAGAGAGAGTGATCTCTCATCTCTAAGTGTAGACCTTAAGTAAAGAAAGAAGGCAGAGAATAGCGGAAGAAAGTGAAGAGTAAGAAAAAGAATAAAAGTAAGTAAGAGAAAAGTAAGGAAAGAAAAGAGTAAATGAGAGAAGATAGAGCAGAGAAAGAACAGAATAGACTAAATGTAAAGTAAGAAAGGTTAGAAAGAGATTTCAGTTTAGTCTGGGATTAGATGGCGAGTGAGCTTTAGTTCAGATAGTTCTGGATCCGTGAGGCGTGGAGGTTACACAAAAGTAGTCTGATGGTATGGGACTACGGCATGTATAGATGTGAGCAGAAAGGACTCATATTTTGTGAGCGTCCTACTGCGGCCCAGATTGGCACAGTCCCAGCAGATGACTTCGAGTAGTGTAACTCAGCCTGTTGCTCTAGCCATGTTTCAGGACAGTGGTTGACGCAGGAGAAGAGAGTTCTCCTTTTCTTTGGTCGGTTCCCGAAGGAAGATTCGTTAGCTTTAGCTTGGATCTTCATCCTGACTTAGTAGGCGGTTAACACATTGAACACGGTGACGTCAAATACGTTCACTTGAGGGTGTTCAGATGTGTAGGTTATAGTGGACCCTGATGTTTCTTTCCCTGTTGTTGTGAGAGCCATAAATAGAGGAGGGGTTGATAACTTCTGGCTTAGAGTGTTCTCTTTGGGTCAGAGGGCCCAAGAGTGTGATCCATCTATGGCAGAGTCAGTCTGTCGGTTCAGTTCAGAGTTTGGTGAGAGTAGTAGATGCCGTCCAGCTGACCTTATGGTTCTAGGGGTGACTGATGATGTCAACCTAGGGCGGATTGGCTAGCTACTCGAGGTACTACCTACGTCTGCAAAGACAAGGTAGGACAGGTCAGAGTTCAGAGGCTCGGATGGGTCAGAGTTAGTCCTTAGAGGGGGACAGTTTAGCATACCCAGCAGTTTGATATCAACCCTACAGGCTCGTGAATTCGTTAGGGAAGTTAGTCAGGAGTTTTCTTGCTCTTGTTTGAGCGCATAGCCAGGTCAGGGAACCAGCCTCAGTATTCACAGATAGGAAAAGAGAAAGAGTGTTAGATGTTATTCCAGACGAGTTAGCAGGTTTACCATTAGTAAACCCAGTGGAGTTGAGACTAGATGTATCTTCACCTTTTCCTTTGGAATGATACCTGTAGCATGTAAGAGTTGAAACCTATAAGAGCTAGAAAAGCAGTTACAGACTGAAGAGCGATAGTAGAACAATGTGCACTTGGTAGTAAAGGCTTCTATCCGACTTAGTACTACACCCTGGAGTGTTCCAGTATCGTTGTGAGAAACGAAGGATGAAACCTTGAGATTTTGTCACAACTGTGACTAGTTGCACAAAATCACTACCAAGGACAGGTGTTCCCATGCAGAATGGATGATCTATAGGACCAGCTAGTAGAAGCTGGTTGTTTTCCATAATAGATCTAAGAGTTGGGAACTATATGGCCAAAGTCAATTTAGCAGTTGCGTAGAGGTGAGATCTTTATGATAGTGAAGAGTCTAAACCAGAGGGAAGGGGTAAAACTGCTCAGCGACTCTGAGTATACAAGACAAGATTTACTGGGTAAGACTTAGCTGCCCTCAGTCAGATGTCGCTTATCAGTTTATCCTATAGAAACAGATAGCGAGAGAGCTAGAGATAGTCTAGCCATGTTAGAAGGGATCAAAAGAGAAGAAGCCAGTATAGTAAAGAAGAATAAAGACGGGCAAGGATCAGAGTGCGTAGCAAAATCGTAGAATAGTTTAGAGAAACAGAGAAGCATGCCCGATATCTACGAAATGTTGTAGATTTTCAGAGAACATGGCATAGAGGTCAAGTTCTGTAAGCTGAGTGCAATTTCAGGGCATGTCTGTTTCATTGTGATGTGTCACAATATAACATTGAAAGTAAGTAGAGAGAGAGAACGTGATAGCCAAGTCATCTAGCATTTCCGTAGAGTTATAAAGCCGAGAAGCATCAAAGAGAAAGGAAGATCCGTAGTCAGAAGTACAGGTTAGTATAACCAGAGGAGTGCGAATAAGCTGAGAAAAGGCAAAGAAAAGAAAAGTTAGTAGTCATATGAAAGAGTTAGGTCGTTTGTGTACAAGCAAGAGTGGTAAACACTCAGTGTAGACACAGCTTAAGCAGTGAAGGGTCAGCAAAGTCAGACAGTATAGCCAACCCGGGAGTTTTACTCCAGGGGTATCTGTGTCTCGTCGTAGAGACCGATGGTAGGCTTTCTTCTTGTTTCCCTGTATGTTTCTTGTTGTTGTTTTAACATTCGAGGACGAATGTTTTTAAAGGAGGGAAGAATGTAATACCCGGCTAGATTCAGACATCGGAATTCCTACCGTCCGGGGGAGTTCGAGGATGTCAGAGGTCTCTGGAAGGGTAAGAGAAAGTTTTCTAAAATATGTGCAAGTGTTTTAAAGGTTTAGCGTAGAAAAGGATTGAGTTTTGAAGAGATATGGCCAATGAGGCATTTTGCCATGTTCGGCCCCCTAAGGTTAAGTTCGGCCGCCTAAAGTGCCCAATGTTCGGCCCCCGAAGGTTATGTTCGGCCCCCGAAAGTTGCATAGTTTTGCATGCGATTCGGCAGCCGAACCTGAGGCGGTTGCTCATGTATAAGAGCACCGAGTGGCAGAAAAAGGAGAAGGTTTCTTCTCTCCTTCTGACCTAGGTGAGGTCTTGATCTCCTTAAAGTATTTTCATGGTTTTTCTTCAAATCTTTCATGGTTTTTATGAGTTTTACTCTTGTTTTGAAGAGTTGTGAGCTTGAAACAAGGTTTTGGAGTTTGAAGCTTTTGAAGCTTGGTTTCTCCATATCTTTGAGTTTGGATCATCTCAGCCTTTGTTCTTCAAGAGGTAAGTGTTGATCCATGGTTCTTCTGATGTTTTTATGAGTGTTGTAAAGGGAAAAGGGAGCTAGGCATGAGTTTGCATGAGATGTGCATCATAGGGTTTATGAATCCTTTATGTTTGATGTGTGTCTTGTGAGCTTGTTTGTTGGAGTTTAAAGTTATTTGAAGCTCCCTTAGGCTTGTTGAAGTGTTTATGCATGTTTTAGAAGGGTTAAATGCATGTGTTGAGGTCTGAACAGGTGATGGAGGGACTGGCAGGCGTCCTTGTGCACGAAACTGAGTTCTGGCTAAACTCAGGTTCGGCCCCCGAAAGTCCAAGTTAGGCCGCCGAACATGCCTGACTTTCGTCTCTGGAGGAGACATTCGGCCGCCGAAGGTGCTGCCGAAGGTGCCCTGTCCAGCCTTCCTTTGCTTGTTTTGCATGCATGTTTTGTGATGTTTTAGAGGGTTTTTGGAGAGATGTTCCTAGTTATGTTAGAGTATGTTTGGTACCTCATTTATGTCCATCTGTGTAGGATTGGACCGAGGAACCGAGGAGGCTCCAGAGTTAGAGTTGGCCCAGAGTTAGCCAGCATTGGCTAGAGGTGAGTGGAACTAAACTGAATATTTTATTTTGAGAAATGACACGATTCTAGCATGATCCATGCATCATAAAATGCCATGTTATGTAATAGGTTGTATTGCATTAGAATCCACGAATTTGATGCATTGCATAAGTTGTTGTTGTGGTGTGGATGAACGTTGGATGATCCTTAGCCCTTGACATGAGATAAGATATTACTACAGAGATATGGCATGAGATAGCCATTCCAGGTCGCTCCTGGATAGTCCAGGTCGCTCCTGGTACTCAGTTACAGATAGACATACAGCATAAGAGAAGACTGGGTGATGGCTCCGCCTCCCTAGCATTATTGGATTTGTTGTGATATGATACAGTACAGAGAAGACTGGGTGATGGTTCTACCTCCCTAGCACAGTTGGGTATAGAAGTCTAGGTGATGGCTCTGCCTCCCTAGCAAGTAGGGTATTTGTTTATAGTAGGGGGCTATAGGTGACAAGTTCATCCGTAACAGCCCGCTTACCGGACCATCACCGGCACTAGGATCCAGATCGGCTTAAGGCCGCCGGGACCCGTAGTAAGCCTACTGTCAACTCTGTGTACCTGATAAATCCCATACATGATCACACTTAAACTTAAAACTGTTACTTACTCTTCTCTCTCTTTTTTTTTTTTTTGTTTTCTTTCTTTCTTTCTTTGCTTGACTATCCTTTCTTTTCTTGAAACTTTTCTCATCAACTAAGCCTGGACTATGCATGCTCTGTCTGTATGCACTCGAAGAGTGATACCTGCTATGGTACCATACAGTAACTACAGAGATAGAAAGACTACCATGCACCAAGCCTAGCGCATCATAACAACATTATCTCAAACATACAATGATCATGTGCAAAGGGATAAACATACACTAGGGCCAAGCACAATTCTATAACTCAATACATAACTTGCTATTACATCATTTCTATACATTACATAAACTCTGTACTGTACATCATTATCATGTCCACTATTCTATATTATTACATATGCCTTTACCCTTGCTTTCTCTTTCTCTTTCTCTTCTCTGAGGCCCTGAAAAATGGGGTTAGGGAGAGGGATGAGCTGCTAAAGCCCAGTGAGCGGAATCTATAAAAAAATCACATTTAAAACATGCTATCATATGATGCATCACTGCACAAACATTTCACATCTCGGATTGGACATGATCCCAAAACTCCCTCTGTCAGTGCCCGGCTCCCAAAGGAGCTCACACAGGTCTTTCACTAACTACTCATGGTGCCCGACCCTATAAGGGCTCTCACAGGACTCATCCAAGGTAAATGCCCGGCCCCAAAGGAGCTCACACAGGACATACAATAATGACAGACTTATGGGCTATTGAGATCGCCTCGGTCCAATCCACATATACAAGTAATAATGCAATGCATCAACTTGATGAATACTAATGCAAAGCATCCTACATAAACATGGCATTCATGATGCATGAATCATGCTAAAACAGTTCTTAACTTTTAAAATAAAGTTCTGTTCCACTCACCTCTGTCAACTGCTGGGCAGTCTCTGTAACTCTAACTCTGTGGGCCTCCTTGGTCTCTCGGGTCCGTACCTACACAGGTGGACTCAAATGAGGACCAAACTTACTTAAACATAACTCTTAATATCTCCCCAAAACCCCTCTAAAACATCATAGGCATGCATGGAAAAATGGGCAAAAGAAGGCTGGACTGGGCACTTTCGGCGGCTGGTTCGGCGGCCGAAACCTCCCTCCAGAGACGAAACTCATGCATGTTCGGCGGCACCTTCGGCGGCCGAAAGTCTCGTCCAGAGACGAAACTCATGCACTTTCGGCGGCCGAACTCCCTCTTTCGGCGGCCGAAAGCCTCTTTCTCACCCAAAAGCCTCTTTCTCACCCAAAAGCCTAGCTTTCGGGGGCAAGGTTTGGCAGCCGAAACTGCCTCCACAAGGGGTTCGGCGGCCGAACCTTGCTTCGGCGGCCGAACCTGGATTCTCCAGAAAGGCAGAATCCGAGCACAACTCATGCTCTCAGCCTCCAAAATCCTATCAAACACCCATAACATGCATACCAACACTTCTCAACTAACACACAACATAACTCATGCATATAGAGGCCTAAAAACTAGCTCAAGCCTCAAAACAACAACAAAACTCATAGAAACTCATATGATCAACATATGCTCAAACTCATGTTTATACCCCAAAACATGCCATAAACCTCTCCAAAACTTCTAAAACTTGCTTTAAACATAAGGGGAGGTGAGGATCCATGCTTACCTCTTGAAGAACTAGAGGATTGATGATCCAAGCTTGGAGATGGGGGAAAACTCACTCAAAATCTCCAAGTGCTCAACTTTGCTTCCTTTTGCTCAAAACTCTAAAACAAAACTCAAATCAAGTTAAAACATGCAAGATTTGAGGAAAACATGAGAAATCACACCAAGGAGAGCTTGAACCTACCTTTGACCCAAAAACAGAGTGTTTAACACTCAAGTCTCGGGCAAAGGGGCTTTTGTAGTGACCAACCGACTCTTCCTTCGGCGGCCTAACGTGCATGCGAAACCATGCAACTTTCGGCGGCCGAACTTCACCTTCGGCGGCCGAACCTGGCTTTTGTCCCCTTGGCCTTTTCATTTCAACACTCAATTTTCTTAACTCAAAACATGCAAACATGATAAAAACACTGAAAAACATCTTAAAAACCTTTCTTATACCCTTAGGGCAAGCTCCGACATCCTCGAATCCCGACTTCCAATGGAAAATCCGTCGGAACGTAGGAATTCCGATACCGGGGTCTAGCCGGGTATTACATTCTCCCCCCCTTAAGAACATTCGTCCCCGAATGTTCCTCTCTAACTCAAACATACTCATAACATAACATAGGGCACATAAAGAACAAAAGAAACTAGAACTAACCTCAAAAGAGATGGGGGTACTGTTGGAGCATAGACTCCCTTGTCTCCCAGGTGCACTCTTCGATGTTATGGTGGTTCCAGAGGACTTTCACCATCGGGATCTCCTTGTTCCTTAGCTTTCTGATCTGGGTGTCAATGATCCGCACTGGTTGTTCTACATACGTGAGATCTCCTAGGATCTCCACATTTGGTTCACTGAGAACCTTACTCGGATCTGACACAAACTTCCTTAGCATCGAAACATGGAAGACTGGATGGATTCTTTCCATAGACATAGGCAAATCAAGCTTATACGATACATTTCCGACCTTCTGCAAAATCTCAAAAGGTCCAATGTACCGCGGAGCCAGCTTACCTTTCCTCCCAAAACGAACCACCCCTTTCATTGGAGACACCTTCAACAAGACCAGATCCCCCTCCTCAAACTCTATGTGCTTTCTGCGAACGTCTGCATAGCTCTTCTGCCGACTAACAGCAGTCTTGAGCCTCTCTCTGATGATGGGCACCACCCTGTTCGTGATCTCTACTAACTCAGGCCCTGCTAGGGACCTTTCTCCAACCGCTTCCCAACAAACTGGTGACCTGCACTTCCTCCCATACAGAGCTTCATATGGGGCCATCCCTATGCTAGCATGATGACTATTGTTGTAGGCAAACTCCACTAAGGGAAGATGCTGCCTCCAAGAGCCACCAAAATCTAGCACACACATGCGAAGCATATCTTCTATGGTTTGGATGGTCCTCTCTGACTGTCCGTCAGTCTGTGGATGGAAAGCAGTGCTGAAGTCTAATCTTGTGCCCATAGCCTCTTGCAGACTTCGCCAAAACCTGGAGGTAAACTGGGGTCCTCTGTCAGACACTATAGAAACAGGAGCCCCATGCAACCTCACAACTTCCTCAAGATATACCTGCGCTAGCTTATCCACAGAGTAGCCACTCCTGACAGGAATGAAGTGAGCAGATTTAGTCAGTCTATCCACAATCACCCATATGGAGTTTAGTCTGTTGGACGTCGCCGGTAAGCCCACTACAAAATCCATGGTTATGTTCTCCCATTTCCATTCTGGAATCGGCAGTGGGTTAAGCATTCCAGCCGGCTTCTGGTGCTCTAGCTTCACCCTTTGACATATCTCGCAGGCTGACACAAACTGTGCCACTTCTCTCTTCATTGCTGGCCACCAATAAACTTTCTTCAGATCTTGATACATCTTGGTGGCTCCAGGGTGAATGCTATATCTCGCATTATGAGCTTCTCTCATAATGTCTCCTTTCCAACTAATATCGTCTGGTACGCATAGTCTATGCCCGTAGCGGAGAATCCCTTGGTCGTCGAATCTGAACTCTTCGCTCTTGCCTGACTGAACAGTCCTGGCAATCTTGACCAACACTGGATCCTCATGTTGTTTCTGAGCCACCTGCTCCAGAAACACGGGTGTAACTCTCATCTGTGCAATCAAAGCACCTGTACCAGTTACCTCTAACTGTAGCCCTTCCTCAACTAACCTGTAGAAGTCCTTCACCACCGGTCTCCTCTCTGCTGTAATGTGAGATAAACTGCCTAGTGATTTCCGGCTCAAGGCATCGGCTACAACATTTGCCTTTCCCGGATGATACTGGATCCTGCAATCATAATCACTAAGCAATTCCACCCACCGTCTCTGCCTCAAGTTTAACTCTCTCTGACTCAGGATGTGCTGTAGGCTCTTATGATCTGTAAAGATCTCACATTTCACCCCATAGAGGTAATGCCTCCACATCTTGAGTGCAAAGATAACAGCTGCCATCTCAAGATCGTGTGTCGGATAGTTCAGCTCGTGCTTCTTCAGCTGTCTAGAAGCATAAGCTATTACTCTGTCATTCTGCATTAACACACAACCTAATCCCACTCGGGACGCATCACAGAACACTGTGAAGTCTTCATCACTAGTAGGCAGAGCTAACACCGGTGCTGAAGTTAATCTTCTCTTTAGCTCTTCGAAACTCTCTTCACATTGGTCAGACCATGTGAATCTCTGGTTCTTTCTGGTTAATCTGGTCATAGGAGCCGCTATCTTGGAGAAGTCCTGAACGAACCTCCTGTAGTAGCCTGCCAAACCCAAGAAACTCTTGACCTCTGTCACTGTGGTGGGTCTAGGCCAATTGGCTACAGCTTCTATCTTCTTGGGGTCCACTGCTATACCTTGATCTGACACTACATGCCCCAAGAATGAAATGCTCCTTAGCCAGAACTCACACTTGGAGAACTTGGCATATAAACCATGCTCTCTCAAGGTCTGCAGGACTATCCTCAGATGATGGGCATGCTCCTCTGCATTCCTGGAATACACTAAGATATCATCTATGAAGACAATAACAAAGTGATCCAGGTGTTCTCTGAAAACTCGGTTCATGAGATCCATGAATGCTGCAGGGGCGTTAGTCAACCCGAACGGCATCACTAAGAACTCATAATGCCCATATCTGGTCCTGAAAGCTGTCTTAGGTACATCCTCTTCCCTGATTCTCAGCTGATGATAGCCCGATCTCAGATCTATCTTAGAAAAACAACCTGCTCCTGCTAGCTGGTCGAATAGATCATCGATCCTGGGTAGAGGATACTTATTCTTGGTAGTGACTTTGTTCAACTGCCTGTCGTCGATACAAAGTCTAAGGGATCCATCCTTCTTCTTGACAAACAACACTGGAGCACCCCAGGGTGAGGTACTCGAACGGATGAAACCCTTGTCTACCAACTCCTGTAGCTGCTCTTTCAACTCCTTAAGCTCTGCTGGTGCCATCCTGTAGGGAGGAATAGAGATCGGTCTGGTACCAGGCACTAACTCTATCTCGAACTCTATTTCCCTATCAGGTGGTAGTCCTGGAAGCTCATCTGGAAACACATCTGGGAACTCTTTGACTACGGGCACTGAACTGGGGTCCCTAACCTGACTGTCTAGCTCTCTCACATGAGCTAGATACCCCTGACATCCCCTCCGGAGCAACCTACGAGCCTGTAGGGCTGATATCAGACCTCTAGGCGTGCCCCTCCTGTCTCCTCTGAAGACAAACTCAGATCCATCCTCATCCCTGAACTTAACTACCTTGTCTCTACAGTCCAAGGTAGCACCATATGCAGATAGCCAATCCATCCCTAGAATGACGTCAAAATCTGTCAACTCTAGAACCACAAGGTCAGCTGGAAGGCATCTACCATCTATAAACACTGGACTATGTCGACAGACTGTCTCTGCCAACGATGGATCACACTTAGGGCCACTGACCCATAGGGGACACTCTAACCCAGACGTCATCAAACCCACTCTCTCTATGGCTCTGGGAGCAACAAAGGAATGCGAAGCACCAGGGTCTAACAAAGCATACACCTCAGAACACCCAATGAGAAGGTTACCTGACACCACGGTGTTAGAAGTGTTTGCCTCCTGCTGTGTCATCGTGAAAATCCGCGCCGGAGCTGACGGACCTCCACCTCTGGGACCTGCAGATGAAGAGGCTGACCCTCTCCCTCTGCCTCTGCCCTGCGTCATAACTGAAACTGGTGGCTGTGGCATGCTAGCTGGAGCTGTCTGCTGGGATGGTGCCGTGAAAGCTGCCTGAGGGCACTCACGAGCCATGTGTCCCTCCTGGCCGCACCTGTAACATCCTGTAATCCCAAAGCGACAAACTCCTCTGTGCGCTTTACCGCACCTACTACACACTGGAACCTCTGAACCTGAACTCATGCCACTGCCCAATCCCAGACCTGCTTTAATCTTGTTCCAGAACTTATTCTTCCTCGACTTCTGCGTGGAAACACTCCACTTCTTACCACTGGAAGTTGCTGCACCCTGTGAAGAGGGATCTGACTTACCCCTACCTGGGGTCTTAGAACCAGAAGACTGTGCCGGCTGCTGTTTCACTGTACCCTGTATAATGGCACTAGCCTCCATCCTCCGTGCTAAATCCACCACGGTGTGGAAACTCTCCCTCTCGGCTGCATGGATCAAAGAGGAATACCTGGAATGCAGTTTCATAGCATACCTCCTGGCCTTTTTCTGTTCCGTATCATAGGCCTGTCCTGCATACCGCAGCAACTCCAGAAACCTGTCAGTAAACTCATCAATACTCATATCCTCAGTCTGCTTGAGCTGCTCAAACTCTATCATCTTTAGCTCTTTCGAGCTATCTGGGAATGCCCATCCGGCAAACTCATTAGCAAACTCCTCCCAAGACATGTTATCCAACCTCGGGTCCACATAGACGCCAAACCATTCCTTCGCCTTCTTACATTTTAAAGTGAACCCTGCCATTTGAATGGCTCTGGTATCATCTGCCCCTAACTCATCTGCTATCATCTTGACTGCTTTAATGTACTCAAACGGATCATCTCCGGATTGGTACTTAGGAGCATCTAACTTTAGGTAATCAGTCATCTTTACCTTGCTCCTCACAGATGGGCCAGGTTGAGGTGTTTGGATAACTGGGGCTTCTGGTTGTACCACTGGTGGTGGTGGTGGAGGAGGTGCAGAACTTTCTGGTGTAGAGTATGCTGGACTGGGGTAAAAAGGCGAGGGTGGATACATGGGATATGGTGGATATGGGGGGTAATACGGTGGATAAGGCATATATGTGGGATATGGGTGAAAACTCGGATAATCCGATGTACCTCCCATCGAATATCCTGGGCCCTGTGGGTAGGGCTGATAGTGGGGTGGATAACCATACCCCGAGGCCTGACCGCCTCCCTGTGATGATCCCACATCCTCCTCTGTAGTGCCAACACCTAACCCTCCATCCCTTCTTGGATCCACATCCATCTCTTCCCTTGTATCACTAGATCTTCTTCTCTGTTCTGTCTCCCTCCTGCTTTCATCAAACGACCTCCTAGGGTCCCTTGATGATCTTTCTCTGCCTGCCCTTTGGGACATAGCTCTTGGCAAAGCAGGGGGACGCCCTTCCATACCCTCATTCTCGGGCGGAGCTCCAGTCAATCTAGCTGATCGACGGGTTCCTCTCATTTTAGCTTCTGAAAACATAACATACACTTTAGCATCATATGATCCATGTAAAAACATGAACCCTCAACTCATAGCATAGCATATCATAGCATTTAAATGCACATGCATAACATCATGGCATTACACATCAAGACAGGACTCAACATCCTATCCTAGTGGACATGATCTTCCTATTGTGCTTGCCCTCTAACACAACCTCTTTCCGATGTGAGATATCTCTAATCCCTGAGCATCTTAGCTCAGCACACCGTACTCTAGAGGTCCTATGCTCTGATACCAATCTGTAACAGCCCGCTTACCGGACCATCACCGGCACTAGGATCCAGATCGGCTTAAGGCCGCCGGGACCCGTAGTAAGCCTACTGTCAACTCTGTGTACCTGATAAATCCCATACATGATCACACTTAAACTTAAAACTGTTACTTACTCTTCTCTCTCTTTTTTTTTTTTTTGTTTTCTTTCTTTCTTTCTTTGCTTGACTATCCTTTCTTTTCTTGAAACTTTTCTCATCAACTAAGCCTGGACTATGCATGCTCTGTCTGTATGCACTCGAAGAGTGATACCTGCTATGGTACCATACAGTAACTACAGAGATAGAAAGACTACCATGCACCAAGCCTAGCGCATCATAACAACATTATCTCAAACATACAATGATCATGTGCAAAGGGATAAACATACACTAGGGCCAAGCACAATTCTATAACTCAATACATAACTTGCTATTACATCATTTCTATACATTACATAAACTCTGTACTGTACATCATTATCATGTCCACTATTCTATATTATTACATATGCCTTTACCCTTGCTTTCTCTTTCTCTTTCTCTTCTCTGAGGCCCTGAAAAATGGGGTTAGGGAGAGGGATGAGCTGCTAAAGCCCAGTGAGCGGAATCTATAAAAAAATCACATTTAAAACATGCTATCATATGATGCATCACTGCACAAACATTTCACATCTCGGATTGGACATGATCCCAAAACTCCCTCTGTCAGTGCCCGGCTCCCAAAGGAGCTCACACAGGTCTTTCACTAACTACTCATGGTGCCCGACCCTATAAGGGCTCTCACAGGACTCATCCAAGGTAAATGCCCGGCCCCAAAGGAGCTCACACAGGACATACAATAATGACAGACTTATGGGCTATTGAGATCGCCTCGGTCCAATCCACATATACAAGTAATAATGCAATGCATCAACTTGATGAATACTAATGCAAAGCATCCTACATAAACATGGCATTCATGATGCATGAATCATGCTAAAACAGTTCTTAACTTTTAAAATAAAGTTCTGTTCCACTCACCTTTGTCAACTGCTGGGCAGTCTCTGTAACTCTAACTCTGTGGGCCTCCTTGGTCTCTCGGGTCCGTACCTACACAGGTGGACTCAAATGAGGACCAAACTTACTTAAACATAACTCTTAATATCTCCCCAAAACCCCTCTAAAACATCATAGGCATGCATGGAAAAATGGGCAAAAGAAGGCTGGACTGGGCACTTTCGGCGGCTGGTTCGGCGGCCGAAACCTCCCTCCAGAGACGAAACTCATGCATGTTCGGCGGCACCTTCGGCGGCCGAAAGTCTCGTCCAGAGACGAAACTCATGCACTTTCGGCGGCCGAACTCCCTCTTTCGGCGGCCGAAAGCCTCTTTCTCACCCAAAAGCCTAGCTTTCGGGGGCAAGGTTTGGCAGCCGAAACTGCCTCCACAAGGGGTTCGGCGGCCGAACCTTGCTTCGGCGGCCGAACCTGGATTCTCCAGAAAGGCAGAATCCGAGCACAACTCATGCTCTCAGCCTCCAAAATCCTATCAAACACCCATAACATGCATACCAACACTTCTCAACTAACACACAACATAACTCATGCATATAGAGGCCTAAAAACTAGCTCAAGCCTCAAAACAACAACAAAACTCATAGAAACTCATATGATCAACATATGCTCAAACTCATGTTTATACCCCAAAACATGCCATAAACCTCTCCAAAACTTCTAAAACTTGCTTTAAACATAAGGGGAGGTGAGGATCCATGCTTACCTCTTGAAGAACTAGAGGATTGATGATCCAAGCTTGGAGATGGGGGAAAACTCACTCAAAATCTCCAAGTGCTCAACTTTGCTTCCTTTTGCTCAAAACTCTAAAACAAAACTCAAATCAAGTTAAAACATGCAAGATTTGAGGAAAACATGAGAAATCACACCAAGGAGAGCTTGAACCTACCTTTGACCCAAAAACAGAGTGTTTAACACTCAAGTCTCGGGCAAAGGGGCTTTTGTAGTGACCAACCGACTCTTCCTTCGGCGGCCTAACGTGCATGCGAAACCATGCAACTTTCGGCGGCCGAACTTCACCTTCGGCGGCCGAACCTGGCTTTTGTCCCCTTGGCCTTTTCATTTCAACACTCAATTTTCTTAACTCAAAACATGCAAACATGATAAAAACACTGAAAAACATCTTAAAAACCTTTCTTATACCCTTAGGGCAAGCTCCGACATCCTCGAATCCCGACTTCCAACGGAAAATCCGTCGGAACGTAGGAATTCCGATACCGGGGTCTAGCCGGGTATTACAGGGTGATGGTTCTACCTCCCTAGCACAGTTGGGTATAGAAGTCTAGGTGATGGCTCTGCCTCCCTAGCAAGTAGGGTATTTGTTTATAGTAGGGGGCTATAGGTGACAAGTTCATCCGTTTGATGATTTGTTTGTGATGTGACGCATTTCATGATAACATGTAATTAATGAACTGTTTTACTGTTCCTCCTCACTGGGCTATAGAGCTCATCCCACTCCCTTAACCCCAGTTTTGCAGGTTCTGAGATAGCTATGGGAAGTCAAAGTCAGCAAGAGTACAGAGGAAAGTTGTGCTTGAATGTATGTTGTAATAGCGTAGTGGACATGATGTAATGAAAAGAGTAGTTGTAATGTAATGTAATGTATAGATATGTACTGTCGTATACTGGATAGACCTTGTACATGAATCCTGTTTTACATTTCTTGATAAGAAATGTGTGAGTTAGGCTTAATGTATGGCTTTGATGTGATACCAGTGGATTGTGTTACAGAGTAAAAGGGTTTCAATCCCTTGATCCACAGCAGATAGTAGTCCCTGGTATAGGCCCTGAGGGCCATTTCAGATTGATATATCTGAGTAGCAGTAGTTAAGCCTACAGAGTTTTACAGGATTGTTGAGTATCTTTGTATCATGTATGGGATTTATCAGGTACACAGAGAGTATAGTCGGCTTGCTACGGGTCCCGGCGGCCTTAAGCCGATCTGGATCCTAGTGCCAGTGATGGTTCGGACCGTTACTGAGGGGTACCGGTTTCCGGGTCGTTACACTGACAACCTCATCAACATACACCTGCGCCAACTTGTCCACAGAATAGCCACTCCTGACAGGGATGAAGTGAGCAGATTTGGTGAGTCTGTCCACAATCACCCATATGGAGTCCAATCTGTTGGACGCTGCCGGTAACCCCACCACGAAGTCCATAGCTATATTCTCCCATTTCCACTCTGGAATAGGTAGTGGGTTAAGCATTCCAGCCGGCTTCTGATGTTCCAGCTTCACCCTCTGACATATTTCGCAGGCTGACACAAACTGTGCCACTTCCCTCTTCATAGCTGGCCACCAATACACTCTCTTCAGATCTTGATACATTTTGGTGGCTCCAGGGTGAACACTGTATCTGGCATTATGAGCTTCCCTTATAATGTCTCCCTTCAGTCCCACGTCATCTGGTACACATAATCTATTCCCATAGCGGAGGATCCCCTTACTGTCAAATCTGAACCCTTCGTTCTTGCATGACTGAACAGTCCTGGCAATCTTCACTAATTCTGGGTCCTCGTGCTGTTTCTGAGCCACCTGCTCCAGAAACATAGGTGCCACTCTCATCTGGGCTATCAAAGCACCTGTACCAGACAACTCCAACTGTAGACCTTCATTGATGAGCTTGAAGAACTCCCTCACTACTGGCCTCCTCTCTACTGAAATATGGGACAAACTGCCAAGTGATTTCCGGCTTAAGGCGTCTGCCACAACATTCGCCTTACCCGGATAATACTGGATCTTGCAATCATAGTCACTGAGCAGTTCTACCCATCTTCTCTGCCTCAAATTTAGCTCTCTCTAACTCAGGATGTACTACAGGCTCTTATGATCTGTGAAGATCTCACATTTTACCCCATAAAGGTAATGCCTCCACATCTTGAGTGCAAAGATTACCGCTGCCATCTCTAGGTCATGTGTAGGGTAATTCAACTCGTGCTTCTTCAGCTGCCTTGAAGCATAAGCAATCACCCTTTCATTCTGCATTAGCACACAACCCATTCCCACACAGGACGCATCACAATAGACTGAGAAGTCTTCGTTACTAGTTGGCAGAGCTAACACTGGTGCTGAAGTCAACCTCTTCTTGAGCTCCTCAAAGCTTTCTTCGCACTGGTCGGTCCACACAAACCTCTGGTTCTTCTTAGTTAATCTGGTCATGGGAGCTGCAATCTTAGAGAAGTCCTGAACGAACCTCCTGTAGTAACCTGCTAGACCCAAAAAGCTCTTGATTTCTGTTACTGTGGTGGGTCTAGGCCAGTTAGCTACAGCTTCCACTTTCTTGGGGTCTACCTCAATTCCATTTTCTGTCACCACATGCCCCAAGAAGGAGATGCTCCTCAGGCATAACTCACACTTGGAGAACTTGGCATACAAGCCATGTTCCCTCAAGGTCTGCAAAACCAACCTCAAATGATGGGCATGCTCCTCTGCATTCCTGAAGTACACTAAGATATCATCTATGAAGACAATAACAAAGTGATCCAGGTACTGGCTAAACACTCTGTTCATGAGAGCCATGAATGCTGCAGGGGCGTTGGTTACCCGAACGGCATTACAAGGAACTCATAGTGCCCATATCTGGTCCTGAATGCTGTTTTCGGCACATCCTCTTCTCTTATCCTCAGCTGGTGATACCCCGATCTCAGATCTATTTTGGAGAAACAACCTGCTCCTGCTAGCTGGTCGAATAGATCGTCGATCCTTGGCAACGGGTATCTATTCTTGGTAGTGACCTTGTTCAACTGCTTGTAGTCGATACAAAGTCTGAGAGATCCATCCTTCTTTTTCACAAATAGCACTGAAGCACCCCAAGGTGAGGTACTCGGTCGGATGAATCCTCTATCTACCAACTCTTGCAACTGCTCTTTAAGCTCCTTCAATTCTGCTGGTGCCATCCTGTAGGGAGGGATAGAGATCGGTCTAGTTCCAGGCATCAATTCTATCTCGAACTCTATCTCCCTAGCAGGTGGTAAACCTGGCAGCTCGTTTGGGAAAACATGTATGAACTCTCTGACCACTGGCACTGAGGCGGGCTCTCTAATATGACTATCCAGCTCCCTCACATGAGCCAGAAAACCCTGACAACCCCTCCTGAGCAACCTACGAGCCTGAAGGGCTGATATCAAACCTCTAGGTGTACTCCCCCTGTCTCCTCTGAAGACAACCTTTGACCCATCCTGACATCTGAACTTGACTACCTTGTCTCTGCAGTCCAAGGTAGCACCATGGGTAGATAGCCAATCCATCCCTAGAATGACGTCAAAATCTGTCAAATCTAGAACCACAAGGTCGGCTGAAAGGCATCTCCCCTCTAAAAAAACTGGACTATACTGGCAGACTGACTCTGGCACTGACGGGTCATACTTGGGTCCACTGACCCATAGGGGACACTCTAACCTAGAGACCATCAATCCCAACCTCTCGACGGCCCTCGGAGCAATGAAAGAATGCAATGCACTAGGGTCCAATAATGCATACACATCAGAACAACCAATGATGAGATTACCTGACACCACGGTGTTGGATGTGTTTGTCTCCTGCTGAGTCATTGTGAAGATCCGCGCTGGAGCTGATGGACCTTCACCTCTAAAACCCGCTGAAGAAGAGGCTGCCCCTCTCCCTCGGCCTCTGCCACTTGCCTGAGTCACGGCTGGAGCCACTGGCTGAACCACACTACCAGAAGCTGTCTGCTGAGACTGTACCATAGAAGCTACTCTAGGACACTCCCGTGCCATGTGTCCCTCCTGCCCACATCTAAAGTAGGCTATCGTCCCAACCAGACACACTCCTTTGTGCGGCTTCCCACACTTCTTACATACTGCATTATCTGCGCTAGAGCTTGAGCCACTACCTAATCCCAGACCAGACTTGATCTTGCTCCAGAACTTGTTCTTCTTAGACTTGGCTTTACCCCATCTCTTACTGCCTGAACTCAGAGAAGAAGGGTCTAACCTTCCCCCTCCTGGGGTCTTGGAACTAGAAGGCTGTGCCATTGACTGCTTAACTTTCCCCTCGATGATTGCACTAGCCTCCATCCTCCGAGCCATATCCACTATGGCATGGAAACTCTCTCTCTCTGCTGACTGAATCAAGGAGGAATACCTGGAATGGAGCCTCATGATATACCTCCTTGACTTCTTCTGATCTGTATCCAGATTCTGCCCAGCAAACGGCAACAGCTCCAAGAATCTGTTTGTATACTCATCCACACTCATCTCATCGGTCTGCCTCAACTGTTCAAACTCAATCATCTTCAATTCTCTTGAATTGTCAGGGAAAGCCCATCCTGCAAACTCATTGGCAAACTCCTCCCATGATAGGCTATCCAACCTCGGGTTCACATAGTTCTTAAACCACTCTCGGGCCTTCTTACATTTCAGTGTGAACCCAGCCATCTGAATGGCTCTACTATCATCAGCTCATATCTCATCTGTAATTGTCTTGACCCTCTCAAGGTACACAAACGAGTCATCACCGGTTTCAAACTGGGGAGCACCCAGCTTCATGTAATCGGTCATCTTGACCTTGCTCCCTCCAGCTGAGCTAGGCTTAGGCATTTGGGTTACTGGTACAGTAGGTGCTGCAGGTGGTGGAGGAGGTGCAGCATCCCCCGAGGTAGGGTTTGCTGTATCTGGATGGTAGGGTGAGGGTGGATACATAGGGTATTGTGGGTACGGTGGGTAGAAAGGTGGGTATGGCATCTGAGAGTGATGAGGGTTAAAACTGGGGTACTCCGATGTACCTCCCATCGAATACCCAGGATTATGTGAAAAGGGAGGGTAGTAAGGTGGCTGAACAAATCCCGAGGCCTGAGTGCCTCATTGGGACTCTCCCATTCCCTCTTCCGACATACTTACTCTGAGACTGCCATCACTCCTCTGATCCACATCCATCTGATCCCCCACATCCTCTGACATATCTCCTTGCACTGTTTCCCTCACTGATCTGCTTCTACCCAGATCCAAAGACCTTCTAGGGTCTCTTACTGCTCTTTCTCTGCTGGACCTACTTGACATTGCCCTAGGCAATGCAGGAGGACGGGCATCAGTGCCCTCGTCCTGGGGTGGTACTCCAGTCAATCGTGCAGATCGACGAGTTCCTCTCATCCTGTTTTCTGAAAAATAGTACACATCACATAGAACATTAGCATCAAATGGTTCATGTGCAAACACATGAACCCGCATCACATACATCACATATCATAGCATAACATTAATGCACATGCATATAATCATGGCATTTCACATCATCATTCAAGACAGGACTCTTTATCCTATCCTAGTGGACATGATCTCCCTATTGTGCTTGACCTTCTATAACATCTATGAGCCCGACACTTTAGGTCTGACCATATGAACCTAGGGCTCTGATACCACTCTGTAACGACCCGAAAACCGGACCGCTACCGGCGCTAGGATCTAGATCGGCTTAAGGCCGCCGGGACCCGTAGCAAGCCTAACATACATCCTGTGAACCTGTTTAATCCCATACATGATCAACAACATACATAAAAATTTGAACTTTTCTTTTCATTCATTCATTTGCCAAACTCAACCTGTGCATGCACTATACATAAACATAATCATAAACATTAACCCCTCCTTGGAGTCTCATCAATGCTCCAATGGGGTGACATAACATGTATTGAGTTTGGTTCATAATAATCATCATTAAATATTAAGATCATGTACTAGAAAGGGATTGACATACTACTATGGTCAAGCACAACTCTAAACTTTCTTAAACATCATTACATTACATTCAATACTACTCTTTTACATGACTGTACTAAACATAACATATTTAACATTTATCATGTCCACACTAGCTATTACATGACCATAACTTCATTACTCTTGCTGACCTCCTGGTTTACCCTGTGCCTGTAAACCTGGGGGTTAAGGGAGAGGGGTGAGCTACTAGAGCCCAGTGAGCAGAATAATAAAACATTATAATTAAACCACATGATAATATGGAATGCATCACATCACAACTAATCACATCAAGGATGAATTTGTCACCAATAGTCCTCAACACATTCCAATAGTGCCAGGGGCGTAGAATGGGCCTCGACCTGGTCTTTCTCTTATCATAACATACATAACATAACATTCCTATAATGCCAGGGGCGTAGAATGGGCCTCGACCTGGTCTTTCTCTTACTATAGTGCCAGGGGCATAGAATGGGCCTCGACCTGGACTTCCATACCATACCATATCACATCAAGTCATACCATACGAGGACTAAAGGATCATTCAACATTCATCCATATCATCAACATAATATGCAATGCAACATATTCGTGAATTCTAATGCAAACATCCTATTATATCTCATGGCATTCATGATGCGTGAATCATGCTAAAACTGATTTATTTCTATTTTAAAACATAAGAAGTTATTCCACTCACCTCTGGCTGAAGCCCTAATGACTCTGAAGCAGCTATCTCACTGCTGAGGTCCTCGGTTCCTCGGGTCCGAACCTACACAGGTGGACTCAAATGAGGGACCTAACACACATAAACATGACTCTGAAATACCCCCCCAAAAACCCCCTAAAACACCTTAAAACAATCATGGAAATCATGCAAAGGAGGGCTGAATAGGGCACTTTCGGCGGCAGGTTCGGCGGCCGAAAGGCCCTCCAGAGCCGAAACTCATGCACCTTCGGCGGCACTTTCGGCGGCCGAAGGTTCCCTCTAGAGACGAAACTCATGCATGTTCGGCGGCACCTTCGGCGGCCAAAACTCCCTTCCAGAGCCGAAAGTCTACTTTCGGGGGCAGAGTTCGGCAGCCGAAAGAGCCTTCGGCTGCCGAACCTGGTTTCTCCCAAAGGGCAGAAACTCGGTTCCAACATGCACAAATGCCTCCCAACTCATACAATCATGCATTTTCCTATTCTACAACATACATACTCAAGCATACAAGCTCCTAGGGGCTTCAAACTATCTTAAACCCCATCTACAATACATCAAACATGCATAACCAACATACATTGTTCATAAACGCACAGTAAACCCATAAACTTCACATAAACCTACACATGCATTTCTACCCCATAAAACCTCATAAAACTTACTTAAAACATGTAATGAAGTATGGATCTACTCTTACCTCTTGTAGAACGAGAGGAGAGACGATCCAACTCGGAGATGGGAGAGATCCGCTCTTTGGTCTCCAAGTTTCCAAAACTTGCTCTTTTTGCTCAAATCTCTTCAAATCAACATAAAGCTTGTTAAAACGTGAAAGATAGGAGGAAAAACATCAAAAACGAACCAAAGGAGAGCATGAACTCACTGTGGCCGAAAATGGGGAGAAAACTCGCCCGTTTCGACCATGAAGCTCTTATATAGGGCTGGCAGACCACCTTTCGGCAGCCGAACGTGCCCCCACATCTCATGCAAGTTCGGCGGCCGAACCTTTGAGATTTTCGAAAGTCTAACTTGCCCCCCTAAACCATCCAATCTTCGGCGGCCGAACTTGAGGTTCGGCGACCGAACCTGAAAATGCCTCCTTGGTCCTCTTTCATTCAAAACTCAATTCCTTTCTTACTTAAAATCATCAAATACCTTCAAACATTTTATAAAAACATGATTTTACCCTTCTAGAGGTTTCTGACATCCGAGATTCTACCGGACAGTAGAAATTCCGATACCGGAGTCTAGCCGGGTATTACAATCATACATATTGAGGGCTAATGGATCATCCAACATTCATCCACATCAACAACATAGAATGCAATGCATCATATTCGTGAGATTCTAATGCAACAACCTAAAATATATCATGGTATTCGTGATGCATGAACATGCTCAAAACTTTGTTATTTTAATACATAGTTCAGTTCTACTCACCTCTGGCTGACTCTGATCTAACTCTGAAGCAGCTGACACACTGATGGGCTCCTCGGTTCCTCGAGTCCGATCCTACACAGGTGGACTCATATGAGGTACCAAACATGGACTAACATGACTCTAAACAACTCCCCAAAACCCCCTAAAACACCTCAAAACATTCATGCAAAACAGGCAAAGGAAGGCTGGACAGGGCACCTTCGGCAGCCGAACCCTCCTCCAGATCTGAAAGTCATGCACCTTCGGCGGCCGAAAGTTCTCTCCAGATCCGAAACTCATGCATGTTCGGCGGCAGGTTCAGCGGCCGAAACTGCCCTCCAGAGCCGAAAGTCCAAACTTTTGGGGGCAAGCTTAGGCGGCCAAGCATGCTACCACAGGCAGGTTCGGCGGCCGAAAGTGCCTTCGACTGCCGAACCTGAGTTCTTCCAGAAATGGCAGAACTCAGCCTCTCACATGCACATTGCCTCCCAAACTTTCCAAACATGCATTCAACACTTCTAAAACATGCATACCCACATACATGAGCATATAGGGGTCTCAAACTATCCTAAACCCCAACAACTACACAAATAACAACTCATACAACATACATTCACCATAAACTTATCATTAACCTAAACATGCATTTCTACCCCAAAAATCTCATAAAACTTGTTTAAAACATGGAATGAGCTAAAGATCTACTCTTACCTCTTGAAGATCGAGAGGGAAGGCGACCTAAACTTGGAGAAATGGAGGAAGAGAGCTCCTGGGTCTCCAAGCTTCAAATCTTGATCTTAGCTCCAAAAATCTCCAAAACCAAGTTAGAACTCGTTAAAACTTGAAAGATTTGAGAAAAATCATCAAAACCAACCATGGGAGGGCATGGACTCACCGTTGGCCGAAAATAGGGGAGAAAACTCGCTCATTTTCGGCCATGGGGCCTTTTATAGGTGGCTGGCCAGGCCACCTTCGGAAACCGAAGGTGACTCCAAAACTCATGCATGTTCGGCGGCCGAACCTGGATTTTCCCTTTATGGTCTTTTCATTCAAAACTCAATTTCTTTCTTACTTAAAATCATAAAATACTTAAAAACATTTTAGAAAAAACATATTCTTACCCTTCTAGAGCGTCTCGACATCCGAGATTTCGCCGGACAGTAGGAATTCTGATGCCGGAGTCTAGCCGGGTATTACAGGCTGTCCCTCTTCCTCGACCTCGCCCTCTGATACGGATTCAATAGGGCAAATTTCTAACAATGGTGTGGAGCAAACTTATGTCATTCAAATGGATCTAAAAGGAGTTCAAAATCATATTCATATGATCCATATATATTTGGGGCGTGCTTCAACTCATATGGGACAGATTTGGTGCAACACTTGCAATCATAGGCTTAGGGAGCCTAATCAAACCCATGGGCTAAAACTACACAGAGGGAAGCCTAAAGTGAAGATCAAGGCTTTTGTGAAGATTCAGCTTTGTTATGATGGGCTTGCTATATTTTTGTTATTTGAACACTTATTTTATTTTAGCTTTGTTTGGGCTTGTATTCTGGCCATATTTTATCTTTTAAGTTTTAGAGTGTTGGGCCATATTTTGGGCTTATGTTTTAATACTTGTGTTATTTTAGTGTGTGATTGGGCTTGGGCCTTATGTGTTTAAGTCAGGCCCAAGAAGAGTGTCTTAGGGTTTTATTTATTTTTCTCCTTACTATATAAGGATAAGAAACAATTGTAAGAGGGGGCTTTTAATCAAAAATTTCATAATTTCTTTCATGCCTTTGGCGTGTATTGCTTTGAGTGAGAGTGAGGATTTGCTTTCATCAATTGCACCAGGAATCTTGGCTAACTTATCAACTATTCGTTGTGGCGTTTGTCGGATTCTCATCTAAATCCTTCGATCATTGGTGTTTCAGCTTCTCTAAGTTTGGGGTGCCATAGGAGGTGGGTTTATCAAATCTTTGGATTCCATATCTACTTGTGCGTGTGGGTTTGAGGCTTGTGCCATAGGGTTCCGCGTCACCCTCTGCCCTGAGATGTGGCTAAAGCTGGTGGCTGAGCTACACTGCCAGAAACTGTCTACTGGGACTGTGCCATCAAAGTTGCATTGGGACACTCACATGCTATGTGCCCCTCCTGTCCACATCTGAAACAGGCTGTAGTCCCAAACCGACAAATCCCTTTGTGCGGCTTATCGCACCCCACACATCCAAAGCTGTCAGAACTAAAGCTTAAATCGCCGCCCATTCCCAGAACAGACTTCAATCTGTTCCAAAACTTGTTCTTCTTTGGCTTCTTAGTGGATCTATTCCACTTTTTATTTTCTGAGGCGGCTACACGTAGATCTCTGCTTTTCCTTATATTTTAATGAGTTTTAAGTAAGTTTTAAGGAGATTTGATGTATGTGTTTGGGTAGATATGCTTGATAGGGTTTATGTGAGTTTTGTACCCAATGTATGATTACATGATGTTTTGTTGGGGTTTTAAGTTAGTTTATGCCCCTTTATACATGTGGGAGTGAGTATGCATGTTTGGGAGAGAGTATGTAAGGATTTGGGGTGTATTGAGTTTGGTTTTTTGGCTTGGCAGAATCGGACCTGTCGTCTAGAGGGGATCAGGTTCGGCCGCCGAAAGGAGTTTCGGCCGCCGAACCTGCATGGGAGGCAGTCTTTCGGCTGCCGAACGTGCCCCCGAAAGCTGAGTTTCGTTTCTGTCCGGGGGTTTCGGCCGCCGAACCTGCCGCCGAACCTACCCGAGTTTCGTCTCTGGAAGGGACTTTCGGCCGCCGAAAGTGCCCTGTCCAGCCGTTTCTTGGGTGTTTTCTATGCATATTTTAGTGATGGTTAGAGGAGTTTTTGGGGGTATGTTTATTAGTTGTTTAGAGTATGTTTGGCACCTCATTCGAGTCCACCTGTGTAGGATCGGACCCGAGGGACCGAGGAGGCCAGTAGTGCTAGCAGTTGCAGAGTCAGTAAGCGTCTGCCAGGAGGTGAGTAGAACTAAACTTAATCTTTTATGTACGAAATCTAATGCCTAAAGCATGTTCATGCATCATGATTACATGTAATAGGATTGATTGCACTAGTTTCACGAATATGGCGCATTGCATTATTTGATGTTGATTCAGGAGGTTTGGACCAAGGCGACTTCAATAGCCCATTTCTGTCATTGAGTCTTGGGTAAGTCCTTTGAGAGCCGGACAAGTACATATAGGAAAGTCCCTGTGAGCTCTCTGTGGACTAGGTACCCTGTCATGTATGTGAAAGTCCTGTGTGAGCTCCTTTGGGGGAGCCGGGCACCGACAGAGGGAATTTTGAGGTCATGTCCGATCCTTGAGAGGAAAGGATGCTAGCAAAAAGAACTCTCAGAAACAGGTCCGTGGGGAGTAGATTTTGCATGAACCCCGAGACGGACAAGATACAGTTATGTGATTTCTTTGTGTTATGAAGCATTTCATGAGAGCATGTAATTAATGAACTGTTTTCTATGTTTCTACTCACTGGGCTTTTTAGCTCACCCCTCTCCCCTAACCCCAGTTTTGCAGGTCAGAGGTAGGCCAGGAAGACGTCAAGGTAAAAGGCTTGTAATAGTATTAGCTTAGTACTTTTAGTGTGGACATGTAATGTAATTTGAGATAAGGTTATGTAATGTAAAGTATAGTAGAGTTATGTTTATGGATTAGTACTGTGCTTGGCCCTGAGACTTGGTTAGTCCCTGTTTAATACATGATGTATGTTTTGGTTTAATGTGGAGTTGAGTTTGAACTAATCTTGTGGCATGTGTTGTTTACCACGCTATGGTAATGGATGAGGACCCTAGTGGAGGTCTTGTGTTGTGGTTTGATGCATGCACAGGTTAGGTTCTAGTTCCTTGGATGTAATCCCAGCTTGATGTATGTTATGTTGACCCAGCTAGAGTTTCGATGAGGGCTCTAGTAGGGGATCCTTTTATGTTTTCAGTTATGTTGCATACAGGTCAAACTCGGTATTTACATCATATGTTTCAGTTTTTATGTTAAAGTTTTGATCATGTATGGGATTTGACCAGGTGATAGGAGGTATGTTTGGCTTGCTACGGGTCCCGGCGGCCTTAAGCCAATCTGGATCCTAGCGCCGGTGGCGGTTCGGGCCGTTACAGAGGGGTATCGGTTTCGGGTCGTTGCAGTGGGTTTATCAAATCTTTGGATTCCATATCTACTTGTGCGTGTGGGTTTGAGGCTTGTGCCATAGGGTTCCGCGTCAGTTGGTATCAGAGCCAAAGTGAGGTAAATTCTGATTTATCTTAGGATCTAGGGTTTTTGAGTTTTCCTTATCTTTCTTGTTGATTTCGGTGAAAACTTCTGTATCCATGACTGCGCCTTCTTGATAAATTATCACATAATCTCTTTTGGAGAAAAAAAAATTCGAAATCTAAAAAAAAAAAAACGAAATAAAAAATCGTCTTTGCCATATTTATCTTGATCTGGCCGAAATTGCAATATGCTTCCTTTTTCATCCATATTTCCTTATCTATCTCAATTGATTGCTGTAATTTATGGGAATCAATTTGAATTTTGAATTTTGAATTGGGATGAATCCAGATTAGGAGATAAAAGAAATTCTGCCTATTTCCTAAAGTGCACATTTAGGGCAATTGCATCTAAATTGATTTGATGTCAAATCCTTCTTTTAACACCAGAATTTTCGTCCATGTTTCTGATCTGAATGAAATTTACATTTTTCTTTTCTGATTCTATTTGTGGGGTTTTGATACTTTCCTTTTTGGGTAGATTTAAATAGATCCGTATTTAATTTGCGTTGAAGCGAATTAAATCCAAACTTTTGTCCATATTCGTTTTTATTTGAATTCAAAGTTTTGTTTTTGATTTAAGCTTGCTTTTGCTTCCTTGACATTGCTGGAGTATTGTTTGCTTGGGTCTATACTCTAGTTGATATTTTTCAAGTAGCACAAAGCCTAGTTCGTGTGTTACTTTCCAAATTGTCAGTGTCTTCTTTCTAGTTTTTTTTTTGCGCACTTCCTTCTTTCTTTTAGGTTTTCTTCTTTGTTTCATTAAACGCACCTTATGGTTAGTTTGTTGACCTTAGTTTCTGAAGTGCAATTGAAGAATCAGCAAAAGAATGGTAAGAGTGCAGACACTTGAGTACTTTCTTTTTTAACACAATATTTGCTAGTTCTGTTTGTTCTTTGTTGATTTAAGGTAGGATGAGTAAAGACAAGAATGTGGTGGATCGTACTGATGGAAGTGAATCGAATATGGGTAACGATTATAAGCTCTTTAAGAAGTCAGTCAGTGGTGAGTTACAAAGGCTCAATAAGACTCTTGAGAGGTTGACTGAAACTATGGAGAGTTTGAATGTCTCACAAGCTTCCACTTCTACAAGAATACCTCAAAGAACTCCTAATTGCAATAATGATTGTGATGATTCGGATGTGTTGGTTAATAATGTGTTGATTGCTGCACATTGTGAGATGCTTGTTGCTAGGTGTGCTTTGAATATGCAGGTTAAGAAAGAAAGCCTAGAACAACGGGAAAACATATTTCACACTAGATGTTTAGTTAATGGAAAAGTGTGTACTCTCATTATTGATGGAGGTAGTTGCACAAATGTGGCTAGTGTGTATATGGTGGAGAAATTGGGCTTGGCTTCTATTGAACACCCTAAGCCATACAGATTGCAATTGTAACGACCCGAAAATCGGACCGCTACCGGCGCAAGGATCCAGATCGGCTTAAGGCCGCCGGGACCCGTAGCAAGCCTGACATCTAACATGTAAACCTATATAATCCCATACATGATCAACAACATACATAAAAATTAAAACTTTTCTTTTCATATACATCAACCATACTCAACCTGTGCATGCACTGTAAATAACATAAATCATAAACATTGATCCCTCTGTGGGATCTCATCAGTGCCCCCAAATGGGTGACACAACATATGTTGAGTTGGTTTACATAAACATCATAAAATCTCTAAGATCATGTAATAAAAGGGATAACAACCATCTATGGTCAAGCACACCTCTAACATCCATAAACATCATTACATAACTATACTGTACTTTTACATTACATCGTACTACGATTTGTCATGTCCACATTCTATCTATTACACAACAAGCTTTACTCTAACCGACCTCCTCTTCTATCCTGTACCTGCAAGCCTGGGGAAAAAAGGGAGAGGGGTGAGCTAAAAGCCCAGTGAGTTGAACTATAAAACATAATAACACTATGCTCCAATGAGATGCATCATAACACAGACAATTCACATAAGGGTTGGGTGAACTTGTCACCAATTAGTCCAAGCTAACTCTGTGCCAGGCCGTAGCATGGGGTCCTGGTCTTCCTGTCATACATACATTACTTACCATTATCCCAGGGCCTCCTCTGGGCTCCTGGTCTTTGAGTCCCATTACCGTGCCAGGTCGTAGAATGGGGTCCTGGTCTTTCCTTACTCTGTGTCAGGCCGTAGAATGGGGTCCTGGTCTTCCTGTCATGGACTAATTGGGTCATCCAACATTCACCCACATCAACAACAATCGATGCAATGCGGCATATTCGTGAACACTAATGCAATCATCCTATTGCATAATCATGATGCATGAAACATGATAAAACATTTAATTTAAAAGATTAAGTTTAGTTCCACTCACCTCTGGCTGACTTTGACAACACCGAAGCAGCTGAACTCACTGCTGGGGTCCTCGGTTCCTCGGGTCCGAACCTACACAGGTAGACTCAAATGAGGGACCAAACACACCTGAACATAACTATAAACTACTCCCCAAAAACCCCCTAAAACATCTTGAAACAACCATACAAAATCATGCAAAGGAGGCCTGGACAGGGCACTTTCGGCGGCAGGTTCGACGGCCGAAAGTCCCTCCAGAGCCGAAAGTCAGGCAGGTTCGGCGGCACCTTCGGCAGCCGAAACTCCCAGACAGAGACGAAACTCATGCATGTTCGGCGGCACTTTCGGCGGCCGAAACTGCCAGACAGAGACGAAAGTCTCCCTTTCGAGGGCAAGCTTCGGCAGCCGAAAGGCTGCCTCCCCAGCCATGTTCGGCGGCCGAAAATCCTTCGGCTCCGAACCTGGTTTCTGCCAAAGGGCAGAAACTTGGCTCCCTTTGCACATTTCGCCTCCAAACCTTTCAAACATGCAACAAACCTATTCTACAATACTCATACACAAGCATACATGTTCCTAGGGGTCTCAAACCATCATAAACCCCATCTACAATACATCAAGCATCCACATTGTCCATGAACATACATTTATACCCATAAACATAACCATAACCTAAACATGCATTCTATCCCATAGATCTACTTAAAACTTACTTAAAACATGCAATGAGCTTAAGATCGGCTCTTACCACTTGAAGATCGAGAGAGAGACGACCTAAACTCGAAGTTGGGAGAGATTGGGTTCTTGAACCTCCAAGCTCCAAAACTTTGCTCAAAAGCTTTAATCTTCAAAACAAAGTTAAAACAAATGAAAATCTTGAACGATTTAGAGGAAAAACATCAAAGATGGGTGAGGGACGGCGAAGAGCTCACCTTGGCCGAAAATGGGGAAAAAGCTCGCCCGTTTTCGGCTAAGGGACCCTTTTATAGTGGCTGGCCAGACCACGTTCGGGGGCCGAATGTGCCTCCGCATGCATGCCATGTTCGACGGCCGAACCTGGACTTCCCTCACTTATGCTTTCGGAGGCCTAAAGCACACCCGCAATGCATGCATGTTCGGCGGCCGAACTTGAGGTTCGGCGGCCGAACCTGAGTTTTCCTCCAATGCTATTTTCATGCAAAAACTCATTTTCTTTCATGCTTAAAACATAAAACACATTAAAACATTTTATGAAAACATGATTTTACCCTTCTAGAGGCTTCCGACATCCGAGATTCCACCGGACGGTAGGAATTCCGATACCAGAGTCTAGCCGGGTATTACATTCTCCCCCCCTTAAGAACATTCGTCCCCGAATGTTCCTCAACTAGCACATGCAAGGCATACAACATATTATACACATAAAACACATGAAACATATAAGAAACCAACCTTAGAAAAGATAAGAGTACTGCTGGAGCATGGACTCCCGTGTCTCCCAGGTGCATTCTTCCATATTGTGGTGGTTCCAAAGGACTTTCACCATCGGGATTTCCTTGTTTCTCAGCTTCCTGATTTGAGTGTCCAGAATCCGTACCGGCTGCTCAACATAGGTGAGATCCTCTTGGATTTCCACATTAGGCTCACTAAGAACCTTGCCCGGATCTGACACGAACATTCTCAACATAGAAACATGGAAAACCGGATGGATTCTCTCCATTGAAGCAGGTAAATCCAGCTTGTATGATACATTATCAATCCTTTGCAGGACTTCAAAGGGTCCGATGTACCGCGGAGCCAGCTTACCCTTCTTCCCGAACCGAACCACTCCTTTCATTGGAGACACCTTGAGCAATACCAGATCCCCCTCCTGGAACTCTACTTGCCTTCTGCGGATGTCTGCATAACTCTTCTGTCTGCTTGCAGCAGTCTTGATTCTTTCTCTGATTAAGGGTACCACCCTGCTGGTGATCTCTACTAGCTCAGGCCCTGCCAAGGCCTTTTCTCCAACTTCCTCCCAGCAAACAGGTGACCTGCACTTCCTCCCATATAAAGCTTTATATGGAGCCATCCCGATGCTAGCATGATGGCTGTTATTGTAGGCAAACTCCACCAAAGGTAGATGCTGCCTCCAAGAACCGCCAAAGTCCAGCACACACATTCTTAGCATATCTTCTATGGTCTGGATGGTCCTCTCTGACTGTCCGTCTGTCTGTGGATGGAAGGCAGTGCTAAAATCCAACTTGGTACCCATGGCATCCTGCAGACTCCGCCAAAACCTGGAGGTGAACTGGGGTCCTCTATCTGACACTATAGAAACAGGAACCCCATGCAGTCTGACTATCTCTTCAACATACACCTGCGCCAATTTGTCCACAGAATAGCCACTCCTGACAGGGATGAAGTGAGCAGATTTGGTGAGTCTGTCCACAATCACCCATATGGAGTCCAATCTGTTGGACGTCGCCGGTAACCCCACTACGAAGTCCATAGCTATATTCTCCCATTTCCACTCTGGAATAGGTAGCGGGTTAAGCATTCCAGCCGGCTTCTGATGTTCCAGCTTCACCCTCTGACACACTTCGCAGGCTTACACAAACTGTGCCACTTCTCTCTTCATAGCTGGCCACCAATAAACCTTTTTCAGATCCTGATACATCTTGGTGGCCCCGGGGTGAATGCTGTATCTTGCATTATGAGCCTCTCTCATAATGTCTCCTTTTAGCCCTATGTCATCTGGTACACACAATCGACTCCCATAGCGGAGGATCCCCTTATTGTCGAATCTGAACTCACTGTCCTTGCCTGACTGAACAGTCCTGGCAATCTTCACTAATTCTGGGTCCTCATGCTGTTTCTGAGCCACCTGCTCCAGAAACACAGGTGTCACTCTCATCTGGGCCACTAAAGCACCTGTACCAGACAACTCCAACTGTAGACCTTCATCGATGAGCTTGTAAAACTCCTTCACCACTGGTCTCCTCTCTGCCGTGATGTGGGATAGACAGCCTAGTGACTTCCGGCTTAGGGCGTCTGCCACGACATTTGCCTTACCCGGATGATACTGAATTTTGCAATCATAGTAACTCAGCAGCTCCACCCATCTCCTCTGTCTCAAGTTCAAATCTCTTTGACTCAGGATGTACTGCAGGCTCTTATGATCTGTAAAGATCTCACATTTTACCCCATAGAGATAGTGCCTCCACATCTTGAGTGCAAAGATTATTGCTGCCATCTCAAGGTCATGTGTGGGGTAATTCAACTCATGCTTCTTTAGCTGCCTCGAAGCATAAGCAATCACCCTCTCATTTTGCATCAGTACACAACCCAGTCCCACACGGGACGCATCACAAAAGACTGTAAAGTCCTCATCACTAGATGGCAGAGCTAAAACTGGTGCTAAAGTCAACCTCTTCTTAAGCTCTTCAAAACTCTCTTCGCACTGGTCGGTCCACAGAAACTTCTATTTTTTCCTGGTTAGTCTGGTCAGAGGAGCTGCTATTTTCGAGAAGTCCTGAACGAACCTCCTGTAGTAACCTGCCAAACCCAAGAAACTCCTGATCTCCGTCACTGAAGTGGGTCTAGGCCAGTTAGCCACAGTTTTTGTCTTCTTGGGGTCCACCTCTATCCCATTCTCTGACACTACATGCCCCAAGAATGAAATGCTCCTCAGCCAGAACTCACACTTAGAGAACTTGGCATACAAGCCATGTTCCCTCAAGGTCTGTAGAACCAACCTCAGATGATGGGCATGCTCCTCTACATTCTTGGAATACACTAAGATATCATCTATGAAGACAATAACAAAGTGATCCAGGTATTGACTAAACACTCTATTCATGAGATCCATGAATGCTGCAGGGGCGTTGGTTAACCCGAACGGCATTACAAGGAACTCAAAATGCCCATATCTGGTCCTGAAAGCCGTCTTTGGCACATCCTCATCTCTGATCCTCAGCTGGTGGTACCCAAATCTCAGATCTATTTTGGAGAAACAACCCGCTCCTGCTAGCTGGTCGAATAGATCGTCGATCCTTGGCAAAGGGTACTTGTTCTTGGTAGTGACTTTGTTCAACTGCCTGTAGTCGATACAAAGTCTAAGGGATCCATCTTTCTTTCTCACGAATAAAACTGGTGCACCCCAAGGTGAGGTACTCGGTCGGATGAAGCCCTTGTCTACCAGCTCCTGTAACTGCTCTTTCAATTCCTTCAATTCCGCTGGCGCCATCCTGTAGGGAGGGATAGAGATCGGTCGGGTTCCAGGCATTAGTTCTATCTCGAACTCTATCTCCCTAGCAGGTGGTAAACCTGGCAGCTCGTCTGGGAACACATCTAAGAACTCTCTAACCACTGGCATCGAGGCGGGCTCTCTGACCTGACTACTAAGCTCTCTCACATAAGCCAAATACCCCTGACATCCCCTCCTGAGCAACCTACGAGCCTGAAGAGCTGATATCAGACCTCTAGGTGTACCCCTCCTGTCTCCTCTGAAGATGACCTCAGACCCATCCTGACCTCTGAACCTGACTACCTTGTCCCTGCAGTCCAAGGTAGCACCATGGGTAGATAACCAGTCCATCCCTAGAATGACGTCAAAATCTGTCAAATCTAGAACCACTAGGTCGGCGGACAAGCATCTTTCCTCAACAAACACAGGACTACACTGGCAGACTGACTCTGCCACTGATGGATCATACTTGGGTCCACTGACCCAGAGAGGACACTCTAACCCAGAAGTCATCAGACCTAACCTCCCCACGGCTCTCGGAGCAATAAAAGAATGAGATGCACCAGGGTCCATCAAGGCATACACATCTGAACAACCAATGATTAAGTTACCTGCCACTACGGTGTTAGATGCATCCGCCTCCTGCTGTGTCATTGTGAAGATCCGTGCTGGAGCTGATGGACCTTCACCTCTGAAACCCGCTGAAGAAGAGGTTGCCCCTCTCCCTCTGCCTCTGCCACTGGCCTGAGTCATGGCTGGAGCTGCTGGCTACGCTACACTGCCTGAGGCTGTCTGCTGGGACTGAGCCATCGGGACTGCTCTTGGACATTCTCGAGCCATATGCCCCTCCTGACCACATCTGAAGCAGGCGTTCGTCCTAAACCGACATACTCCCTTGTGTGGCCTACCACACTTCGCACAAACTGCATTATCCGTACCAGAGCTTGAGCCACTTCCAAATCCCAGACTAGACTTAACCTTGTTCCAGAACTTATTCTTCTTACCCTTGGGCTTACCCCATCTCTTACTGCCTGAAGCTGCTGCACTCAAGGTAGAAGTGTAATGACCCGAAAATCGGACCGCTACCGGTGCTAGGATCCGGGTCGACTTAAGGCCGCCGGGACCCGTAGCAAGCCTAACATACATCCTGAAAACCTGATTAATCCCATACATGATCAACAACATACATAAAAATTTAAAACTTTTCTTTCATTCATTCCTCATACACCAAACTCAACCTGTGCATGCACTAAACATACTCATACACATGACCCCTCTGTGGGATCTCATCAATGCCCCAATGGGCGATACATCATAAGTTGAGTTGGTTAAACATAAACATCAATAGACATTAAGATCATGTATCAACAAGGGATTACAATAAACTATGGTCAAGCACACTTCTAAACCTCAATATCATTATACATAACATAACTATTCAATTGTACATCATCTTACAATTTATCATGTCCACTTTCTAACTATTACAAACATAAGACTTTACTCTTCTTGACTTCTCTGTCTAGCCCGTACCTGCAATCCTGGGGGATTAGGGAAAAGGGGTGAGCTACTAGAGCCCAGTGAGCAGAATAATAGAAAACAACATTTAAATCTCATGCCATCATGTAATGCAACACATCACAACAAATCACATCTCGGATGGTATTGTCACCAATAGTCCTCTACATTCCAAAGTGTCGGGACGTAGAATGGGTACAACCGGTCTTTCTCTTAACATAACATATCATGCATACCAATGTGCCAGGGACGTAGAATGGGAACAACCTGGACTTTCTCTTACATAGTGCCAGGGACGTAGAATGGGTACAACCTGGACTTCCATACCATATCATGTCATAACATCATCATACCATATGAGGACTAAAGGATCATCCAATAACCAATCCACATCAACATCATAAATGCAATGCAACATATTCGTGATTTCTAATGCAAACAACCTAATTCATCACATGGCATTCATGATGCATGAACATGCTCAACTGTATAATTCATTTGCTTTAAAAACATAAAGGTTTATTCTACTCACCTCTGGCCGAAGCTCTACTGACTCAGAAGCAGCTGACTCACTGCTGGGGTCCTCGGTTCCTCGAGTCTGAACCTACACAGGTGGACTCAAATGAGGGACCAAACAACTAGAACATAACTCTAAAAACATCCCCCAAAAACCCCCTAAAACACCTCAAAACAATCATGCAAAAACATTCAAAGGAAGGCAGAATAGGGCAGGTTCGGCGGCACCTTCAGCGGCCGAAAGTCCCTCCAGAGCCGAAACCCAGGCAGGTTCGGCGGCACCTTCGGTGGCCGAAAGTCCCAGACAGAGACGAAAGTCTCTTTTCAGGGGCAACTTCGGCAGTCGAAAGGCCTGCCTCCCCAGCCATGTTCGACGGCCGAAAGTTCCTTCGGCAGCCGAAAGGCCTGCCTCCCCAGCCATGTTCGGCGGCCAAAAGTTCCTTCGGCTGCCGAACCTGGTTTCTGCCAAAGGGCAGAAACTTGGCTCCTTTAAGCACATTTGCCTCCAAAACTTCCAATCATGCATTTAGCTCAACCAAAACATACAAATATACATACATTGGCTCCTAGGGGCTTCAAACTAACTTAAACCCCAACTACAACACACAACAATAACACAAATCCAACATACATTGCTCAAAACATAACATTAACTCAAAAACCTAACTATGAGCTAAACATGCATTCTATCCCATAGATCTTGCATAAAACTTACTTTAAACATGAAATGAGCTTAAGATCGGCTCTTACCTCTTGAAGATCGAGAAAGAGACGTCCTAAACTCGGAGGTGGGAGATTTTGAGTTCTTGAACCTCAAAGCTCCAAAACTTGCTTTAAACTCAAAAATCTTCAAAACAACATGAAAACTAGTGAAAATCTTGAAAGATTTGAAGGAAAAACTCAAGGATTGGTGAGGAACGGCGGAGAGCTCACCTTGGCCGACAATAGGGAGAAAAACTCGCCCGTTTTCGGCTAAGGGACCCTTTTATAGTGGCTGGCCAGGCCACGTTCGGGGGCCGAACGTGCCTCCGCATGCATGCCATGTTCGGCGGCCGAACGTGGCCTGGCCAGCCACTATAAAAGGGTCCCTTAGCCGAAAACGGGCGAGTTTTTCTCCCCATTGTCGGCCAAGGTGAGCTCTCCGCCGTTCCTCACCAATCCTTGAGTTTTTCCTTCAAATCTTTCAAGATTTTCACTAGTTTTCACGTTGTTTTGAAGATTTTCGAGTTTAAAGCAAGTTTTGGAGCTTTGAGGTTCAAGAACTCAAAATCTCCCACCTCCGAGTTTAGGACGTCTCTCTCTCGATCTTCAAGAGGTAAGAGCCGATCTTAAGCTCATTTCATGTTTAAAGTAAGTTTTATGCAAGATCTATGGGATAGAATGCATGTTTAGCTCATAGTTAGGTTTTTGAGTTAATGTTATGTTTTGAGCAATGTATGTTGGATTTGTGTTATTGTTGTGTGTTGTAGTTGGGGTTTAAGTTAGTTTGAAGCCCCTAGGAGCCAATGTATGTATATTTGCATGTTTTGGTTGAGCTAAATGCATGATTGGAAGTTTTGGAGGCAAATGTGCTTAAAGGAGCCAAGTTTCTGCCCTTTGGCAGAAACCAGGTTCGGCAGCCGAAGGAACTTTCGGCCGCCGAACATGGCTGGGGAGGCAGGCCTTTTGGCTGCCGAAGTTGCCCCCGAAAAGAGACTTTCGTCTCTGTCTGGGACTTTCGGCCGCTGAACCTGCCTGGGTTTCGGCTCTCGAGGGACTTTCGGCCGCCGAAGGTGCCGCCGAACCTGCCCTGTTCTGCCTTCCTTTGCATGTTTTTGCATGATTATTTTGAGGTGTTTTAGGGGGTTTTAGGGGGATGTTTTTAGAGTTATGTTCTAGTTGTTTGGTCCCTCATTTGAGTCCACCTGTGTAGGTTCGGACCCGAGGAACCGAGGACCCCAGCAGTGAGTTAGCTGCTTCTGAGTCAGTAGAGCTTCGGCCAGAGGTGAGTAGAATAAACCTTTATGTTTTTAAAGCAAATGAATTATACAGTTGAGCATGTTCATGCATCATGAATGCCATGTGATGAATTAGGTTGTTTGCATTAGAAATCACGAATATGTTGCATTGCATTTATGATGTTGATGTGGATTGGTTATTGGATGATCCTTTAGTCCTTATATGGTATGATGATGTTACGGCATGATATGGTATGGAAGTCCAGGTTGTACCCATTCTACGTCCCTGGCACTATGTAAGAGAAAGTCCAGGTTGTACCCATTCTACGTCCCTGGCACATTGGTATGCATGATATGTTATGTTAAGAGAAAGACCGGTTGTACCCATTCTACGTCCCGACACTTTGGAATGTAGAGGACTATTGGTGACAATACCATCCGAGATGTGATTTGTTGTGATGTGTTGCATTACATGATGGCATGAGATTTAAATGTTGTTTTCTATTATTCTGCTCACTGGGCTCTAGTAGCTCACCCCTTTTCCCTAATCCCCCAGGATTGCAGGTACGGGCTAGACAGAGAAGTCAAGAAGAGTAAAGTCTTATGTTTGTAATAGTTAGAAAGTGGACATGATAAATTGTAAGATGATGTACAATTGAATAGTTATGTTATGTATAATGATATTGAGGTTTAGAAGTGTGCTTGACCATAGTTTATTGTAATCCCTTGTTGATACATGATCTTAATGTCTATTGATGTTTATGTTTAACCAACTCAACTTATGATGTATCGCCCATTGGGGCATTGATGAGATCCCATAGAGGGGTCATGTGTATGAGTATGTTTAGTGCATGCACAGGTTGAGTTTGGTGTATGAGGAATGAATGAAAGATAAGTTTTAAATTTTTATGTATGTTGTTGATCATGTATGGGATTAATCAGGTTTTCAGGATGTATGTTAGGCTTGCTACGGGTCCCGGCGGCCTTAAGTTGACCCGGATCCTAGCACCGGTAGCGGTCCGATTTTTGGATCGTTACAGAATGGTATCAGAGCCCTAGGTTCATATGGTCGGACCTAGAGTGTCGGGCTCATAGAGGATATAGAAGGTCAAGCACAATAGGAAGATCATGTCCACTAGGATAGGATGTGGAGTCCTGTCTTGTTTGATAATGTGAAATGCCATGACTATATGCATGTGCATTAATGATATGTGATGTATGTGATGAGGGTTCATGTGTGCCCACATGAACCATATGATGCTAATGTTTGATTATTATATGCTGCCTTTCAGAAAACAGGATGAGGGGAACTCGTCGATCAGCACGATTGACTGGAGTGCCACCTGAGGATGAGGGCATGAGCGCCCGTCCTCCAGCATTGCCTAGGGCAATGTCTAGTAGGTCTAACCGAGAAAGAGTAGTAAGAGACCCTAGGAGGTCTTTGGATCTGGGTAGAAGCAGATCAGTCAGAGGAACAGTTCAGGGAGGAGCGTCTGAGGACATGGGGAATGATATGGATGTAGAGCAGAGAAGGGATGGCAGTCTGGGAGTTAGCATGTCAGAAGAGGGAATGGGAGAGTCCCAAGGAGGCACTCAGGCCTCGGGATTTGTTCAGCCACCCCACTACCCACACTTCTCACAAAATCCCGGGTATTCGATGGGAGGTACATCGGATTACCCTAGCTTCACCCCTTATACCACATAGATGCCATACCCACCCTACTACCCACCATATTCACAATACCCAATGTATCCACCCCCACCTTATTATCCAAACCCTACATCAGAAAATGTTGCCCCACCTTCACCACCTACAGAACCAGCAGCCCCAGCTACTCAACCTCCTAGACCTAGCTTAGCCAGTGGGAGCAAGGTCAAGATGACAGACTACATGAAGTTGGGTGCTCCCCAGTATGAAAAAGGGAATGACCCGTTTGTGTACCTTGAAAGGGTTAAGGTGATCACAGATGAGATTGAGGCTGATGATAGTAGAGCCATTCAGATGGCTGGGTTCACGCTTAAGTGCAAGAAGGCACGAGAGTGATTCAAGAACTATGTGAACCCGAGGGTAGACAGCATGTCTTAGGAAGAGTTTGCAAACGAGTTTGCAGTATGGGCTTTTCCCGATAGTTCAAGGGAGCTGAAGATGATAGAGTTTGAACAGTTGAGGCAGACTGATGAGATGGGTGTAGAGGAGTTCACAGACAGATTCTTGGAGCTGTTGCCATTTGCAGGGCAAAACCTTGACACAGACCAGAAAAGGTCAAGGAGGTATATCATGAAACTCCACTCCAGATATTCCTCCTTGATCCATTCAGCAGATAGGGAGAGCTTCTATGCCATAGTGGATATGGCACGGAAAATGGAGGCCAGTGCCATCGTTCAGGGAGCAGTTAAGCAGTCAGTGGCACAGCCTTCTGGTTCCAAGACCCCAGGCTCTTCTTCTCTGAGTGCAGCAGCTTCAGGTAGCAAAAAGTGGAGTAACACCACTAGGAAGCCCAAGAAGAACAAGTTTTGGAACAAGGTCAAGTCTAGTCTGGGACTAGGGAGTGGCTCAAGCTCTGGCGCGGATAACGCAGTTTGTGCAAAGTGTGGTAGGCTACACAGGGGAGTTTGTCGGGCTGGGACAGCAGCTTGCTTCAGATGCGGGCAAGAGGGACACATGGCTCGGGAGTGTCCTAGGGCAGCTTTTGGAGCATAGTCTCAGCAGACAGCTTCTGGTAGTGTGGCTCAACCAGCAGCTCCAGCCATGACTCAGGCCAGTGGCAGAGGCAGAGGGAGAGGGGCAGCCTCTTCTTCAGCGGGTTTCAGAGGTGAAGGTCCATCAGCTCCAGCACGGATCTTCACAATGACTCAGCAGGAGGCAGATGCATCTAACACCGTGGTGGCAGGTAACTTAGTCATTGGTTGTTCAGATGTGTATGCCTTGATGGACCCTGGTGCATCTCATTCTTTTATTGCTCCGAGAGCCGTCCAGAGGTTTGGGTTGATGATCTCTGAGTTAGAGTGTCCTCTCTGGGTCAGTGGACCCAAGTGTGATCCATCAGTGGCAGAGTCAGTCTGCCAGTGTAGTCCTGTGTTTGTTGAGGGAAGATGCTTGTCCGCCGACCTGGTGGTTCTAGATTTGATAGATTTTGACGTCATTCTAGGGATGGACTGGTTATCTACCCATGGTGCTACCTTGGACTGCAGGGACAAGGTAGTCAGGTTCAGAGGTCAGGATGGATCAGAGGTTGTCTTCAGGGGAGACAGGAGGGGTACACCTAGAGGTCTGATATCAGCTCTTCAGGCTCGTAGGTTGCTTAGGAAGGGATGTCAGGGGTATTTGGCTCATGTGAGAGAGCTTAGCAGTCAGGTTAGAGAGCCCGCCTCGGTGCTAGTGGTTAGAGAGTTTCTAGACGTCTTCCCAGACAAGCTACCAGGTTTACCACCTGCTAGGGAGATAGAGTTCGAGATAGAATTGATGCCTGGAACCCGACCGATCTCTATCCCTCCCTACAGGATGGCTCCAGCCGAGTTGAAAGAATTGAAGGAACAGTTGCAAGAGTTGGTAGAAAAGGGCTTCATCCGACCGAGCACTTCACCTTGGGGTGCACCAGTTTTGTTCGTGAGAAAGAAGGATGGATCCCTAAGGCTTTGTATCGACTACAGGCAGTTGAACAAAGTCACTACCAAGAATAAGTACCCGTTGCCTAGGATCGACGATCTATTTGACCAGCTAGCCGGAGCAGGTTGTTTCTCCAAAATAGATCTGAGATCGGGGTACCATCAGTTGAGGATCAGAGAAGATGATGTGCCAAAGACAGCTTTCAGGACCAGATATGGGCATTTTGAGTTCCTTGTAATGCCGTTCGGGTTAACCAACGCCCCTGCAGCATTCATGGATCTCATGAATAGAGTGTTTAGCCAGTACCTGGATCACTTTGTTATTGTCTTCATAGATGATATCTTGGTGTATTCCAGGAATGCAGAGGAGCATGCCCATCATCTGAGGTTGGTTCTGCAGACCTTGAAGGAACATGGCCTGTATGCCAAGTTCTCTAAATGTGAGTTCTGGCTGAGGAGCATCTCATTCTTGGGGCATGTAGCGTCAGAGAATGGGATAGAGGTGGACCCCAAGAAGACAGAAACTGTGGCTAACTGGCCTAGACCCACTTCAGTGACAGAAATAAGGAGTTTCTTTCGTTTGGCGGGTTACTACAGGAGGTTCGTTCAGGACTTCTCAAAAATAGCAGCTCCTTTGACCAGACTAACCAAGAAGAATCAAAAGTTTCTGTGGACCGACCAGTGCGAAGAGAGTTTTGAAGAGCTTAAGAAGAGGTTGACTTCAGCACCAGTTTTAGCTCTGCCATCTAGTGATGAGGACTTTACAGTCTTTTGTGATGCGTCCCGTGTGGGACTGGGTTGTGTGCTGATGCAAAATGAGAGGGTGATTGCTTATGCTTCTAGGCAGCTGAAGAAGCATGAGTTGAATTACCCCACGCATGACCTAGAGATGGCAGCAGTAATCTTTGCACTCAAGATGTGGAGGCACTACCTCTATGGGGTAAAATGTGAGATCTTTACAGATCATAAGAGCCTGCAGTACATCCTGAGTCAAAGAGATTTGAACTTGAGACAGAGGAGATGGGTAGAGCTGCTGAGTGACTATGATTGCAAGATTCAGTATCATCCGGGTAAGGCGAATGTCGTGGCAGATGCCCTAAGCCGGAAGTCACTAGGCAGTCTATCCCACATCATGGCAGAGAGGAGGCCAGTGGTGAAGGAGTTTTACAAGCTCATTGATGAAGGTCTACAGTTGGAGTTATCTGGTACCGGTGCTTTAGTGGCCTAGATGAGAGTGACACCTGTGTTTCTAGAGCAAGTGGCTCAGAAACAGCATGAGGACCCAGAGTTAGTGAAGATTGCCAGGACTGTTCAGTCAGGCAAGGACAGTGAGTTCAGATTTGACATCAAGGGGATCCTCCGCTATGGGAGTCGACTATGTGTACCAGATGACATAGGGCTAAAAGGAGACATTATGAGAGAGGTTCATAATGCAAGATACAGCGTTCACCCCGGAGCCACCAAGATGTATCAAGATTTGAAGAAAGTTTATTGGTGGCCAGCAATGAAGAAAGAAGTGGCACAGTTTGTGTCAGCCTGCGAAGTGTGTCAGAGGGTGAAGCTGGAACATCAGAAGTCGGCTGGAATGCTTAACCCGCTACTTATTCCAGAATGGAAATGGGAGAATATAGCTATGGACTTCGTAGTGGGGTTACCGGCAGCGTCCAACAGATTGGACTCCATATGGGTGATTGTGGACAGACTCACCAAATCTGCTCACTTCATCCCTGTTAGGAGTGGCTATTCTGTGGACAAGTTGGCGCAGGTGTATGTGGATGAGATCGTCAGGCTGCATGGGGTTCCTGTTTCAATAGTGTCCGATAGAGGGCCCCAGTTCACCTCCAGGTTTTGGCGGAGTCTGCAGAATGCCATGGGTACCAGGTTGGATTTCAGCACTGCCTTCCACCCCCAGACTGACGGACAGTCAGAAAGGACCATCCAGACTATCGAGGATATGCTTGGAATGTATGTGCTGGACTTTGGCGGTTCTTGGAGGCAGCATCTACCTTTGGTGGAGTTTGCCTACAATAACAGCCATCATGCTAGCATCGGGATGGCTCCATATGAAGCTTTATATGGGAGGAAGTGCAGGTCACCTGTTTGCTGGGAGGAAGTTGGAGAAAAAGCCTTAGCAGGGCCTGAGCTAGTAGAGATCACCAGTAGGGTGGTACCCATAATCAGAGAAAGAATCAAGACTGCTGCAAGCAGACAGAAAAGTTATGCAGACATCCGCAGAAGACAGGTAGAGTTTCAGGAGGGGGATCTGGTATTGCTCAGGGTGTCTCCAATGAAAGGAGTGGTTCGCTTTGGGAAGAAAGGTAAACTAGCCCCACGATACATCGGACCCTTTGAAATCTTGCAGAAGATTGGGAATGTGTCGTACAAGCTAGATTTGCCTGCTTCAATGGCAAGAATCCATCCAGTTTTCCATGTTTCAATGTTGAGGAAATTTGTGTCAGATCCGAGCAAGGTTCTTAGTGAGCCTGATGTGGAGGTCCAAGAGGATCTCACCTATGTTGAGCAGTCGGTGCGGATCATAGACACCCAGATCAGAAAGCTGAGAAACAAGGAAATCCCGATGGTGAAAGTCCTATGGAACCACCACAATATGGAAGAGTGCACCTGGGAGCACGGGAGTCCATGCTCCAGCAATACCCTTATCTTTTCTAAGGTTAGTTCTTGTATTTTTCATGTGTGTTATGTGTATGTTATGTGTATGTCATGCTATGAGCTAGTTGAGGAACATTCGGGGACGAATGTTCTAAAGGGAGGAGAGTGTAATACCCGGCTAGACTCCGGTATCGGAATTCCTACCGTCCGGTGGAATCTCGGATGTCGGAGACCTCTAGAAGGGGTAAAACCATGTTTTCATGAAATGTTTTAATGTTTTTGATGATTTTAAGTAAAGAGGAAATGAGTTTTTGGAATAAAAACACCCTTAGAGGAAACTCAGGTTCGGCCGCCGAAACTCAAAGTTCGGCCGCCGAACATGCATGCTTTTCGGGTGAGCCTTAGGCCCCCGAAGGCATAAGTGAGGGAAGCCCAGGTTGGGTGAGCCTTAGGCCCCCGAAGGCATAAGTGAGGGAAGCCCAGGTTCGGCGGCCGAACTTTGAGTTTCGGCGGCCAAATCTGAGTTTTCTCCAATGGTGTTTTTATTCCAAAAACTCATTTCCTCTTTACTTAAAATCATCAAAAACATTAAAACATTTCATGAAAATATGGTTTTACCCCTTCTAGAGGTCTCCGACATCCGAGATTCCACCGGACGGTAGGAATTCCGATACCGGAGTCTAGCCGGGTATTACAAGAAGTTTCTAATCTTCCCCCACCCGGAGTTTTAGAACCAGAAGGCTGTGCCATTGTCTGCTTAACTGTCCCCTGAATGATGGCACTGGCCTCCATTTTCCTAGCCATATCTACTATGGCATGGAAGCTCTCCCTGTCCACGGACTGAATCAGGGAGGAATACCTGGAATGAAGTTTCATGACATACCTCCTTGACTTCTTCTAATCTGTATCCAGACTCTGCCCAGCAAAAGGCAACAGCTCCAAGAATCTGTCGGTGTACTCCTCTACACTCATATCCTCTGTCTGCCTCAATTGTTCGAACTCTATCATCTTCAACTCCCTTGAACTATCGGGAAAAGCCCATCCTGCAAACTCGTTTGCAAACTCTTCCCAGGACATGTTGTCCACTCTCGGGTTCACATAATTCTTGAACCACTCTCGTGCCTTCTTGCACTTAAGCGTGAACACGGCCATCTGAATGGCTCTACTGTCATCAGCCCCAATCTCCTCTGTGATCACTTTAACCCTTTCAAGATATACAAATGGGTCATCCCCTTTTTCATACTGGGGAGCACCCAATTTCATGTAGTCAGTCATCTTAACCTTGCTCCCACTGGCTGAGCTAGGTCTAGATGGCTGAGCAACTGGGGCTGCTGGTTCTGTAGGTGGTGGAGGTGGTGCAACATTTTCTGAGGTAGGGTCTGCTGGATTTGGATAGTATGGTGGGGGTGGATACATTGGGTATTGTGAATATGGTGGGTAGTATGGTGGGTATGGCATCTGTGTGGGATAAGGGGTGAAGCTAGGGTAATCCGATGTACCTCCCATCGAATACCCGGGATGTTGTGAGAAGTGTGGGTAGTGGGGTGGCTGAACAAATCCCGAGGCCTGAGTGCCTCCTTGGGACTCTCCCATTCCTTGTTCTGACATGCTAACTCCCAGACTGCCATCCCTCCTTTGCTCTACATCCATATCCTCCCCCATGTCCTCTGACGCTCCTCCCCGAACTGTTCCTCTAACTGATCTGCCCCTACCCAGATCCAAAGACCTTCTAGGGTCTCTTACTGCTCTGTCTCTGCTAGACCTACTAGACATTTCCCTAGGCAATGCTGGAGGACGGCCGCTCGTGCCCTCATCCTCAGGTGGCACTCCAGTCAATCTTGCTGATCGACGAGTTCCCCTCATCCTGTTTTCTGAAAAACAGTACACATAGCACAAACATTAGCATCATATGGTTCATGTGGGCACACATGAACCCGCATCACATGCATCACATATCATAGCATATCATTAATGCACATGCATATCATCATGGCATTTCACATCATTATTCAAGACAGGACTCCACATCCTATCCTAGTGGACATGATCTTTCCTATTGTGCTTGACCTTCTATAACATCTATGAGCCCGACACTCTAGGTCCGACCATATGAACCTAGGGCTCTGATACCATTCTGTAACGACCCGAAAATCGGACCGCTACCGGCGCTAGGATCCAGATCGGCTTAAGGCCGCCGGGACCCGTAGCAAGCCTGACATCTAACCTGTAAACCTGTATAATCCCATACATGATCAACAACATACATAAAAATTAAAACTTTTCTTTCCATATACATCAACCATACTCAACCTGTGCATGCACTGAAAATAACATAAATCATAAACATTGATCCCTCTGTGGGATCTCATCAGTGCCCCCAAATGGGTGACACAACATATGTTGAGTTGGTTTACATAAACATCATAAAATCTCTAAGATCATGTAATAAAAGGGATAACAACCATCTATGGTCAAGCACACCTCTAACATCCATAAACATCATTACATAACTATACTGTACTTTTATATTACATCGTACTACGATTTGTCATGTCCACATTCTATCTATTACACAACAAGCTTTACTCTAACCGACCTCCTCTTCTATCCTGTACCTGCAAGCCTGGGGGTAAAAGGGAGAAGGGTGAGCTAAAAGCCCAGTGAGTTGAACTATAAAACATAATAACACTATGCTCCAATGAGATGCATCATAACACAGACAATTCACATAAGGGTTGGGTGAACTTGTCACCAATTAGTCCAAGCTAACTCTGTGCCAGGCCGTAGCATGGGGTCCTGGTCTTCCTGTCATACATACATTACTTACCATTATCCCAAGGCCTCCTCTGGGCTCCAGGTCTTCGAGTCCCATTACCGTGCCAGGCCGTAGAATGGGGTCCTGGTCTTTCCTTACTCTGTGCCAGGCCGTAGAATGGGGTCCTGGTCTTCCTGTCATGGACTAATTGGGTCATCCAATATTCACCCACATCAACAACAATCGATGCAATGCGGCATATTCGTGAACACTAATGCAATCATCCTATTGCATAATCATGATGCATGAAACATGATAAAACATTTAATTTAAAAGATTAAGTTTAGTTCCACTCACCTCTGGCTGACTCTGACAACACCGAAGCAGTTGAACTCACTGCTGGGGTCCTCGGTTCCTCGGGTCCGAACCTACACAGGTGGACTCAAATGAGGGACCAAACACACTTGAACATAACTATAAACTACTCCCCAAAAACCCCCTAAAACATCTTGAAACAACCATACAAAATCATGCAAAGGAGGCCTGGACAGGGCACTTTCGGCGGCAGGTTCGGCGGCCGAAAGTCCCTCCAGAGCCGAAAGTCAGGCAGGTTCGGCGGCACCTTCGGCGGCCGAAACTCCCAGACAGAGACGAAACTCATGCATGTTCGGCGGCACTTTCGGCGGCCAAAACTGCCAGACAGAGACGAAAGTCTCCCTTTCGGGGGCAAGCTTCGGCAGCCGAAAGGTTGCCTCCCCAGCCATGTTCGGCGGCCGAAAATCCTTCGGCTGCCTAACCTGGTTTCTGTCAAAGGGCAGAAACTTGGCTCCCTTTGCACATTTCGCCTCCAAACCTTTCAAACATGCAACAAACCTATTCTACAATACTCATACACAAGCATACATGTTCCTAGGGGTCTCAAACCATCATAAACCCCATCTACAACACATCAAGCATCCACATTGTCCATGAACATACATTTATACCCATAAACATAACCATAACCTAAACATGCATTCTATCCCATAGATCTACTTAAAACTTACTTAAAACATGCAATGAGCTTAAGATCGGCTCTTACCTCTTGAAGATCGAGAGAGAGACGACCTAAACTCGAAGTTGGGAGAGATTGGGTTCTTGAACCTCCAAGCTCCAAAACTTTGCTCAAAAGCTTTAATCTTCAAAACAAAGTTAAAACAAATGAAAATCTTGAACGATTTAGAGGAAAAACATCAAAGATGGGTGAGGGACGGCGAAGAGCTCACCTTGGCCGAAAATGGGGAAAAAGCTCGCCTGTTTTCGGCTAAGGGACCCTTTTATAGTGGCTGGCCAGACCACGTTCGGGGGCAAAATGTGCCTCCGCATGCATGCCATGTTCGGCGGCCGAACTTGGGGTTCGGCGGCCGAACTTGGGGTTCGGCGGCCGAACCTGGACTTCCCTCACTTATGCTTTCGGGGGCCTAAAGCACACCCGCAACGCATGCATGTTCGGCGGCCGAACCTGAGTTTTCCTCCAATGCTATTTTCATGCAAAAACTCATTTTCTTTCATGCTTAAAACATAAAACACATTAAAACATTTTATGAAAACATGATTTTACCCTTCTAGAGGCTTCCGACATCCGAGATTCCACCGGACGGTAGGAATTCCGATACCGGAGTCTAGCCGGGTATTACAGCAATGGTTGAATGATTGTGGTGAGGTTAGGGTTACATGCCAGGTGGTTATACCATTTTCTATTGGTAGGTACAAGGATGAGATCTTATGTGATGTGGTACCTATGCAGGCAAGCCATATGTTGTTGGGTAGACCGTGGCAACATGATAGAAAGGTGCAACATGATGGGTTCAATAACAAGTACTCCTTCACTCATGAAGGACAGAAGGTTATACTCACTCCTTTATCACCTCAAGAGGTATATGTTGATCAAATAAAGATGCTGGAGAGGGAGAGGGAGGCTTCGGCCTTGGCCACAAAGGGGAGTGAGAGCTTGAATTTTGCGGAAAAGATGAGAGAAAAGAGTGAGTTTGAGGGTAAAGAGGCTGGGAAAGAATCAAGACTAGTTCAAGGAGGGAAGGTGGAGAAAGAAAAGGAGAAAGAAGAGGCTAAAGTTTCAATCTCAACTTCCATAGAGATTGAAATTGAAAAGGAAGTTATAATGCATGAATCTAATGTAGTTGTTGTTGAGAATTCCATCAATGAACTTATAGAAGAGGTTGTGAATGATGAGGGACATGGGGAGCACGTGATTGATGAGGTGGAGGAGGTGAATGAGACTGTTTTGGAAGTTGTAGAGGATAATGGGTCACATCCACAAGATCTTTCTATGACTAATATTTTTATGCCTAGTTCATTTGTTCTTGATGTGCAGGTTGTTGATGAAAACATTCATGACGAAAGTTTTATCCTATTTTCCCCTATTCAAAAGGAGGTCTTTGAAGACACATGGGTTCCTAAAGCTTCCCTTTTTGATATAAATATCAGCAAGATTTGAGGACGAATCTTTTCTAAAGAATGAGAAAATGATACGGATTCAATAGGGCAAATTTCTAACAATGGTGTGGAGCAAACTTATGTCATTCAAATGGATCTAAAAGGAGTTCAAAATCATATTCATATGATCCATATATATTTGGGGCGTGCTTCAACTCATATGGGACAGATTTGGTGCAACACTTGCAATCATAGGCTTAGGGAGCCTAATCAAACCCATGGGCTAAAACTACACAGAGGGAAGCCTAAAGTGAAGATCAAGGCTTTTGTGAAGATTCAGTTTTGTTATGATGGGCTTGCTATATTTTTATTATTTGAACACTTATTTTATTTTAGCTTTGTTTGGGCTTGTATTCTAGCCATATTTTATCTTTTAAGTTTTAGAGTGTTGGGCCATATTTTGGGCTTATGTTTTAATACTTGTGTTATTTTAGTGTGTGATTGGGCTTGGGCCTTATGTGTTTAAGTCAGGCCCAAGAAGAGTGTCTTAGGGTTTTATTTGTTTTTCTCCTTACTATATAAGGATAAGAAACAATTGTAAGAGGGGGCTTTTAATCAAACTTTTCAGAATTTCTTTCATGCCTTTGGCGTGTATTGCTTTGAGTGAGAGTGAGGATTTGCTTTCATCAATTGCACCAGGAATCTTGGCTAACTTATCAACTATTCGTTGTGGCGTTTGTCGGATTCTCATCTAAATCCTTCGATCATTGGTGTTTCAGCTTCTCTAAGTTTGGGGTGCCATAGGAGGTGGGTTTATCAAATCTTTGGATTCCATATCTACTTGTGCGTGTGGGTTTGAGGCTTGTGCCATAGGGTTCCGCGTCACCCTCTGCCCTGAGATGTGGCTAAAGCTGGTGGCTGAGCTACACTGCCAGAAACTGTCTACTGGGACTGTGCCATCAAAGTTGCATTGGGACACTCACATGCTATGTGCCCCTCCTGTCCACATCTGAAACAGGCTATAGTCCCAAACCGAAAAATCCCTTTGTGCGGCTTACCGCACCCCACACATCCAGAGCTGTCAGAACTAAAGCTTAAATCGCCGCCCATTCCCAGAACAGACTTCAATCTGTTCCAAAACTTGTTCTTCTTTGGCTTCTTAGTGGATCTATTCCACTTTTTATTTTCTGAGGCGGCTACACTTAGAGAGGAGAGATCAAATTTCCCTGTACTCGGGGTTTTGGAACCCGAGGACTGTGCCACCTGTTGCTTAACTGTCCCCTGAATGATGGCACTAGCCTCCATTTTCCTAGCCGCATCCACAATAGTGTGGAAACTCTCTCTCTCTCTGCTGCTAGAATCAAGGAGGAATACCTAAAGTGGAGTCTCATAGTATACCTCCTAGCCTTCTTTTGGTCAGTGCCATAAGCTTGATCCACAAACTGAAGTAACTCCAGAAACTTGTCTGTATACTCATCCACGCTCATGTCTTCAGTTTGTCTCAATTGCTCAAATTCTATTACCTTCAGCTCCCTTGAACTGTCAGGAAAAGCTCATCCTGCAAATTTATTTGCAAACTGTTCCCATGATAGGCTGTCCAGTCTCGGGTCCACATAGTTTTTAAACCATTCTTTTGCCTTCTTACAATTAAGAGTGAACCCTGCCATCTGAATGGCTCTGCTATCACTAGCCCCCAACTTATCAGTTATCATTTTCACCGTCTTGAGGTACTTAAACGAATCATCACCTGTTTTATACTTGGGAGCATCCAACTTCAAATAGTCTGTCATTTTCACCTTGCTCCTAGCTGATGGGTTAGGTCTGGATGATTGGGCTTCAGGAATCACTAGTTCTACTGGGGGAGGAGGAGGTGGTGTAACATTCCCTGGGTTAGGGTTTGCTGGATTTTGATAAAAAGGTGGAGGCGAAAACACGGGGTAGGGTGGATATGGTGGATAGAAGGGAGGATAAAGCATGAATGAGGGATATGGGTTGTGGCTAGAGAAATCCGATGTGCCTCCCATCGAATACCCCGGTCCTTGTGGGTAGGGTTGGTACTGTGGTGGGTAAGCAAAACCCAAGGCCTGAGCGCCTCCTTGCGATTATCCCATTCCCTCTTCTGACAAACTTACACCCAGACTTCCGTCTCTTCTTTGCTCATCCTCTACTGTTTCCCTCACATCCGCAGACATCCTATCCGGATATGCTCTCCTCCTGTTTACATCAAAAGACCTTCTAGGGTCTCTTGATATTTCTCCTCTGCTAGTTCTACTTGACCGTGCTCTTGGCAGAGCAGGGGGTAGGGCATCTATGCCCTCATTCTCAGGTGGAACTCCAGTCAATCGTGCAGATCGATGTGAGCCTCACATTCTGTTTTTTGAAAAACAACATACATCACATAAACATTAGCATCATATGGTTCATGTGGATACACATGAACCCACATCATATACATAACATATCATTAATGCACATGCATACTATCATGGCATTACACATCATCATTCATTCATCAAGACAGGACTCTATATCCTATCCTAGTGGACATGATTTTTTCCTATTGTGCTTGCCCTTATATAACATTTATGAGTCCGTCACTCTAGGTCCGACCATATGAACCTAGGGCTCTGATACCACTCTGTAACGATCCGAAAATCGGACCGCTACCGGAGCTAGGATTCAGATCGACTTAAGGTCGCCAGAACCCGTAGCAAACCTATTATACATCCTATGTACCTGTTAAAATCTCATACATGATCATACATATTCACCAAAACTTAAACATTCTATGAAACCAAGCTCAACCTATATATGCATCATACTGAAAACATAAAACCCATACTAGAGCCCTCCTCAAATGCTCTAGTATGGTTAACATCACATGCCTCAAGCTTGGTTCAAACACAACTCATAATTAAAAAATTTACATAAGGATCATGTTAACTGGGATTACAATGATAAAAACTAGGGCAAAGCACAATTCTAATTCATTATACAATACATGTGCACAACTATTCTATTACATCAAACTATACCAGCTACTATGCCGGCTTCCCGAGCTATCTTCGACCCTGCAAACCTGGGGTTAGGGGAAAGGGATAAGCTACAAGAGCCTAGTGAGCAGAACATAAAAACAGTTTAATAAACATATGCTCCTATGAAATGCATTACAACACAAATAATTCACATCAAGATGGACTTGTCACCAGTAACCCTCTACATAATCCAATGTGCCCAACCCTCGACGGAGCTCCTCACGACTTTTGCTTAACATAACATAACATATCCAATGTGCCAGAGGCGTAGAATGGGCAAGCCCTGGTCTCTCCCTTACATCGTGCCAGGGGCGTAGAATGGGCAAGCTTTGGTCTTTCCGTATCATATTATATCATAACATCTCGAGGGTTAGTGAGTCATCCAATATCTATCCACATCAACAGCAAATTATGCAATGCATCATATTCATGAGTTCTAATGCAAACAGCCTAATACATAAACATGGCATTCGTGATACATGAACATGCTTAAAAAGTTTGATTACTTTAAAGCAATATATTAGTTTAGTTCTACTCACCTCTGGTTGATGCTTGCCTATCAATGACGCAACTAACTCACTGAAGGCCTCTACGGTCTCCCTGGTCTGATCCTATACAGATGGACTCAAATGAGGGATCAACATAACTAGTACATGACTCTAAATAACTCCCCAAAAACCCCCCTAAAATATAACAAAACATGCACATAAAACAAGCAAAGGAATGCTGGGCAGGGGACTTTTGGCTGCAGGTTCGGCGGCCGAAGGTCCTCCACAGATCCGAAAGTCAGGCACTTTCGGAGGCAGGTTCGGCGGCTAAAAGGCTGCCTCCACAAGCAGGTTCGGCGATCGAATCTTGCTTCGGCGGCCGAACCTGGGTTCTCCAGCAAGGCAGAACCCGAAACTGCCCTATGCACTCAGTCTCCAAAACTTCTCAAATCCTCACATCCAACCCCTCAAAACATGCATACACACTCATCAAGTATAAGGGGTATAAAAACTAGTCTAAACCCCAACAAACAACTATAAAACATCACAAGAGAAAGCATTCATCATCAAAACTAACACAACCCTAAAACTTTAGATCTAATCATTTCATGCATTTTTGACCCTTTACCCCTTCTTAAAACTTGATTAAAACATAAGAAAAACAAGGATCTAGGCTTACCTCTTGGAGATCTAAGGGTAGCAGCAACCCAAACGTGGAGATGAGTCCAAACGGTCTCCGGAGGTCTCCAAGGTTTCAAAACTCATATTTAAGCTCAAATCTTCAAAAACGAGGGAAAACTCATGAATATTTTGAAGGATTTGAAGGAAAACTAACAAAATCAACAATGGGAGGGCAAGAACTCACCTTTGCCCAAAAATGGAGAGAGAAACTCTCCCATTTTCGGACTGGAGGCCTCTTATAGATGGCTAGCCAGACCACCTTTGAGGGCCAAAAGGAGAGCTCCCGCGGCAGCACCATGTTCGGCGGCCGAACCTGGTTTTTCCCCTTCAAAGCATTTTTCTTTCTTTTAAAATTTTTAACATAAAACTCAACAGTAAAACCATAAAATTCATTTTGTGAAAAACTTATTTTACCCTTCTAAGAGGTTCCGGCATCCGAGATTCCTGATTCCAATAAGGATTTCGTCGGAAAGTTGAAATTCCAACGCCGGAGTATAGCCGGATATTACAATAATAACTTCTAATCCTAGAAGAATTTAGCAGATAAATGTATGTTAATCATGCTATTATCTTCTTGATCTTTTAATTTTCATATTTTTATAGCGTATATACTACTTAAATATCATAAAAGTTACTCATATTATCTTTCTTTTCACATATATCTGTTATTATTACTCTAATTCGTAAATCTAACTTTGAATGTTTGAGAGTTTCTATCAGAAATATCACCAATAGACCCCTTATCATCTTTTACTTATCGCTTCCTAAAAGGTAATTTCTATTAACTAGTTAGGAGTAAAACCTGAGATCTCTCAGACTTACTCGAATGCAGCGTAAATTACTTCCCTTCATTTTTTTTTAGAAAATATCCTTTTTAAATTTTAAAAAGGTAGAAAAATATCCAAATTAAATAAATATATTAATTTTCTAGAAATTTAAAATTTTTTTAGTGAACTTAATCCCTAATAAGGTCTAAACTTAGATATATATACTTTCAAAAAGAATTGAATAGTACCGATAATGATAAAATAAAAAGGAAAAGTGAAATTACAATACATACGAAATGGGTAGCACTACTATGTATTTTTAATTTTTTGGGCCGTTTGTTTAAAATTAATTACATTAATAATCATAATAAAAAGGCCAAACGGCCAGCCAGTTCCGTGGACGGAAAACACAACCTCTAGAAACAGGGGAGTGAGAGAGAGAGTCAAAGATGAGATTTTGAAACCTGGTTGGCGCCGCTGTTGCTTCCTTGCTCTTTCTCACTCTATTGAAACCTCAAAGACGCGTCCACTTCGGAGGCTTCTCAATTCCAAGCTGGCTTCCTCTCTAGTCTCCGCTGTATGAATATATATATATGTGTGTGTGTGTGTGTAAGATACCCTATAATTTTATTCTCATTTCTCTTCACGCACTTCTTTCTTTCTCTTCTCTTCTCTACCTTATTGCCCTTTTCGTTTATTTTTTATTCATATTCCTCCACCCAAAGATTCTAGTTTAATTTTAGTAATCTCCTCCATTCACATTCCTATATCTTTTCATCTGCCTGCCCCTCACTCCTTGCTCTCTCTCCTCTTGGACAGGGGGATTTCACTCTTTTATCTGGGGATTTGCCATTCAAGGTTAGTTTTTTTCTTTTTCATTTTTTGGGATTTGTTTTGCAATGCAACTGATATTATTTAATTTGATTTTGTTTGTGTCGTGATTTTTTGGATCTGGGTAGGTTCTTTATTTGGTTTTGAATGAGAATGGTGATCTGGGTTTCGATTTGTAGTGTTTGTAATTGCTTGACAGTTCTACTTTTGATGTGAAATATTGATCTGGGATTGCTGTGTTCCAACTAAGTTTGATCCGTAATGGAAGAGTATTTTTGGAGTTAATACAAACTGGAGATATTTCTTATATGAATAAAAAAAAAATTATACTTGTTGATTTTGTATTGGTGGACGAAATTAATCTTGAGATATTCACCACTTGAATCTTGTCGATTAAAGAACCCAATTTTCAAAATTTTAATTTGAATTCCAAAAGTTTGGGAAAAACGGGTTTAGAAAAATGAAATACTCTTGGCACTGAACTTGTGCAGAAGTCACTTTAGAATTGAATTCCAGATTACTGTACTAGATCATAGGATCTTTATGAGTTTTTGTCTTATATTCGGTAGCTTTTGCTTCTTCATGTATTCTCAAGTTATCTCACACGTATTCTCAGTTCTCGTCTAAATTAATTGATCTTCAACAGGGAGAGATGGCGGAGCCAAAACCAGCAGCACCCTTGGTTTCACCATCATCATCACGAAAGCTTCCTGATTTCAAAACATCTGTGAAGCTAAAATATGTGAAATTGGGTTACCATTATCTCATCTCCCATGGAATGTATCTTTTCCTTTCCCCTCTTGTAGTCTTAATTGCTGTTCAGCTGTCAACGTTTTCTCTGCAAGATTTTTGTACTCTTTGGGAGCATCTACAGTACAATCTCATATCTGTGATCCTCTGCTCAACACTCCTTGTTTTCCTCCTTACCCTCTATTTTATGACTCGTCCTCGGCCTGTATACCTTGTCAACTTTTCCTGCTACAAGCCTGAAGAATCTCGTAAGTGCACAAAAAAGATTTTCATGGATCAATCTCGGATGACTGGAACTTTCACGGAGGAGAATCTTAGCTTTCAGCAGAGGATCCTTGAGAGATCTGGCCTAGGGGATTCAACTTATCTTCCAGAGGCAGTCCTTAATATTCCTCCTAACCCTTCAATGCAAGAAGCTCGGAAGGAAGCTCAGGCTGTGATGTTTGGTTGTGTTGATGAGCTTTTGGCCAAGACCTACGTTAAACCCAAAGATATTGGAATCTTGATTGTGAATTGCAGCTTGTTCAATCCTACCCCATCACTTTCTGCCATGGTTGTCAACCATTACAAGCTTCGAGGCAATATAGTTAGCTACAATCTAGGTGGGATGGGTTGTAGTGCAGGTCTGATCTCAATAGCTCTAGCTAAGGATCTTCTTCAGGTCTATCCCAACTCCTATGCACTGGTTATCAGCATGGAGAACATCACATTGAATTGGTACTTTGGAAATGACCGTTCAAAGCTCGTTTCAAACTGTTTATTTAGAATGGGAGGGGCTGCAATTCTCCTCTCGAACAAATCGCATGACAGAAGAAGGTCAAAGTACCAATTGGTACATACTGTCCGTACTCATAAGGGTGCTGATGATAAGTGTTTCACATGTGTTACCCAGGAAGAGGACTCCAATGGGAAGGTTGGTGTTACTTTGTCGAAGGATCTCATGGCAGTTGCAGGTGATGCTTTGAAAACTAACATTACTACATTAGGGCCTCTTGTTCTTCCAATGTCCGAACAGCTACTATTCTTTGCCACATTAGTTGGTAAAAAGCTTTTCAAGATGAAGATCAAGCCTTACATCCCTGATTTTAAACTAGCTTTTGAGCATTTTTGCATTCATGCTGGGGGAAGGGCAGTTTTGGATGAACTGGAGAAGAACTTGCAGCTGTCTGATTGGCACATGGAGCCATCAAGGATGACACTTTATCGGTTCGGCAATACCTCTAGCAGTTCCCTTTGGTATGAATTGGCGTATTCAGAAGCCAAAGGAAGAATCAGGAAGGGTGATAGAACATGGCAAATCGCATTTGGTTCCGGGTTCAAGTGTAACAGTGCAGTCTGGAAGGCTTTAAGGAACATAAACCCTGCAAAGGAAAAGAGCCCCTGGATAGATGAGATTGACCAATTCCCAGTTGATGTTCCAAAGGTCTCAGCTATCTAAGCTTGAAAATGGTTGGTTATGATGCAAGATTTGTTGAGGACAATTGATTTACTGTTGTATGACAGGATTTTTTTTTTTTTAAATCATTGTTAGAATCAGGATGATGTTTGTTTAGTGGACCAGAATTGGAATTTGTAACTGATTTGAACTGGAAATCTGCTTCTGCTTTCAATGTGATCGTCAAAAACTTGCTGCTTTAATGCGTCCATTTTTGTTCAATAATGTCACTGTGCATTACAAATGGAGTACTTAGAGGCAGATGATGCCATGAGCGTTGATCAAAGCCAGAAGGTGATGAAGAAGTATATCTTTGTTGAGTTGCTACTTAATTCCAGTGGTTTATTATAGAATTCAATTGAGACAAATAGGAACGAGAATGAATCTGGACTGGTAATCTATAGCCATGTGCTGTTACAGCAACTTGCTTGACACAACAAATTGTCAAATGTTGATAATTTCTTAATCCTGTAGCTTGTCACGTATTGATCATTGCTTGTTGCAACAGAAAAGAATTTCAGAATTGAAATCGTTAACATCCATCCTGGAATTGCCAGAGAAACCTTTCAATCCAAGTAAACGAAGAAAGTCTTATCCTAAGATCAACAGGTTTAGAAAATACAATGCCCCTTTGGCCTTTTTCATCAGAAGGACATCACTGGCACAATACCAAAATGTATAGCATTTAAAGCAGCTAGCTATGCAGAAGATATATGAAACAATACCCAAATATGCTCCCATTCTAATATGAACTGTTAATATTACTAAACAAAAAGATTAGAATTGCCAAGTGAGCTATTATCCACACCTCCACAACATATGAGAAACAAGTATGAAGCTTAGAAACTCAAATGCCTGATTCCACAAGCAGATTTTCGAACAAATCATCCTCGTAGCACGCAGGATCGGTGCGCGTAAAGCTACTCCTTGGAGGATTTATTGATAAGTGATTTGTGGATGTGAGGGATGACTCCACCACCAGCAATGGTACCCTTGATCAGAGTATCAAGTTCTTCATCGCCTCGAATTGCAAGCTGCAAATGCCTTGGAGTGATACGTTTCACCTTGAGATCCTTGCTAGCATTTCCAGCCAACTCCAACACCTCTGCAGTCAAATACTCTAAAATTGCAGCAGAATAAACAGCAGCTGTTGCTCCTACCCTTCCATGAGCTGTGGTCCTCGACTTCAGCAATCGATGAATACGCAAGTGAGAGAAACAACAGTATGCAGATCATCCTCCAATGAGGTTGCTATTCAAAATGTACTTCACCAGAGATCGGAAACCAATAAAAATAAAGAAGAAAACTATGAAAACCATCTACAGAAAGAGAAGCCGTCAAGAAAAATCAAATTAGGAAGTGTCACCCACCTCCCACTGCCTCATCAATAATAAATAAAATAAGCAAAACCAAACTATCCCGTCTTCAATAACTAAAGCTTGTTTCCTACGCAGTAAGCCAATTGACTGAAATTTTCATCCATGCTCACTGAACTTGATCACTGATTTATTATAATCACTCAACTTTAATTTATTTCAAACAAATTATCAATATTTAAGCATTTACATAAAATAGTCACCTAGTTAAAATTTCAGCAGATTTTTATTGAAATACATGTGACTTATTTTAAGTGGTTTAAAATAATAATAAAAAAATTTATTTACCATAAAAAATAAAAAGAACAAAAATATCTTTTTAGCCTAATCTTACAAAGAACCTTCTTTCTCATACGCTTTTTCACTGAGAATTGTAAAAATAAAAAACCCACAAAATTAAAGCCTTCCCAAAAAAGTCTAAATGATGTAACATAAAGAAGAATTGAGTCTTTTCGTTTTTTTTTTTTTTTAATTATTCAATCTAAATCTTTTTATTTGTTTTCAATGAAAAAATTAAAATTTTTTTATTTTTTATTAATTAAAAATTAATTCATTAAAAATACTATAAAATTATCTATTTTAAATTATTTTAAAAAATATTTTAATATCATCTTCGATTATAAAAATTATATACCGTAAAAATTTAATAACTATTGCAATTGAATTCTCTTTAATTTTATTAATACAGTTTTTTTTTTTTTTTTAATCCTAAAAAATTTATAGGCCTATATTTTTTAAATTTTTTTAATCACATCAAATTAAAAAAAATACACCACTAGAAATTATCTTCATATGATACTTGCTACGGCTTCCATATTTTATGATATTTATACATCTTTTTTTTTATTTATTTTGCGTATTTAAGTGAGTAGAATACAAGTATTATTTTATAAAATTAATTAAATTTTTTAAATTAAAATATATAAATAAATTTATAAAAAATATCATTTAATAATTAATTTATAATTATTATTTTTAATAAAATAATTATATAATTAAAAATAATAAATATATGTTATTAATATTTTATATTCTTATATATAAATTACAAAATAAAAATATATTTACATTTCAGGTGCCGTGTCAGTTAGTAAAATTCAAAAATTTCAAGACGATGAGTTTAGAGTAATTAAAAAAGAAGAAAAAGGGAAAAAAAAATCCTTATTATTATTTTAAATTATATAAAATAGACTGCCTCTCATCAAAAAATTCACCAATATTTTAATTGAATGACTATTTATCAAAAATATTTAAGTATTGATTTTAAAGCAATAAATAATAACTAAAGTTTGTTGAAGGTAAAAGTTACCGGCCAATTCACTCTAAAAGCTCACAAAGTTTTTTTCTCCCATCATTATCTGCACGTGGGATTCATTCATGGTACCACCTCTCGAGCGAACATCTGGATAACAAGTGACAACCTTACTAAAAAGCGAACGAATGTTAGAGGCCCTACTAGAAGAATACAACTTTGGAAACTCCAACTGTCTAAATGGCTGATTGAAGGTTGATAGTAGCAAAACAGAGTTCCATTTTCATTGAATTATTAGAATGTTCTCAAACAAATGTCAACTTCAAACCTTCGAACAAAGTCAAGAAAAGTAATAACCCATATTTTTTTTTTATGAAATTTTATTCGGACCGCATGTGTGACAAGAATTAGAACACCTAAAGAGACTTTTCCAACGTAATAATGTAAATATTAATATTAACGTATGAGCCCGAAATAGAAGAAGTTATAATAGGTCAGATGCTAAATATAAATCTCAAACCAAAACCCAGCAGTCTCAGAACCTTCAACCCTCAACTCTGCCAAAGATAAAGAGAAAAGAAAAAGAAGAAGCGTCAACAGAAAGAATAAAACCTGAAGGCCAGCTCTAGAAGAGCGAGAGATGGGTTTCTTCTTATCCTTATCCTTGTTGCTGGCTGAGGTCTTGCCCGCAATCAAACCCTTAGCACCTTTTCCCGACATCTTTACAAGCCAAAAAGAAGGTAGAAAAAAAAAAAAAAAAAAAAAAAAAAAAAAAAAAAAAAAAACAGAAACTGACGACTTTTTGGATAAGAGGAAATGAAAAATAAAGGCGGTCTGAGCCAGTGAAACAGAGAACAGAACAGAAACAAAGCTCCCAGTCTGAGGTTTATGAGTTATGAATGACAAGGGAAGGAATCAAGTCCTGAAAGACTACTTGAACTGTCACTTAACCCACTGACCAAAATGACCCTATTGTTTTATCAAATTTACCATAGATAGGTCAGTTCTGCTTGATTCCTCGAAGTTCGCGACGCAGTTATAGCTGCATTCTAGCCCCCGTCTCCACGGTTGATTCTTCTTTATAATTTAGAGTAATAGCTGCTGTTGGTGTTGTAGTTTTAGGCCCACCTTCAAAGTACTCATCTCGTGATCTGATCTCCAAATCCAAACCCATGCAAATTCATCCACAACGCATTTTCTGCCATACTGGGAAGTTGATTTATAAATGTTTTACTCGAAGCATATTTTTCTAGCAAAAAATACTGAACTTTCAGCTTCAACTTTACCAGAATAGGACAGTGCATTATTGAAGAAGAGAACAAACAATGATCACGTGTTGTGCACCTAATTTCTAATTCGAAATGAAATAGATGGGCTTACTCGAGACCTCGATTGCCCTTTTAAGAGAAGGCATAATAAAAGTCAAAAAAGTTGTAGGCCCTAGTTTCATTATCAGAGCATCACCAATTCACCAAACTTGTCAAGAAAATTTCCAGGAAATCACAACTTACAAATGGGAAAACCTGGATCCAAGCGTGTACAGGGTTTTCCGTCCATGTCAGAAACAAATGTAGACAGTTGAGGCTAGAGCGACCCGACTCTTGAGACAACCATTTTCAAGCTAGTAAAAAATGCAAATCAATATGTCCAGCCTATCTATTTAATTCCAAAGTTACTATCTAGGCCTTGTACAAATATTAGGTGTCTTAAGACTGTAGACTGAGGCCACCCCCCAACAACCACCAAATCAAATAAATAGTAAATGAAAAGATTGAGGCCAATCTTTCCCTGCATCAGTCCTTCCCTGCTTCTTCCTTGTCTTTGGCCCTCCCATCTTCTGAAATGTGAAAGCCTTCAATCTTCCGTGAAACTTCTTCTGCTGGTACCCTCACGTTTCCAATTGATCCATTTGCTGTGAATCCCTCGTTCTCATCGTGTGTCAAAGGGCCTGTCTGCCATATTCTGATGGTTCCATCCTCAGATCCAGAGGCATATGATTCCCCTCCTGGTGAGAAACGTACACAGTGCACAGGACCATGATGACCCTTATTGCATGCTACAGAGAACGTTGGAGCAAGTCACTTACAATATAATATTTGAAAACAAATATAATAACATCATGGACAAAATGTGCGGCAAAATAACATCTATCTACATGAAAAATGGACCCAAAAGAAAAGAGTTCAATAAATACAGTACCCCTATTTGCTGAAGAGTTGTCCAAAAGATTAAAGATCGCTTCAAGATTAATGTATCCACATGGAAATACCCTTATATCATTTTACTTATTCAAAGAATTATGTTGGAGAATGTACCTATCTCGTCGCCAGTATGAAAATCATACACATGAATCCACATATCTTCACCCCCAGCAATGAACTTGTTCCCGTACTTGGGTTCCAGCGAAGCTGATTCTACTGTGCAAGGCATATTGTAGCTCTTCACTAACCCGAAACTGGAGGAGAGAACAGCTCAAAATATTTTAAAACTACCAATCACATAACTTCTGATACAAGAAACAGATAATTGACCTGGACTTACTGGTTTGCATCCCAAAACTTCACTGTAGAACCATCACAAGTTGTTATATATCGACCATCTTGACTCACTTCAGCACTGGTTACAGATGACTTGGTCTCAAGGGTCTGCACTATCTTTCCACTTCTAACATCCCACAGTCTGCATGAGAACAGTTATTTCAACAGCCAACCCCTAAACCCATGCATGGTTATCTCCCACAAAACTGCACTGCTAATCAATATCTTGAGCTTATGTGCATCCAGAATATTCCACCTAAAGGAAACTTCAGGAAACAACAGTTTTTCTGACAAGATACAGTTCCGATGTACATCTATATGTACACACACAGATGCACTATCATAACAGCAGCTAGCTTTGAACATAATTAAAAGGAGAAGCTAACCTCACACCCCCCATATCAGTGCAAGAACTTAATATTGTCTGATCACTGTGAAGCCATGCAACAGTTCTCACTGAGCCAGGAGATTTATCAACTTCTCTTGGAGGTGCATCTGGGCGACTCAAATCATAAATTCGCAGGACTTTCTCCACTCCCCCAGTGAGCAGAAGGCGAGTATCCTGAGGCCAGATTGTGAACACCTTGTATGAGATTCAAAGATAAACAAAATGAAGAAGTAAAGCACACCTGCTAACCCACATCCATAAAATTTATAATATGATTCCACACGAAGCAATGCTATGAACAATACCATCTAGAATGGTCAATAAGGCTTCAACAAACAATGTGGACATAACATATTAAAAGGAAATTAAAATTACTATAAAAGGTTACTCATTTACTCTTCATCTTAGACCCCCATCCCAAGAAACTGTGGGAAAAAGATTTACCAACTCTTGAAAAATACTCAGATCAAAGGTTAATTGCTTTAGTAAGATAAATTTCAATAATTATAAATGAACTTAAAACCTAATAACAACGTCGTCCCTAAAAATCATTTGTAACAAAAAATTAAAAAAAATAAAAAACTCCACTACTTCAATTTCATTAATATTAAAGCCACTGGAAAAAAGCACAAATGATTTGCTAACCTGGAACTATTAGTTGGTTCCAGTACCATTATGAAATACATTGAAATTAACAGCTGGCCAACTTCTCTTTCCTCCTTTTCCCACTCAGGTTAGAATTATATTGCCCATCATTCCCATCTACATGCTCTCTCTGCCTAGTGCCTATACATTCTCTTTTCCTTCTAAAAAGAAATCCATGGGCTCATCAATTCTCCTATCTATCAACTAAGACAATGCCTCCACACATGCCAGCACCTCCATCCAACTTTGCTCTCTCGTCCTTATGAAGCCCTAAGAAAGATGCTAAAGACTTCTATCCTCTACAAGAACAATCAGACCAAATCAAGGAGTTGAATCTGCATTTCAATGTTGTGATTGTCTCCAATTAATCTCATTGGAGCTAGCTGCTGGTCGTCAGATGTTGCTACTTGCTAGTGACCAAGGACATGCCTGTTTCTTCCTTTTTCTAGTTTTATTCTTCCCTTTTCCTTTTTGGGTGATATCTACTACTATTTTCCTCTGTGTGTTAGGGGACTTGAAATTTGTTATCCCTTGTATAGTTGAAGTTGTGACTCAATGATGGGTATTTTGATATTTGGAATTTGGTTTTGATGGGATTGTTAATCAATGACGGGAAGCTCTGAAATTGGACTTAAGTTGTACTTTGACTTGTTGGGTTTGTGAATAATGATGGAATTGTTGGTATTAAAAAATTTCAAGACTTCTCTCAAAAGTGAGCCATAATTGGAGATGTTGCACGTTGTGGTTAATTATTTTGGAGCTTTATATCCCATTTTTTAAGGTGTTGGAGAGAAAGAAAATAAGAGAAATGTCTATCGTAGGGTCTAAGTGGTGGAAAGGAAGGAGACAAAAATAGAAGATGGGAGATGAGAAAGGGTGCGTGTAGACAGGAAAGAAAATTGAAGTGGATAGAAGATAACTCAAAGGTAAATTAGCATCCAAATTGTAAGGATAAAGAAATAAAATGTATACCAACATGTTAAACTTATTGTTTTTTATGGTGCTGGGGACATCTCTTCTCAGTTGAGTTTGGCCAGAACAAGCTAAAAGTGGCTATCCTGTCTGCTAAATTGAAGCTGGGGCAATTTTGCATTACAAATTGATAATTAGTGTCCAAGTTAGGGACAGTTGGTAAAGCTTACTTTGCTCTGGTAAATTGCCAACTTTTTCTTATAAAGATCAAGAGACCTCAAATTACAAAATTCAAAAGGTTGCCAGAGGGGGTAAATGTCACCAACTTTACATGTACATATGATCATGTCTTTAAGCATGTAAGTTCGCAGAACAGAACTTGAAAAGGACCATCCTTTTATCAATTGACAACTGTACAGGAAAAACAAATGCCAACTTCACCTCCGAAAATGCACAAGCTCGAACAATGTGCTTGTGTTCAAATGAATGCAGTTCATCTCCTGTTAATGCATCCCACACTTTCCTGCAGGAGACATTGTTGGACATGTCAAATTCTCAAACATTGATCACAAATGCTCCATAGTAACAAATCAATGTAAGTGTATTGATAATACCTATTCAAGAGTTCTGAAACTACACATCCGATCTCATAAAACATGATTATTACACTATAAGAAAACAAAATTTCATCCACCATATATATAGGAACAACCAATAGAGTACCATATGGAATCATCTACTATACACACTTTGAAAATATTAAACTATTAACTAATCATGCCTCCAGTAACAAATAAAATGACAAAATGCTTCGCCTCTAGTAACTGAAGAATGACTCAGATGAGACAGGTTTTGCAGGATCATAAGAAGCTTATACAAAACATGAAATGAAAATGCATTTATAGAAGCATCTACCTGCATAAAAAGATAAAATAGTTTGTATTTATTCATGAGCCATTTAACTTCCTTTTCCAATGACAGCTTTATTCCTATTTTACCCAGGTTTCTTTAAGTTATTTGTTTTGTTTTAATTTCCGATTTAGTAGTTATGTATTCCTACTTTGTTTATGAACATTATAACTCTACAAATACAACAGAAATTATGTATTTTCCATTAGCTTTGAATCAATAAAAACTCCTGCAGCGTTTATTCTCTCAGTTTTCATTTCATGTGTGAGTGTATGTTATCTTTGTAAGCTTCATGCTACATCAAGAAGAGAGAAAAAAAAAAAAAAGGAGCTGTGCCAGATTTTAGGACTCAGAACGTATTTTAAGAAACAATTAAGAAAACCTCTGGCTGTCAGACATTCACTGACCCAATTATGTTTAATGTTTCAAACACATTCATAACATGCATGCACATAAAGTGTGAACAGATGGAAAAGGGAGCATTCATCAAGAAGTAGAAGAAAATTGTAAAATCTTTCAGGGCAAATAAATAAAATAAATGGACTGATAAATACGCAGTAAAATCAGCAGAACCAGAAGCTGCCCGTAAAGCACTAGTATCCAAACAGCAACTCCACACCGCACCCTTATGCCCTTCAAACGTCCCAATCCAATCACCAGACTCTCCATTTCTAAGCATGGGACTAGAATCTGAACCCACAAGAGGAAAACTTCCAGATTCAGCATATGTACAATGTGCAAAAGTAGGCAAATCAAGATCATAATCTTATCAAGAAAATGATCCGGCAGTTGACATCAGAATATTGTGGTTGCCACAATCGGCGTAACTCATGATGGGCAAATGTAAATGCGAAATAAATCACCAAACAAAAAGCGTGAGATACAATTGATAATTCTCAAGGGAGATTTCACTAATGCTACAAACATACCCCGAACCATCAAATTATGAATTTAAGACAAATCGGAGCCAACAACTGAATCTAGAATTTAGCTCAACCAAAAACAGAAAAAAATAACGCATAGTTGCATACCCTTGCTCGCACTGATGAGGAAGAAGCCATCGGGAGTGATTGGACTGTAAAACAAATCGACAACAGGGCGAGAATGACCATGGCACACAAGAGGAACCGCCACTCTTTTCTTATCCATGAGGTTCTATCTCTTTTTGTTTCCCAAAAACAACTGTAGAATACCTAAATCTGTCGTAAAATTAACCAAACCTTTTGACGATTTGAAACTTTCAAGAAATTAATTATTAATTATAAAATGAAATGTGTCTGTACAGAGATTAAATTAGAGATGAGAGAAATGGCGGTATTTGACACAGGTGGGAAAAGCTGAAAATTAGAATTTAGGGATTGAAAGCTTGAATCCACACCCCCTAACCCTAGGCTCTGCGAGAATGAAATGCTTCGAGCAGTTATCAAAAATTAAAAAGAAAAATAAAGAGGACGAGATGAACTTTGTTAGACTACAGAGCTGCGAAACAGGGGCTAGGCGCAAATGAGGAAACAATGGATCTGACCTTATATAGGGTTTCTTGTGGGCTTAGGAAGCCCAATATTGTAATTGGGCTTTAAAGCTTCTGGCCCAATAACCACACTATAGATGTGCCTCAACACCATCGATGTATGGTGATACAGACGGTGGCACCGAGAACATAACATCTCGTAGACCATCAGACTTCTTCCGGAAGAAATCCCTCGAGATCGAATATCTTCTTATCATTTGAAGTTTCCGAGTCCAGTAATGGCGACGGTGGGGTTGGAGACGAAGCAAGCGGAATCAATTATGGCGGAGGAGACATGCTCCGCCAAGGCTGCAGGGAAGCAAGGGGAGGGGCTGAGGCAGTACTATCTACAACACATTCATGAGCTCCAGCTCCAGGTCCGACAAAAGACACACAATCTCAATCGTCTTGAAGCTCAGCGTAATGAGCTCAATTCCAGGGGTACGTGCTTGAAATTTGTAGTCTTTATCCGGACCCTAATGTATATTTTCTGTAATTGAATCTAGGGTTTGTGGTTGCTTTTATTGAGTGCGGTATTCGGGGTTTTATTCAGTTGTCATAGGGAATGTGGTAGCTAGGATATGACTCTGATTGGTTTAATCACCATTTTTTACTTTTGCAAAACTCTAGGTATAGACTTTGCAAGAAGCACTACTTTTTAGAATACCTTGACAACAGTTGAGAGATTATTATCTAGGACATTGAATTGTCATGCTTCAACTAGAAAACTAGTAGTGTAATTGTTATTTCACCTTGTTGAATTAAGATGCTATTGGATGAGCTGGACCATATAATTTTCAATGGTTTGCATCCCAAGCATTAGATTAAGGTTGAGCACTGGGCATTGACGTCAACTTCATGTGCCTTTCGTAATTCGCAAAGTGATTTGTAAAGGGTAATGCTGCCTGTTGGTACTTGTAGTTTTTCACAGCATCACCCATTGTTGAATAATTAGCTCTTGTAGCATGCTTCTCTTTTGAGGTACAGGTAACATGGCATGCATGGGCAGATTATTGAGCTTCAATCTCTTTGTTAGTTTTGCATCTTACCAGCATTTTACAAGTTGTTCACTAATTACTTTATAGATGAATTATTCAGGTGGTCTATTCTAACTATGGTATTTGTTAATATTTTTTCCCTATTTGAATTGGCCAGTGAGAATGCTTAGGGAAGAATTACAGCTGCTTCAGGAACCTGGTTCATATGTTGGTGAAGTTGTCAAAGTAATGGGAAAAAATAAGGTGTTAGTTAAGGTACTGAGCTTCTTCACTGCTAGCTTTAGTAATTTGGATCCTTGTAATGCATATAACTTTTTCTCAATGACCATAAAAATGATGATCGAAGGCTTCTTTTTGTTGTTGAGAAAGTAAACTCAAAAGATTCTGGCTTCTACTTTCTTTTTTTTTTTTTCTTCTTTTGCATTTTAAAATATTATTTTCCTGCCTCTTTGTAATAATTTATGGACCTGTTTGTGAATCTCCCTTAAATGTTTGGATGTGCTAGAATTTTTTTCATGTAGATCCTTGCCCATAGAGGGATCTTGCAAAATTTTTTTTCTTAAATTATGTGTTTTAATAATTTAGTATTTTTTCATATACTTGTATGGTTTGCTAATAATTTTGATAAGTCCATTCTCCCACATTTAGAGCAACTACTATATCAACTTCACAGTTATATGAAATATGTGGACATGTCTGAAAGCAGATGAAGATGTTTATCTTTATACTTTTTGTCATCCATTGCATAGTATTTTATAGGGGCTGTGAAGCATCAACTCCTATGTCGGTCATCTGTTACTTAGTATTCTGCTAACATCTGTTCATTTGGGCTTAATGAGAATGAGCTGTGTTATTGTGTAGTACAACATAGCTAAGTGTCTCAAGCTAACATAAGTTGCATAACCCCAAAATGACCTGATTTTTTGAAACAACATTCTATAATTTTTTTTTTTTTTTTGAACTTGTCTCCCATTGTATGAATGGTGAAACCTCACACGCTCCTAGGAGATCTTTTATGCTTTTTACATGCTTGTTTTCCAGGTTCACCCAGAAGGCAAATATGTTGTTGATATTGATAAAAATATTGATATCACAAAGATCACACCATCAACAAGGGTTGCCCTTCGTAATGACAGCTATGTTCTTCACTTGATCTTGCCAAGCAAAGTGGATCCATTGGTCAACCTTATGAAAGTTGAAAAGGTTCCAGATTCTACATATGATATGATTGGCGGTCTTGACCAACAAATTAAGGAGATAAAGGAGGTCTGCATATCTGCTGCCATATTCTCCATTTATGGGTTTTGTGTTATTTATTGTATCGGTTCATAGTTATAACCTGCTGTCTGTGTGTCTTTTCAGGTTATTGAACTCCCAATTAAACATCCTGAATTGTTTGAAAGTCTTGGAATTGCTCAACCCAAGGTAATATAATGTTATTATGCTATTGGATCCATTACTTAATCATGTTACTGGACATTATTTGCACTAACTTTCTTTCTCTAATGACAGGGTGTTCTTCTGTATGGGCCACCTGGTACTGGAAAGACACTTTTAGCTAGGGCTGTTGCACATCATACTGACTGTACTTTCATTAGGGTTTCTGGCTCTGAATTGGTTCAGAAATACATTGGTGAAGGCTCTAGGATGGTCAGAGAACTCTTTGTCATGGCAAGGTTTGTGTCCCTCTAACCGTTCTCCGTTTCCTGGAAGTTCTTTTAATTTATTTTGTCATATTAATTTTTTTAGTATCTGTTTCTGTCAACTTCTGTTATTTATTTGTATTGCTTATCATTTGCTTTAGGACGGGCTTTTTATAATGAAAACAAAATAAGAAAAAGCAGCTAGGTGAACTTAATTAAATTTGTAGTATTGGCACGCCACAAGGTTAATATGAGACCAAAGAGATACGCATAGACATTGTATAATTATGTATATCTTTATGGAGATGTAAGCACTGGTGATGACTGAACTAAAGTTTTTGTGCTGTGAATGTGTTAGCAGTTGCTCTTAAGTTTTAGTGGACAAATCTTCTTTCTTATAAACTTCTGCTTAGTGTTTGAAATTTTTTTGTGGTTCTTGTTTTTTGTTTTGATGCAGGGAACATGCCCCATCTATCATTTTCATGGATGAAATTGACAGTATCGGGTCTGCTAGAATGGAATCTGGGAGCGGAAATGGTGACAGTGAGGTCCAGCGAACTATGCTGGAGCTTCTCAATCAGCTGGATGGATTTGAAGCATCAAACAAGATCAAGGTAATATAAAGACCTACAAAACACAGTAGAATATTAGTGTTCTTGCAGTTTTTCTTGCTGTGTGTTACCTATTATGCCATATTCCTTTGAACAGGTTTTGATGGCAACTAATCGAATTGATATTCTGGATCAAGCTCTCCTTAGACCTGGACGTATTGACAGGAAAATAGAATTTCCAAATCCTAATGAAGAGGTATGTTCCATTTGTTGATGGCTTTATCTTAACTTTTTCAACTGTCTCAAAGAAAATAACGTGCTAACTGATGAATATGCAGTCACGTCTGGATATCTTAAAAATCCATTCAAGAAGAATGAATTTAATGCGTGGGATTGATTTAAAGAAGATTGCAGAAAAGATGAATGGCGCATCTGGGGCAGAGCTCAAGGTATTTTTCTCCCTTGTGTCAGTGAAATGTTTCTGTCCTCTTGCTTTCAGCATTCTCGACTTTTGATTTGTGATTGCCTTTTCAAAGGATATATTTCCTCAATAATGGTCTATTTATGTTGGATAGTATGGACCCCACATGCATGAATACTTGCACAGAGTCCATAATCCATGCTATAAAATCTAAGCCCTTGAGTTTTTCTCCGCTGAATTGATCTAAATTGTATATAATCCATGTCTATTTCAAAAGAGTGCAATTTGTAAGATTAACAAGTTTGTATTTAAATAGATGTGAAAGAAGAGATTTTCTTCGTCAGAGATTGAGAAGGAAAGTGATAGGTGAAATAAAAGTGAGCAGAACTAGATTTTTATTTTGTTATTTCTCACTACCATTATTGTTATTATTTTAGCAGTAATAAATTGTCATGCTATCCTCTACCATGAGTGAACTTGTCCACTGACATTTTTTCCCCTGTACGTACGAGCATTACTGATTAAAATACCTTGTTCCCAGAAATGATCATGTTATGTGCCCTGGGCAAAAATTGGGGTGAAGATTTAAATTTTGTTACATATTTTACAGAGGAAGTTCTACTTTATTGGATATATTAGAGGCAGAAGTCAGAAAGTGGCTTTAAACTTCCTTTTTTTTTTTTTTCCTTGTCATTTGGTTGATGTGTCGTCTTATCTAATTCTTGTTTCACAGGCTGTATGCACGGAGGCAGGAATGTTTGCTCTAAGGGAGAGGAGGGTCCACGTAACTCAGGAAGATTTTGAGATGGCAGTAGCAAAGGTCATGAAGAAGGAGACAGAGAAGAACATGTCATTGCGGAAGCTTTGGAAATAAATGAATTAAATTCCCATTGGGCATGTGGAGAATGTTTGCAGGACTCGTTAATGCTGGTTGGCAATCATGCATGTGCTTTTATTCACAGGGTGAATGGACCAGTATTTAAGACATCATAATCCTAGACGGGTTTCGTAAGACGGACAGTTTGTATCCCCTGTTTTAAACAGAGGATTTGGCCTGTGGATTTTCTTTGTAATCTTGGAATCTTTTATTCATACCGAGTATTACTTCTCTTGATTTTCCATTGCTTTATCCCTGCTTGCAAACGAAAATTCGAACTTGCATCCTCTTACCTTCCCGTTCGATCTATGTTTCACCTTTGAATCCGTAGGTCCCTTTGAAATTTATTATTTAGGTGCAATAATATTATGGAGAAATTTACTATTTTGTATCTCAGTTTTTAAGAACTTTAAAAATTTATTTGTTAGTCATTTGTGAGTTTTAGTTATTAAATATTTTATTATTATAAATTTTATAATTTAAAAAAGTTATTAGTTAATTTTTTAATTTTATAAATAATATATTAATTTATTTTTTATAAAATATTTAATAGTTAAAATTAATAAAATAATAAAATTTAAAAAATTTTTTAAATATCTGTTCCACGTTTGAATGAGGATTTCTTTGATATGAAAGGCGAAGACCCAAGCGGATCTAAATTAAGTAATGCGTGATGGAAGAGTAGGTGTACTATAGGCACAACAGTTAGTTTCACTATATAACGTGACTAAACAAGCAAAAAAAGTTGATCCGAGTTATATTTTATAGATGATGAAAAAACAGGCGTGATATACAAAACCTAATAACAACAACAAGACTTAACTACATTATAATGCATAAAATTCAAAAAAAAACCCCAAGTCTTAGACTCCATCTGTATAAACAAGCTAACAATAACTCGAATAACCCAAAGATAACTTGATTGCTGCAAAAACTCTCGTAGCTTCTCCACTGGTTCACCTATCACCCAAGTTCAAGCCATAAAGGAAAATCCTCTCTTCTACAGTATCATTTTAAAACTATATAAAAATAAATAAAAAAAATCTACTAAAATTCAGAGGAAGAGAGATCTGAAAGAAATAAGCAACTTAGTCATCAGAATGAGAAATACACCGACATCAATAATACATACGATTATTTTATTTTAAATAATAAAATTATATTTTTTAATTTTAATGAATTTTGAAATATTATATAATTTTATAATAATTATTTTTTTATAAAATAAATTATGCCAAAAACAAGGAGCTGAGCTTTAAGCAGCTAAACTCTCTGTTGCAATGCCTTGTAGAAATGGAGGAGAGATGCTTAACACCTTGAACCAAAACAAGCACAAAAATAGGGGGAAACTACTGTCTTCCAAGATAACCTACTTGAATTTGAATATAGCATAGCATCAATGGTTGACAGCAAGTGAGGAACGTCAACATCATCTCTTTGCCATTCGCCCCTTCATACAAATAAGCAAGTTGGTCAATATCATTAATGGAAGAATAATTTTCCACTCTTATCATTTTCTGACCAAGTCCTCCCTTCCAGAAATTTAGTTAAATAATTAATTAAAATAAATAAAACATATGAAATAAATCTCTAACTTGTTACTAGAAAATCTCCTCCCTTTTAAAAAATGATATGAAAATTCCTTAATTTTAAAAATCCCTTATCTCTATCATTTTTGCATGGTCTCCGCAGCCATGGCTGACTGCTTTTCTCACATTTCACGTTCATGCATCTTTATCAATCAATATTTTAAGAAAAATAAATTAATATAGTTAAATAATAATTTTAAATTATTTTTTTACACTAATTTTTTTTTTAAAAAAAGAAAAATCTTAATATCCACATTTACTTGTTTTTCTTATTTATGTAGAGCATAACCTATCATTGCATCTGCATGCATGTGTCAATAATTACAACAATCACGTTGGATGACTGAATTTTCAACATTAATAATTATGCCTTAACTTTAATTAATTTAAATATTATCGACTTAAATAAAAATTATAGATAAAATTAATTTTATGATTTTTTAACAGGAAGATGGTGAGATTTATTTAATATTAATCTATTAATTTTTTATTTTAAAAAAAGAAGATATTCTTTTTAAAATGATTTAATTTTTACTTTGATTAGAAAAATATTTTATATTAATTAATTTCAAATACTACAAAATATAAAAAATATATATTTTTTATAAATAGAAGAGTAAGCAATGATTTGGTCAACCATTCAAATTCAATTCACAACCAATTTAGCTGCTACCCATAATAATCAATTAACAAAAGCAACTGCATTTGATGAGCCAGCAATTTTGGAAGTCAACTTATTTGTGAAAATTATTATGAGGGGAAATTAAAAAAATTAATTATTTTAAAGTTTATATGAAAATAAATTTAATAATTATTAAATCATATATTTGTATTTAAATTCATACATTATTTTTCAGAGTTTTAATTAATTAAGTATAAATCTCAATATAAAAATTTATTAAATTTATTTCATACAAGTTTTAAACAATGTTAAATTCACTTTATATAACGTGACTTAAACTTGTTTGAAATTAAAAGCAAATGTCATTGAATTGTATTTCAACCAATCCGTTGGATATTAAGTTAAATCAAAATTTCTTAAAAATATTTTCAACCGTATGATTTGATTAACAAACAAAAATTTGAAAAATCAAATCGAATTTAAACAAGAACCACCAAATTTCGATTCCTTGAATCAAATCCACCCACTTAAGCCCGAAAATCGACCCTTGACCACCCCTGCATGCGATAGCCTGTAACGGTGGGCTACCATTTGCATCATCTTATACGTCATGTGTTTGCTTACAATATACACTAATATTAGAATATTACTCGAATATTTAATAGTTAAAATTAAAAATATTTTAAATTTTTTTATAATATTTAATAGTTAAAATTAATTAATAAATTTTTTATGATATAAAAATTTTAATATATTTTTAAAATTAAAAAATTAAATAATAAATTTTCTTATATTTAAAAAATAATTTTAATAATAATATTTAAGAACGTTCTTATAAATACTCGGATGGATTACAATGCTGTTTTTGAAAAAAAAGAAAAAGGAAAAGATTACGGTGCCCGTGACTATAACAGAAGAGGCTGAATCCGCGTCACGGCGTCAGTCGAGATGGCATCTGTCATCTATCAAAGCTGAACTTTCAAGTTTCAAGTGGCACGTAGTACGTTTTCCATACGTTTCTGACAAAAAATAACTCAATAAATAATATTATTTTAATTAATTAAAGTAATATTCACATGATCAATTCCTTTCTACAGACAATAAAAAGGAGCAGCCTATGGACGCTCAGTTCAGTACCTAGATTTCCATTTTTTGCCTTTTTTTTCTTAATAAAAAACCAAACATGCCCTTAACAACCCCGTCTAGTCTCCTTCCACGGCAACCTCTCTTCCTCTTCTTATTACTAATCTCACAGCTTCTCTCTTCTTCTCACGGTGACGTCGGCACTGCTACTCAGTACAGCCCGCCATATTTACGTAAGTACCCTTTAAACCCTATCCTCGCCCTTACCTTCACTCATCACTCCACATTTTCTTCTCTCTTAGATTTTGTTTTCCGTACAGCCACCACCTGCTTCGGCATCGACCCCTCGCAGTTTCCTTCAAATAATTTATTCGCGGCGGCCGGCGATGGAATATGGGACAATGGCGCATCCTGTGGGAGAGAATACTTGGTTAGGTGTATTAGTGCGACGGTTGCTGGTTCTTGCCGGCCGGGTCAAACAATTCAAGTAAAGATCGTTGATTATGCTCTTTCAACAACCACTCCTCCGTCGGTTAGCGGCACCACCATTGTCTTGTCGGAAACTGCTTTTGGCAATATAGCGAATTCATCGGCTAATTCTATCAATATAGAATTTCAACAGTAATTTCTTAATTTCCCTCTGATTTTGTTTCAATCCTCAATTATACATCTTCTGCTCTGCGATTGATATTGAAGAAATTATACGTATGCAGGGTATGAATACGATACAGAGAGATCGAAGAAACTGAATATGGAATGAAAAGAGAGTTCCTTTGTGGATCTGTGTGTGAAGTGTTTTGACAAATTTTGTTTCTATAGATCGCCGGAGAAGAAATTTGTAAAAATTTGTCATTGTAAATTCCGATCGTGCGTGTGGTAAATGCATGATAATTAATTAATAAAAAATAATAAAATTTGAGATCCAAAAAAATAATTAGAGTATGATTAGCTAAAGGGAAGATTTGTGGAGATTTCGTTGTTTGGAAGCTTCTGAAATCGTGTGATTCAAATTGCAGTTGGTGTATTAGCTACGCGGATGACTTTGCTTTTGGTCTTTTACGTGCTATTATTATTGGTAGGATGTAGTTTTCTTTGAGGATTAGTATCACTTTCTAGATTTTTAGAAAATTGAATTAATTCGTTTGTATTTTCAAATTATTTAATTAAATATTTTTATATTTTATAAAATTAAAATTTTCAATTATTTTATCAAATAAAGCATTTTGAATATTTATATTATTAGTCAGTGAAGCCTCTTAAGAGGCCAGTAGCACCATTACCTCCTTAAATTTTTAATTTTTAGATGAAAATATATTAAATATGATTTTATTTTTAATATATTATAATATTTACTCCACCTATTTTTTAAAAATTTAATAAGTTCAAATTTTAATTAAATTAAAATTAATTTAGTATATTTACATTGACCTTTTAAATATAAATATTATATTTTTGTCTAGATATTTGTTCTCTTTAAATATAAATATTGCATTGATGATTGTAAATGTATAAATTATAAAAATATTTTAAAGGAGTGATTTTAAAATAAATATAAACAGGTGAATTTTTCAAAAAAAAATGATGATTTTCTCTTATTATTTTAATCACTTTTTCTATTTTTCTCGACTTCTATTTATATTTAAATTTATAATTTTATAATTTAAAAATAAATTTAATATTTATGAAATTAAAATTTATAATATGATTCTCTTAAAGAAAAACTATAACATAACCCCATTTCTCTCTTATTTAAATTAATTTATTAAAAAAAAAAAGTTTCATGTCAGGGCCCGCTGAATGCCCTTTAAGCGGGCTAAGGTTCCGCGCGTTCTGCTTTTACACGCACATATATATGAATGAATGGAAAGAATAACATGATTCTCTTTTGGTCTTCCTTCCTATGTAAAAAGAAAAAATATATATATATGCTTTTAATCTTTTTTTTTTCATAAAAAATTAAAATAATTTCTACATATTATTTTAATTTTTTTCCTAAAAATTTGAAAATTTTTAATTAATTTAATTACAACCAGTCTTAAATTTTTATAATTCAGTAAATTAAATAATAATGGGCAAGTTAAACAATTAATGTTGCTTTCTTCCTTTCAATAACTTTTATTTTAAAAATGATGAATAAAGAAATATGAAAAACTCAAAACTTTAGACTTGCTTTACTCAATATTATTTTAGTAATTTTTATTAAAAATAATAGAATTGCTGATATAATAAATAACAGAATATATAAGTGAAGAGAATAAAATCAAACTGCCAATTTATTTTTTCAATAAATTTATGTACAATTTTTTTATATGTATTATGTATTTATTAATTATGTTTATCAATAATCCAATAAATTGGAAAAAAAAATGAAAGGATTTGACTAAAAAAATTAACTATCAACGCTTAAACGAAAAGTACACCCTTCAATCACGACGGAGATTTAGATGAGTGAAAAAGGAATGACTAAAATTGATAATAATTTAAAAGTTTAGAGTAAAATTATAATAAAATTAAAAGTATAAATTTTTTTAAAAAATTATTTATTTATTAATATTTTTTTAAGAGATGAAAAAATAAAAATTGAATTTATATTTTTAAATAAATTATATATTTTTTTAATTACTATATTAAATATTTAATTTATATATCATTATTTTTTAAAAAATTTATTCTAAATATTAATATAATTTAAAAAAAATTATGAATTAGTATTATATTTGAAAGTTAAAAAGAAGAATTAAAAAAGTATTTTATTATTTTTAATATTTTTAAATTGAATCATATTAAATATTATTTTAAATTATTTTTTTAATATTTAATAATTAATGTATTTAATAAGATTATTTTCTTAATGATAATAATAGTATTAAAAATAATGTTAAATAGTAAATATATTAAATAAATTTAAGAAAAATAAATAATAACTTTAGTTAAAATAATATTAAAATAAATTATTATTATTATTATAAAATTATTGATATAAATTAAAAAAATTTGAATAAATAATAATAATAATTTTTAAATATATTTAATAATAAAAAAATAATTTTATAGTTTTATAAATCTCTAATTTGATTGTAGGACGTATTTAGTTAAATATTAAAAAAATAGAATTTAATTAAAAAAAATAAAAATATAAAATGAAATCGTATAAAAGTGAAATACAATTTTTTTAATTAATTTTAATATTTGCTAACATAGAGTGGTACATGTGGTTAATATGGTAAGTAATAGTTATATTAATTTTTTAATAATATAAATAATAATAAAATATAATTAATAAATTTTAATTGATAAAAAAATAAAGTATAATTATAATAAAATTAAAAGTATAAATAATTTTTTACCATAGACTCTTTTAAAATAATTTAATAATTAATTTTTTTAAATATTATCATATTTATACCGAATCTTTAATGTATTTACACATTTGGGCCGGTAATTTTCTCGCGAACTCCTCAGTAAACTTGGGCGACTGACTATTACCATTGGACTCCCGGAGAAAATTTCTAGGTTGTTGCCAATTATATCCCTCCAAGCATCTCATCCAGAGAAAAAGGAAAATCCATACAATCATCAGCTTCCGTTTTCTTTTCTTTTTTTTCTTTTCTTAATTATTTTTATTTTAAAATAATAATATTTTTCTTATGAATCTTAATCGAAGACATCGAAATCGTTTCTTTCGCTAGAATCTTAGCTCTGTTTGCTAGCTTAGAAAATGCATACGCATTTCCAATGTTTAAAGTTCCTAATCAAATAGCAAAAATTGTAAATTTGAGATTCTTGCCTTTCCCTTTATAGGAATAATTACGCTGTATAGGGTTTTCCGATTTGCACTCTTTCCCTTTCTCGGTCGATTTGACTTGTGTTTTTGGTTTTGCTTCAATCGTCGTTTGATGTCTGCCAATTTGTAAATTTTGATCAATTAGGGTGTTATTTCCTTTGTTTAGTTGGAGCGACACATATATATTTGTGTATATATACATAGAGAGAGAGAGAGAGAGAGAGAGAGGAAGAGGGGTTATCGATGGTAGGGGAAGTGCAGCTGGAGGCAGTGGATGCAGGGAATCCGAGCGACTCTGATCCTCTGCTCCAAAACAAGGCTGATTCATCATCGCAGTCACCTGGAAGCTCGAGTGAGATTAACAATGAAGAAGACATTGAGAATAGTTCTGTTCCTTGTTGCCGCATTTGTCTCGAGAGCGATTGCGAACTAGGTGATGAACTTTTTTAACAAGTTCTAATTTTTATTTTACTTTTCCTTTGAATGAATTTTGGTATGTTCTCTTTAGCTTTACTGGAATTGCACGAGCCAAACCTTATTAATTATGATCCACGTTAATTGGGAAAACTAGAATAATCAAACCCTTAAAATAGAGTGGCTATTATGATAGCTTGATAGATGGGCTATTATGTAGTAGCTTGATACACGGTTGTTTGTCTGGTCATCTTGGCTAGTTGACTATAGACATACTAACGTAATTGTTTTTCCCCTTCCTAGATCATTGGATGCCCTGCAAAGTGGCTGTCAATTTTCTGGGGGTCTTTGCAATCTCAGCTTCCTCATTGGTAGCAACTACTGTGAACCAAGTGTTTCCATGTAATTTTTCCGTCTATTTAAATTTGAGTTTGTGAAATGAAACTGAACTTTGAGATCAGCCTTCACATGACATAAAAATCTAGTTACTAGGAAAACATCCTTCATTTTCAATTGTAGATGGGAAGTAAACTCTGCTCAATGAAGTTTTTCCATCATGTTCCCTTTTTTTCTTGTTGTTGTTGTATTGCCCTAAATTCATAATCTTGGCACTTGATTCTTATTGCTAAATTTTTGTTTTCTGTCATATATTATTTTTTCCTAAATGTTCAATTTCACCTGTGTACTTATTAGATGTTCAGTTTAGTCCATTTTCAACTTTTTGTCTAAATTAGCTTAGAAGTTTCATTTTGAGTTCAATTTGGCCTAAAATAAAATCACACGTTTTGATTTTTAGGCTAAATTCTGGGCTAATTTGAACAAAAAATTGAAATGAGCTAAATTGAATATTCTCAACAAGTACAGAGATGAAGTTGATTATTAAGCGTATTATGTTTATGTTTGCTTTTCTAATGGAATTTGATTTTATAGGTGATGAATTAATATCTCCATGCATGTGTAAAGGCACCCAGCAGTTTGTTCATCGTTCATGCCTTGATCACTGGCGCTCAGTTAAGGTAGATGCAATTATGTTGAATCAATATGTTAGTTGTCAGATGTTAATTTATTGTTGTCATTGATCTAAGAGGGGCCTTTCTTTCTTATTCTCTGATAGGAAGGATTTGCTTTCTCTCACTGCACAACATGCAAGGCCCAGTTTCATCTTCGAGTTGCGTTGTTTGAGGACAACTCATGGCGCAAAGTGAAATTCAGACTTTTTGTAACAAGGGATGTTATCATTGTATTTCTGGCTGTTCAAACCGTGAGTGCTTTCATTACTATTGCTTTTTTCCTTTTTTTCTCTCTCTTTTTTTTTTTAATCTCTTTTTCTGTTTATTTAGAGGTTGGACCTTGGGTTGTCCAGTGGGTTTAGACCTTTCTTATCTCATTACAACTCCCCATCCCAGCGTAAATTATTATAATAAAAAATGATAGATTTCATGGTCACAAAGCAAAATGGCAAACATTTCCTTTTTTCTTTTTTCTTTTTCTTTTCCCTCTTCTCGATCAGTAGAATTGAATTAAAAAAAATGAAGTTTTGTTCATGGAATCTTAACTTTGAGATCAAGAGTACAAACCAAGTTATAGGAGAAAGCAGATTGATTTAGCTCTACTTATGCACCTCTGTGTGGCTTTAACTTAAGAAGTATATTGAATTCTGTGATTGTCTGTCTACCACCTTTGTTTATATATATATTTTAGTGTTACGTTATATCTGAGAAAATCTATCTTTCAGGTGATTGCTGCAATGGGTGGTTTTGCATACTTTATGGATAAAGATGGCGCCTTTAGGAATTCATTCAGTGATGGTTGGGATCAAATTCTGTCAAGACATCCAATACCATTTTACTATTGTATAGGTAAGTTTTATGTTTTTGTCAGTTATTATTGTTTGGTTTCCTTGCTTGGATTGGAAGTTCTAGTCTAAATTTCCAGTGCTAAGTAATTGTACTGGTATGCTACTAAAATTGATTTGCTGGCATTTATACTTTATTTTGCATAATTAGGAAAATGACTATAAGAATATAGGCCACAGGGAAGAAGGCTTATTTGTTTCTTTTACTTGGCATGTTTTCTTCTAACTGGAAAATTGGTGGTTGTTACAGCGCAGTTTTCTTTGTGGCATTACACAACTTATGAAAGTTAATGTTGTCCCTCTTCTAATTTTGTTTCCAAATTAAACTCCTCCTCTGGACTTTTCTGTAATATTCCCCCCCTTAGTTCGCATGCGTTTGTTCCTTGACATACATATTCTGTTAACTGATCTTTATCTACTACTAATTTGTAGCTGACACTGACGCGGAACCCCAGCCTATTAGAGACTGAAACGACACATACCCTAGTAAAAAGAACTTAGTTCAGAAAACAATTCCCCAGTCTAAAGCACCCTTAATTAACATGCAATTAAGAACACTTATAACTGATTGATTTTAAAAACAGCAAGAATAAGAAACATAAAAGTTAGTATCGAACCTTATTCGTGATGCAGTGTCAAGAACCAAGATCTCTCTTAAGCTCTCAAAGAAGAATCGCATAAAGTAATTGTATTGAATAATTGATAATCTATCTACAATATGGAAAAAGAGATGCTTTATATAACCTAAATAAAGACCCATGATCTTTGCCACTTCCCACTACTATGCATGGACTCATGATCTATGCCACTACCCATTGCATCGATCCATGATTTATGCCACTATCCACTACTGGATAACTACCCACTACTGGTTAACTATCCATTACTGGATAACTACCCACTACTGGTTAACTACCCACTACTGGTTAACTACCCACTACTGGTTAACTACCAACTGCTAAATAACTACCCACTACTAAATAACTACCCACTATTAAATAACTACTCACTATAAATACAAACTTTGAACTGTCAATAAGAACACATTCGGCCTAATTGACTTGGAATGGCCAGATTCTTCTTCAACTTCAAAATGAACTTGCAAAGCTTCAACATATTCCTTTATGAATCTTTGAAGTGCTTCCTTCAACCTCTTGGATCTCAACCTTGTAATTGTTCCTTGAGGCAATGCTAGCTCATCAGTGTTGTTGGTTGTGCTTACATCATCCCCTCCCTCTTGAAAAGGATTCGTCCTTGAATCTGTACCAAAATCAAAAGGAGACAAATCAGAAACATTAAAGGTAGCACTTACACCAAACTCACCTGGCAGATCAATTACATATGCGTTGTCATTGATCCGTTTCAGCACTTGATATGGTCCATCCCCTCGTGCATCCAATTTTGATTTCCTTAGATTAGGAAACCTCTCCTTTCGCATATGGATCCAAACCCAATCACCTGGTCTAAATACAACTTTCTTGCGACCCTTATTGGCCTGTTTCTCATACATTTTGTTACGCTTCTCAATATGCTCACGCGCTTTCATGTGTATTGATGTAACCATTTCAGCCTTCGCTTTTCCATCTAAATTAGACAACTCGTTCAAAGGTAAAGGCATTAAATCTAATACAGTTAATGGATTAAAACCATACACAATCTCAAAAGGTGAATAACCAGTAGAAGAATGGACAGCGCGATTATAAGCAAATTCAACATATGGCAAACATTCTTCCCAAGTTTTTAAGTTCCTTCCCACAATAGCACGAAGCATAGTTCCTAAAGTCCTATTAACAACTTCAGTTTGGCCATCTGTCTGTGGATGACAAGTAGTAGAAAATAAAAGCTTAGTACCCAATTTCCCCCACAAAACACGCCAGAAATGACTAAGGAACTTAGAATCTCTATCAGAAACAATAGTCCTAGGTATACCATGCAAACGGACTACTTCCCTGAAAAACAAATCAGCTATGTTTGTTACATCATCAGTTTTATGGCATGGAATAAAATGTGCCATCTTACTAAAGCGATCTACAACAACAAACACTGAATCTCTACCACGTTTTGTCCTAGGTAAACCTATCACAAAATCCATAGAAATATCAGTCCAAGGTTCAGTAGGTACAGGCAAAGGAGTATACAACCCATGTGGCAAGGACTTAGTTTTAGCTTGTTTACATGCAAAGCATTGAGCACAAATTTTTTCTACATATTTTCGCATGTTAGGCCAATAAAAGTGTTCATTCAACATGTTTAAAGTCTTTTGCACACCAAAATGTCCCATTAACCCTCCTGAATGTGATTCTCTAACAAGCAACTCACGCACTGAACAATTGGATATGCATATTTGTTTCCCTCTAAAAAGAAACCCATCATGCAAATAAAACTTGTTAAACGCCCCATGTTCACATGCCTTAAATACATCAGAAAAATCAGTATCATTCTCATACATGTCTTTCAAATGCTCAAACCCTAACAAATTAGAACTAAGCATGGAAGTCAATGCATAACGTCTAGATAATGCATCAGCTGCCACATTCTCTTGACCTTGCTTGTATTTAATCACATAAGGAAAGATTTCGAGATACTCAACCCACTTACCATGCCGCTTGTTCAACTTACCTTGACCCTTCAAGTGTTTGAGAGATTGATGGTCGGTATGAATCACAAACTCATTAGGCAGCAAGTAGTGCTCTCACTGAAATATGCTATAGGTTGGCCTTCCTGCATAAGAACAGCACCAATACCAATCCCAGAAGCATCACATTCGATTTCAAAGGTTTTAGAAAAATCAGGTAACCTTAAAACAAGAGCAGCAGTAAGTTTTTCCTTTAATGTGTTAAATGCAAGTTCCTGTTCTTTACCTCATTTAAACCCAACAGCCTTTTTAATAATCTCATTTAGAGGTGCAGCAATAGTGCTGAAATCTCTAACAAACCTCCTATAGAAGCTTGCTAATCCATGAAAGGATCTCACCTCATTAGCATTCTTAGGTGTAGGCCATTCTTGGATAGCCTTAACCTTTTCAGTATCTACCTCAACTCCCCGTGAACTAATAATAAATCCTAGGAATATGACACTATCAGTACAAAATGTGCATTTCTTAAGATTAGCATACAATTCATGTTCACGCAACTTTTGTAGAACAAGTTCAACATGCCTAATATGATCATCATGGTTTCGGCTATAAATCAATATATCATCAAAATAGACAACCACAAACTTATCTAGGTAATCACGCAAAACATGGTTCATCAATCTCATAAATGTGCTAGGTGCATTAGTTAAGCCAAAAGGCATCACTAACCATTCATATAAACCATATTTAGTCCTAAAGGCAGTTTTCCACTCATCACCTAACTTCATCCTAATTTAATGATAACCGCTTTTCAAATTAATTTTGGTAAAGAAAACAGCGCCACATAATTCTTCAAGCATATCATCTAATCTAGGAATAGGATGGCGATACTTTATAGTGATTTTGTTGATCGCACGACAATCAACACACATGCGCATTGTTCCATCTTTCTTTGGAACCAACGAAACAGGTACTGCGCATAGACTGAGGCTCTCCCTGATATGTCCCTTAGCTAGCAACTCATCAACTTGCTTTTGCAATTCCTTCGTCTCCTCAGGATTACTCCGGTAAGCTGGATGGTTTGGAATCTGAGCTCCAGGAACAAAATCGATCTGATGTTCTATTCCCCTAATGGGTGGCAACCCAGATGGCACCTCCTCAGGAAATACATCCGCAAAATCCTGCAATAACTTAGAAAAAGAACTAGGCAATTCATTAGTAGGGTTAATCTCAATCATAAAATTGGAACTAAAACGCAACATAATCAAAGCTCTCTTCCCTAAGTATGCCTTCTTCAACTCTCTCTCTTTACAATAAAAGGAAGACTTGCTGAATTCTTCACTCTTCTCACTCAACTCTCCTTTTACCTCCACACTCACTAACGTTTTCTCTCCTGCACGTCTCTCATTTTTATCCTTTCTTGTGCAGTCACTCTCCTTTGGGCCATTTGAAACCTTCTTTTTACTACTGGCCTCTTTTCCCTCATTCTTTTTACTTGTCTCACCTCCCTTACCCAATTTAGCAGATTGTTGTAATTTCACTTGATCTGCATATACATCTTTAGGAGATAATGGTACAAGTATATGTTTTGCGCCAAGGAACGTAAAAGAAAACCTATTACCATACCCATCATGCATGACACGCCTATCAAATTGTCATGGTCTACCCAACATAATATGTCCAGCCTGCATGGGTACAATATCACAAGTAACCTCATCTACATACTTGCCAATAGAAAATGACACTTTACATTGCTTGGTTACCTTTGCCTCGCCACTATCATTCAACCACTCAAGTCTGTAAGGATTAGGGTGTTTAATAGTTTCTAGTCCTAATTTATCAACTAAAATAGTACTAGCACAATTAACTTGACTACCCGAATCTATTATCATGTAACAGACTTTACCACCTATCAAACAACGAGTGTGAAAGATGTTTTCACGCTGTTCAAGCCCCTCTTCTTTAATAGAAACATTTAAAGTACGCAATATGACCAAGGACTCTCCCTGAACAGGATACTCTTCTATCTTTACATCAGAACAATCTTCTAAAGGTGGTATTTCATTAGAATCAAAATCAGTTTCGGAGACTATCTCATCTCCCCTCACTATCATGGCACGTTTATTAACACACTCATTGGCATAATGCCCACGCCCTTTACATTTAAAGCACTGAATATCTCTAGTCCTATTAGATTTAGGGGCTGATTCATTTTTACTAAGAGAGTTGGATGTTTCTTTGGAAGGTAACATGCCTTTTTGAGTTGAAGACTTATCAAACCTTTTAGGATCAGTCTTGGTGTTCCATTTGGAACCCCATTTGCTGTTGGAGTTTTGAGCAGCCCTGTTACTCCTCCATCTATTTCGGCCTCTGTCTTTCCACCTTAATGGCAATGTTCACCAAGTCTTCCAAATCAACATATGGTTGCAAATCAACCACATCAGCAATCTCCTTGTTTAGACCACCAAAGAAACGAGCCATGGTCTGGTCTTCCTCCTCCACTATGTTTGCTTTGATCAGGAGCAACTCCATCTCCTTATAATACTCATCAACAGATTTTGATCCTTGGGTTAATCTTTGCAACTGATGATGGAGATCTCTATGGTAATAAGTAGGCACATATTTCTTCCTCATGATTCGCTTCATCTCTTCCCAACTAGCAATGGGTAACTCTCCATTCCTTCTCCTAGATTTCACAAGCTCATCCTACCATATTAGTGCATAGTCTGAAAACTCAAGGGCAGCAAGTTTTACCTTCTTATCGTCGGAATAGCTTTGACAGTTAAAAACCATCTCCACTTTACGCTCCCACTCTAAATAGGCATCAACATCAGCCTTACCATTGAAGCTTGGAATCTTCATCTTTATGGAGTTCATATTGTTATCTACATAGGGTACACGATCATTGAACCTTCTGGCTCGGAAAGGGGCTGATTGTGCCACATTTTCCTTTTCGTAGGATGGATCGTGTGTATCATCATCCCCCTGATTGGACTTGCCCTTTGAAGATCTAAGGTTGTCCTCAAGGTTATCCATTCTCAAATTTAGCTTCTGAAAGCTATCCATGAAAGCTTTATACATATCTTTAAGATCAAACGTAGAGTCAGAAATATCACCAGTATTATGCCCAGACATTATAGAAAAATTCACAATTCTCTCAACTCACGTGTTTAACTTTCAAGCACTTACTTGGTATCTCAAAAGTGCACTTTAGAATAAAGACTCAATAAGCCAAGCTTGTATGATTCAAATAATAAGGAAAGCAAGGAAAGACCTAACAAGAAAAGATAGGAAACAACACTAGATGCAAACTGACCAAAATGAACAAACGGATTGATTTAGCACACAAAAGTAAAATTTCGTGTACTAAGTGTAATTAGATGTTCAACAATGTGCAATTTGTCAAACTAAGTGTAAGGAACCAACAAACAGAAAGACACCAAATTGACAAACTAAGAATCAAAAATTAACAAGACGGATGTGCTTAACACGAAGTTATCCCTAAGCATGCAATCCTAGGTTAATTGATCTTAATATTGACTCAACAAAAACAATTCAAAGCAAGCAAACAAAAAAGACACTTAAAACAGCCAGTATTAAGTAAAACTATTTTTTGTGAAAATACTACCCAAATTTGCCCTAAACCTACCCAAACATGTATTTCGAATCCCAAACCCTGAAATATGTTCAAAGTATATGAAATATGATTTGTACCAGTAGGTATCAATATCAAAATGAAGTTTGAACAATTAACCCAAATTGCAGAAATTCTTTTTCTTTTTTTTTTCTTCTTTTTGGTATTTTTTTTTATATGGACTAAAGTAAAACACTGGAAATACTATTCTAATAGTGTTAGAATAGGAGCATACGAATTAGAGCAGAAAGCACAAACCAAACCACTGAAGATAGTAATTCTGCCTAAACAAGAATTTAGGGTAAAATACGATTTGAACAGCAACTAAACAATGTATTCGACTCTGGTAGGTATCCCAAACGGAAAGATCATGAAAAATTGAAGAAAAGACACAAGGATAGTTAAGAAATTATTACTAAGCCTAGCTCTGATACCAATTGACGCGGAACCCCAGCCTATTAGAGACTGAAACGATACATACCCTTGTAAAAAGAACTTAGTTCAGAAAACAATTCCCCAATCTAAAGCACCATTAATTAACATGCAATTAAGAACACTTATAACTGATTGATTTTAAAAACAGCAAGAATAAGAAACATAAAAGTTAGTATCGAACCTTATTCGTGATGCAGTGTCAAGAACCAAGATCTCTCTTAAGCTCTCAAAGAAGAATCGCATAAAGTAATTGTATTGAATAATTGATAATCTATCTACAATATGGAAAAAGAGATGCTTTATATAACCTAAATAAAGACCCATGATCTTTGCCACTTCCCACTACTATGCATGGACCCATGATCTATGCCACTACCCACTGCATCGATCCATGATCTATGCCACTATCCACTACTGGATAACTACCCACTACTGGTTAACTATCCACTACTGGATAACTACCCACTACTGGTTAACTACCACTACTGGTTAACTACCCACTACTGGTTAACTACCAACTGCTAAATAACTACCCACTACTAAATAACTACCCACTATTAAATAACTACCCACTATAAATACAAAGTTTGAACTGTCAATAAGAACACGTTCGGCCTAATTGACTTGGAATGGCCAGATTGTTCTTCAACTTCAAAATGAACTTGCAAAGTTTCAACATATTCCTTGAATCCTTGAAGTGCTTCCTTCAACCTCTTGGATCTCAACCTTGTAATTGTTCCTTGAGGCAATGCTAGCTCATCAGTGTTGTTGGTTGTGCTTACATCAGACACCTTGTATAGAAGTCTCCTTCATATTCCAGATTCTTCTTTGAGAACTGTTTATTTTAGCAATTTTAGTTGCTAGTGGATTTGCTACTGCATATGCTTGAACTACTTCCAGGCTTCTTGGTTTACTATCAATAATTGCTTATACTTGCTAATGTAAGATAATTTGTTATTGTGTCTATTCTCCATGGCAGCTTGGTGTTTCCTTTATTGCATCATTCCATGTATATTGTGGAAATGTAAAAATTGAAAAGATATCACTTTCTTTCATACCCCTACTGTCCTGTTGAGTGCAGGATATTGGCTGATTATTCTTTTGTATGCTGTGTAAACAAATTGCACCAGGGGTACTGGCATTCTTTGTGCTGCTTGGTTTTTTTGGCCTTATACTACATTGCTCCTCCCTCAATAGTAATGATCCCCGAATGGCTGGCTGCCAGAACTGCTGTTATGGATGGGGAATCCTGGATTGCTTTCCTGCTTCCATGGAGGCATGCTTTGCATTGGTTTTGGTTTTTGTTGTTATCTTTGCCATTCTAGGCATAGCTTATGGTTTCCTTGCTGCCACCATGGCCATTCAAAAGATCTGGCAGAGACACTACCACATCCTTGCTAAGAGGGAGCTAACGAAGGTAATCAATCTCTCTGTCCTTCGCGGTTGTCTTTTCTTATACACCATGGAGATGTTGATTATGTGAACTATTTAAGAAAGAGCTTTGGGAAGTGTTATCTCGATTGAGCTGAGCTTTGTGTAATTTTATTTTTGGATTTTTAAACTACAGTTGTATATGGGTAATCTATGTTTGGTTTGATTCTGATGGACTTGGATTTCTCAATTTAGGGATCTATGCCGACTTACTGTTATTTTGCAGGAATACATCGTAGAGGATCTTCATGGCTGCTATACACCGCCAAAGTTGGATTCAGAACATGAAGAACGTCTGAAAATGCTCAAGCTTTTATAATGATGGGAGGGTTGAAGTTATAAGACATATTCCTTACTTGTATATCAAATTAATAGGGATGTTAAAGCTTCATAATGTTTCTTATCTGAGATAAAGAACTGGCATGTTGTGTTTTGTTTGCTTGGCAAGCTTATCAAACAGACGAAGGATGAGAGCATATTAATGCATTATGACCTGTACTTTTGTTGTGAATTTGATCTTGTGGAGTTTACAATTAGCAACCTCTGCTTAAGTAAGAACACATTCATGCCCTGAAGTTATGGTTGCTCGGCCTCTGTCAAACATTTTCACTGAATTTTGCCCTGAGAATTTGAAAGAACTAAAAAGTATTGATCTTTTTAGGTGGTAATGAACATGAATGTGCCTGTCTTGGTGTTTTTTTTTTCCTTTTGTGAACTGCATGCTTAAATGCATTAAAGACAAAATTGCGAGCAGAGTAAAATATGGGCTCGAGGGCGTGAAAGTCTTGCAATCAAACAACCCTCGGAGAAGAGCCCAAACATTAACCGCAAGACAAGCTTGATCTACCATAGAAACCCTAGCCAACAATTGGCGAATGGAGTTCTGTTGTCTTGAAATAATCGATGGAACGCTGTTGTCTTGAAATAATCTATAGAATCGAAATAAGTTAAAAAATTGATTTAATTTTATATATTTTTTATTTAAATTAGTGTAATTTTAATTTTTTATTATTTCAGTTGAGTTTGATATTCGTCAGAAAAAATTTATCAAAATTACATTGAATTTTGATGACTGTCGGGTTTTCTCTATCCTGGACGAGACCGGGCCTAAGAGGAGAATAATGGTCTAAAACTTATCAAGCCCTCAGTATCTCAGGTCTTGACCCAGACACACCGGATCGGATGGGTTATTCGCGAGCCCAGACCCAGCAGGAAGAAATCCAGCTCAGCGATGTGATGTGAGGGAGAGGAGCTGGTCCAGTCATTTCGCTGCCCTGCCCGCACACGAGCCAGAGGAATTAAATAGCCGCCTGGCGTGGAGAGAGGGTCTGACACGTCCGTACGTATGGGCCTGAGTGACATAAACATGTAGCACAATAGACGTGAGGGGCAGGTAAAAAGGAGGGGGTCTTCTCTTTCCTTCTTCTTCTGGCTTCTTCCTTAGCTCCATTTTTTTTTTCTCTGCAACTCTTGCCTATCCATAGTACACTAGTTCATGAATCTGACTTGAACGTCGGAGGGTCTCCACCGGAGCATTCCCGGTAGACCCCTGACCCTCTTTCCTCATTTGGTAGGTCCTTTCATCAAATAGAACATTGAGAGATCCATTTGATGGACCCATATGATGAAGCAAGAAGAAAACCAGATATATCATGAAGTAAGAGGAAGATCAGATTTATCAATTGGCGCCGTCTGTGGGAACGAAATAGATTTTTACTATCTCTAAAGTTCTTAAATTCACCCATTGAGATCCACATGAAGGTATGAAAGTTTATACGAAAAGGAAGCTGGAGGTTTACAATAACTCAGCTGAAAAGAAAAATTCATTATGTTCAGGAATATTTTGATAGTCTTTCGAATAGTTTATTTTAATGTTTATTAAATTTTATTACTATTAACTTTTTATTTGAAATCTAGTGAAGTGAAACTTCATATCGAAATGCTTATTTATGAATATAAAATTTTAATATTTTCTATAGAAAGAAAAATAAATAAATAAAAATAAGTGATATATATATTTATTGAAATTGTGAGGTCGGCCATATATATGTTGTAAATGTTAGATGGGCAGGTCGGCTATAAGGTCCCAAGTTAGTAAATTAGAGAGAAAATTAATAAATAAATAAAAAAGAGAAGGATCTGCGAGAAAAAATGAAACAGGGTAGGTAGATCAGACAGCTCTCTGACTAGACAACAAATAGGCGAGGTCGGACTGCACAACAAATGATGAAAAGTAGATCGGCGGAAGAGTTCAGGTGAAAAGACTCCAACCGTTCAAAATTGCCTCCCACTGTGTATGCTTATTATTTTGCTTTAGAATTTTAAGACTGCCTTTAATTACTGGCAATTGTTTTGGATTAATTATTATTGAATACAAATGATTTCATAGATTATTAAAAGGTATGTTTTGCATGTAAATAATAATACTAAATTTAATTAAAGCATACTTCTCTGAGTTTAAATATCTTGATAATTACTTACATAACATTAAAATTCAAGTATTGTCATTACAATTTTATTATTAATGTTAGCACAAACATTTCTAAGAAAAAGATCATGTATTTTATAGATTGAAAAATTTTGAAAAAATTTACACATACAAAATATTATTTATTGAATCTCTAAATTGCATGAGTTAATATTGTTAGTTAGAGCTAATATTTACATTCATCTGAAATATGAAACTAAGTGACATGTGCAGCATATTATTTATTGATGAATATTATTGAATTAACAACGAGCATCCTCGTTATATACTGACGCGGAACCCTATGGCACAAGCCTCAAACCCACACGCACAAGTAGATACGGAATCCAAAGATCTGATAAACCCACCTCCTATGGCACCCCAAACTTAGAGAAGCTGAAACACCAATGATCGAAGGATTTGGATGAGAATCCGACAAACGCCACAACGAATAGTTGATAAGTTAGCCAAGATTCCTGGTGCAATTGATGAAAGCAAATCCTCACTCTCACTCAAAGCAATACACGCCAAAGGCATGAAAGAAATTCTGAAAAGTTTGATTAAAAGCTGCCTCTTACAATTGTTTCTTATCCTTATATAGTAAGGAGAAAAACAAATAAAACCCTAAGACACTCTTTTTGGGCCTGACTTAAACACATAAGACCCAAGCCTAATCACACACTAAAATAACACATAGGTATTAAAATATAAGCCCACAACATGGCCCAACACTCTAAAACTTAAAAGATAAAATATGGCCAGAATACAAGCCCAAACAAAACTAAAATAAAACAAGTGTTTAAATAATAAAACTAGCAAGCCCATCATAACAAAGTTGAATCTTCACAAAAGCCTTACTTGATCTTCACTTTAGGCTTTCCTTTATGTAGTTTTAGCCCATAGGTTTGATTAGGCTCCCTCAGCCTATGATTGCAAGTGTTGCACCAAATCTGTCCCATATGAATTAAAGCACGCCCCAAATATATATGGATTATATGAATATGATTTTGAACTACTCTTGGATCCATTGGAATGATATAAGTTTGCTCCACACCATTGTTAGAAATTTGTCCTATTGGATCCGTATCATTCCCTCTTTCTTTAGAAAAGATTCGTCCTCGAATCTTGCTGATATTTATGTCAAGAAGGAAAGCTTTAGGCACCCATGTATCTTCAAAGACCTCCTTTTGAATAGGTGGAAATAGTATAAAACTTTCATCATGGATGTTTTCATCAACAACCTGCACATCAAGAACAAATGAACTAGACATAAAAATATTAGTCATAGAAAGATCAGGTGGATGTGACCCATTCTCCTCTACAACTTCCAAAACAGTCTTATTCATCTCCTCCACCTCATCAATCATGTGCTCCCCATGTCCACCATCATTCACAACCTCTTCTATAAGCTCATTAATGGAATCTTCAAGAACAACTACATTAGATGCATGCATTACAACTTCCTCTTCAATTTGAATCTCTATGGAAGTTGACATTGGAACTTTAGCCTCTTCTTTCTCCTTTTCTTTCTCCATCTTCCCTCCTTGAACTAGTCTTGATTCTTTTCCAGCCTCGTTACCCTCAAACTCACTCTTTTCTCTCATTTTTTCCACAGAACTCAAGCTCTCACTCACCTTTGTAGCCAAGGCCGAAGCCTCCCTCTCCCTCTCCAGCATTTTTATGTGATCGGCATATACCTCTTGAGGTGATAAAGGAGCGAGTATAAGCTTCTGTCCTTCATGAGTGAAGGAGTACTTGTTATTGAGCCCATCATGTTGCACCTTTCTATCATATTGCCACGGCCTACCCAACAATATATGGCTTGCCTGCATAGGTACCACATCACACAAGATCTCATCCTTATACCTACCAATAGAAAATGGTATAACCACCTGGCGTGTAACTCTGACCTCACCACAATTGTTCAACCATTGCAATCTGTATGGCTTAGGGTGTTTAATAGAAGCCAAGCCCAATTTCTCCACCATATACACACTAGCCACATTTGCACAACTACCTCCATCAATAATGACAGTACACACTTTTCCATTAACCAAACACCTAGTGTGAAATATGTTTTCCCGTTGTTCCAGGCTTTCTTCCTTAACCTGCATATTCAGAGCACGCCTAGCAACAAGCATCTCACAATGTGCAGCAAGCAACACATTATTAACAGACACATCCGAATCATCACAGTCATTATCGCAATTATGAGTTCTTTGAGGTATTCTTGTAGAAGCGGACGCTGGTGAGATATTCTGATCTTTACTCATCCTACCTTGAATCAACAAAGAACAAAGAGAACTAGCAAATATTGTGTTAGAAAGGAAAGCACTCAAGTGTCTGCACACTTACCACTCTTTTGCTGATTCTTCAATTGCACTTGAGAAACTAAGGTCAACCAACCAACCACAAGGTGCGTTTAATGAAACAAAAAAAAAAAAAGAAAACCTAAAGAAAGAATGAAGCGCGCAAAAACTAGAAAGAAGACACTGACAATTTGAAAAGTAACACATGAACTAGGTTTTGTGCTACTTGAAAAATATTACCTAGAGTATAGCCACAAGCAAACAATACTCCAGCAATGTCAAGGAAGTAAAAGCAAGCTTAAACCAAAAAGAAACTTTGAATTGAAATAAAGACGAATCTGGACAAAAGTTTGAATTTAATTCACTTCAATGCAAATTAAATATGGATCTATTTAAATCTACCCAAAAAAGGCAAGTATCAAAACACCACAAATAGAATAAAAAAATATATATATAAATTTCTCTCAGATCATAAATATGGACGAAAATGGGCATTAAAAAAAAGGATTTGACACCAAATCGATTTAGATCCAATTGCCTTAAATGTGCACTTTAGGAAATAGGCAGAAATTCTTTTATCTCCTAATCTGGATTCAACCAAATTCAAAATTTAAAATTGATTCCCACAAATTACAGCAATCAATTGAGATAGGTAAGGCAATATGGACGAAAAAGGAAATATACCACAATATCGGCCAGATCAAGATAAATAACGTAAAGGCGATTTTTGATTTTTGATTTTTTTTTTTTAAGGATTTCAGTTTTTTTTTTTTATATATAACTAATAATCAAGAAGGTGCAGCCATGGACACACAAGCTTTCACCGAAAAGAACAGGAAAGAAAAGGAAAACTCAAAAAAAATAACTCTAGATCCTGAGATAAATAAGAATTTACCTCACTTTGGCTTTGATACCAACTGACGCGGAACCCTATGGCACAAGCCTCAAACCCACACGCACAAGTAGATACGGAATCCAAAGATCTGATAAACCCACCTCCTATGACACCCCAAACTTAGAGAAGCTGAAACACCAATGATCGAAGGATTTGGATGAGAATCCGACAAACGCCACAACGAATAGTTGATAAGTTAGCCAAGATTCCTGGTGCAATTGATGAAAGCAAATCCTCACTCTCACTCAAAGCAATACACGCCAAAGGCATGAAAGAAATTCTGAAAAGTTTGATTAAAAGCTGCCTCTTACAATTGTTTCTTATCCTTATATAGTAAGGAGAAAAACAAATAAAACCCTAAGACACTCTTTTTGGGCCTGACTTAAACACATAAGACCCAAGCCTAATCACACACTAAAATAACACATAGGTATTAAAATATAAGCCCACAACATGGCCCAACACTCTAAAACTTAAAAGATAAAATATGGCCAGAATACAAGCCCAAACAAAACTAAAATAAAACAAGTGTTTAAATAATAAAACTAGCAAGCCCATCATAACAAAGTTGAATCTTCACAAAAGCCTTACTTGATCTTCACTTTAGGCTTTCCTTTATGTAGTTTTAGCCCATAGGTTTGATTAGGCTCCCTCAGCCTATGATTGCAAGTGTTGCACCAAATCTGTCCCATATGAATTAAAGCACGCCCCAAATATATATGGATTATATGAATATGATTTTGAACTACTCTTGGATCCATTGGAATGATATAAGTTTGCTCCACACCATTGTTAGAAATTTGTCCTATTGGATCCGTATCATTCCCTCTTTCTTTAGAAAAGATTCGTCCTCGAATCTTGCTGATATTTATGTCAAGAAGGAAAGCTTTAGGCACCCATGTATCTTCAAAGACCTCCTTTTGAATAGGTGGAAATAGTATAAAACTTTCATCATGGATGTTTTCATCAACAACCTGCACATCAAGAACAAATGAACTAGACATAAAAATATTAGTCATAGAAAGATCATGTGGATGTGACCCATTCTCCTCTACAACTTCCAAAACAGTCTTGCACAAGACCTCAGTGAGGTAGGTGACCGGCCTCGGAAAATGACCTCCGGCACTACAAAACCGGCTGAGATGACGAAGCGACAGTAAGGCCAATGAGCCTAAATCCTATACAAGGCTAAAGAGCTGAAAGCGACAGTAAGGCCTAAGAGCCTGAATCTTGAGCAAGCCCTCAGTGAGGTACATGACTCGCCTTAGAAAATGACCGCCAGCACCACAAAACCGAGCTGAGAGGATGAAGGGAACTATTCTTTCGCCTTTTATTAATAAAAAAATACCATATGCTCTTAGCAAACAGCGACATACGATGACAACACGCAAAAACAACACATAAGAACACAGTTCCGACCTCACATAAAAGATTAGGGCACGGGACCATAAATGAAAAGTTAAACTCCGACCTCCCAAAGGAGCTTGAGTCATAAGGTAAAAAGACTTTGACCTCACACAACAGCCCAAAAGCCCCAAAGTGCCATGCTGATCTTAAGAGGGTGCTGGAACAGAAATAAAAAATCTAAATCCGACCTCTCGAAAGAGTTCGGATTACAGGGTAATAAGACATCGATCTTGCAAAATAGCCAGCATATAACGAAATTAAACTAAGGCGCTCCAATGCTCGTATCATGTAGCAATGCGACCTGCTAAAGGCCAATGCAAGGCTCACGGCGCTAAAGCTGTAACGACCCGGAAACCGGATCGCTACCGGTGCTAGGATCAAGATCGACTTAAGGTCGCTGGGACCCGTAGCAAGCCTACTATACATACTGTGTACCTGATAAAATCTCATACATGATCATACATTTTTATAAAAATTTAAACTTTTCATCTACTGATAGCGGTTGTTGAAGCCGTAAAAAAAAAGCCTATTATCAACCAACAAAATAATTTGCAGATAGTGGCAATAGCGTCGAACCACAGAGATTTGACACTACGAATTTTCCTATTAATGACGTGGACAAATAACAAAAGTAAATAAAAGAGGGGGGTTTGTTTTGAGAGTTAAAGCTGAATAAAAGAAAGCAGTAATTAAATGAGTAAATCAATGGGAGAAGGATTCTAGTTGAAGTATGGATCTAATTCAGTTTGTCTAGAATTGATCATTGATCTTTTTGATACTCTTATTTATTTCAATAAGTTAGTTTAGGACGTGGAAGACGCTTCTCACAATCCAAATTCCTCCTTAGTTTTAGTTTGATTAGGAAACGTTTGCTAATCAAACTCTAGTTAACAAGTTGCCAAGGAACGTCCTTGGGGATTTTAGCATCGAACAACTGTTAACTGCATTAGGACTTAGAGAAACCTAACTCTAACATTGCCAACCGCGTGGTCAAGTTCAGATTATGTAACTGATTATACTTGTGTTTAAACAATCTAAGCAATTACGGACCTAAATTATTCAAACAATATATTACTCAAGCAATTAAAAACAACAGGCCTTAATTGATTCTAAAAGCAAAGCAATAATTATAGAAGGATCAGGTTGCATAAATATTGAAGGTAAATAAGAGTTTAATAATGGAGTATTAAATCTCCCAATTCATCACAAATCTGAAATTTCCAACTTCAACTAGAAAGGAGAATTGTTTAGCCACTCATGGTGGACAAAAACACAAAAAGAAGAGAAGAAAGGAAAGAAGAGAAGCTGCTGCGTTTTTCTGCAGAATTTTTGAGGCTGCTGAGATGATCTTGCTGGTGTAGATGCTGTCCCCTTTTATAGCTGGAGAATCCTTGTCCAATTAGGTTTTGGAAATCCCAATCTTGACTTGGTCTTCTTTGTAGTCTTTGATTCCTCTTTTGTTTTTTGTATTTAATTGTGAATGAAATTCTTTAAGTGAAAGACTTTTTCGTGGCTCTTGGGACTGATCTTGTAGTGTTTAAAATGGATTTGGACTTCTCCACTTTTGAATTTCAGTTGTCTGCACTTTTTCCGCTTCTGCTGTATTTTCTGGCGTCAGTGTGATTTGGGCGGGTGATTTGGGCAAATCGCTTGCCCAAATCATTTCTGTATGTCGCCTTCAGGTTTCTGCCTTAGCTTTCTGCTTCTGATCTCTGCGGGTGATTTGGCCAAATCACTTTGACCCAATCACTTTTCCAGCTTTTCCTGCACTTTTTCTCCAACTCTCCATTTTCTTCCTTTCCTGTAAAAACATGATAAAAACCATAGATTAAGCTGAAAAATGTGTAAATAAACAGTAATAAAGATAGTAAAAATGTGGCTAAATTATGTTTGATCAAATACCCCCACACCTAGCTTTTTGCTTGTCCTCAAGCAACAAATAACTTAGTCAATCAAGCTCCTTTTTCTTTTGAGCCTAAGTACCACTTAATCAGCTCCCTCTAGACTCCCAAATTGAAGTATCACAGTATAGAGTACTTCAGACCTGAGGTTGTTCTCCCTTTTCCTTGTTTCCTTTCACCTACCATGGCCAAGAGAAAGGTTTTTGGTTCAATCATGCTTATTCTTTTGTTTTAAGCTTGATGCAACCCTCTAAGAGTAACTTGCCTTTCTTGTTAAGCACACTTTTTATTCAGCAGCACATTTTTCTTTATTCTTGTCTGAAAAAGTCACCAACCTTTTTACGCGAAGGTGCATATTGGTGATACCCACCCCCGGTTACTCAGTTGGTCACTTTTTCAAGTGGCTACTAGCTCTGTTCATAGCTCATTTGACCATTGGAACAGGTTTATGATTTGTGCTTTGTGCTGGTTTTTCTTTTTCTTTTCTTTTCATAACAGTTTGGGCAAATCAGCTCATAGGGAGTTACACTAACTTTTATTTGCATGTATTTATATTTTTATTTTCCTTGACCACAGCAAATTTAGGGATTCAATTCAAGAAAAAAACTTCCAAAGTGAAGGTAACACACTGTAATTGATTCAATTTAGACTTAAAGAAGTGGAGAATCAATGGAGTCATGAGATGGAAAGCTTTTTTAACCTTGTTATCTATGCTGAGTAGAGCAAAAGCTAAGATAAAATTCTGTGTGTGCAGAAAGTGAAAAATTTGTGCAAAAGAAAAATGTGTGAAAGGGAAAAAAAATTTGGTGTGTGTTATAGGGCAAAAAAAATGCAAAAAGAAATAAAAAAAAAAGAGCAAAAGATAATGTAATCAATGCAAAATGACCTAGCAGTACCCCCACACCTATTGCAAACATTGTCCTCAATGTGTGAAAAAAATTAAGAAGGAAAGGGAAAGGGACTTCCTGGCCTGTGGGTGATTTGGGCAGGTGATTTGGGCAAATCACTCGGCGAAATCACTGTCTGTCCTGGTCTGCAGGCAGAAAGTGGTTCTCTAGCAGTTGCAATAGTTGCTCCATATGATGCATTCTGTCCTCAATTCTGCTGAGACGAGCCTCTACTATCTGGTTTGGGGCTACGTCTTTAGGGGCTTGATTTGTTTCCTGTTGGGATGCCACTGGAGGTGGCTCATCTGGTGGTACCTATTCTGTTGCCTCTGTTGTCTCACCTGCTGGGGCAGGCTGCTGGTGTACTGTGATCTGGATGGCTTTCCTTTTCCTAAACACATGCTCATTGCGTGGTGTGAGAGGTCCTGCAGGTGAAAGAGAAAAAATGTCCCCCACTTTGCAAAGCAACCCCATATCATCTAAGGATCGAAGGTCCAGGGGGGTTGGTTTGTTGGTGGGGGTGAGGTCAGTGTGGTATGGGTGCAATAATTTAGGTTCACTGCAATGGCAGTGATCAAATGGCCCAGAATCAGGGGGTTAGTGGTACTGGATGGTACTAGAGAATTGGGTAGCAACCCAGTAACCCAGGTGGATTTTCTGGTGAGTGTGCATGCACCACAAAATATACAACTCTGTTCTGGTCAGGATGTTGGGTGCATCCTTCCTTCCAGAAAGTGTGTATGCCAAGAACCTATGAAGATATTTTAAACTTGGATTTTTGAGGTATAGATCCTTGGATTTTATGGGTGAATAAGAATCAGGGGGGTTGTCACACAATTCTAAATATGCAGAACTGGGATTAAATTCAGCAGGGAAGTCCCAGGTAGAGTCAGGGCATTCACAGCCCATGGCCATACTGAACTCATGCAAGGACAGGTGAAACCGCTGTCCTATCAGCCTAAAACCAATTGTATCTGGTGTGTGCAGGTTGTGCATGGCTAGTTTATCAAACTAAAATGTGGTGAAGAACTCATGTGTGAGTTCAGTGAAGGATGGCAAGTGAAGGAGGAAGAATTTCTCCCAACCAATAGCAGAGATAAGGGAACGTACCTGGTCTTGGAGTCTCAGTGCTTCAAGGGTGCCATGGTGTTGAGTGATGTGATCCGGGTGGGCTGGTTTGGGCAAATCACTGGGCAGATGGCCTTCTTCGTAGCTCGCGGGATGTGTGTCTATGGGTGTCTCTGGATGTCGCTCCGGGCTCGGCGGTGGTGGCGGTGAAGGTGTTCTTGGCCGTTTCTGGCCATGACTAGTAGATGGGGTGTCTTCTTGAGGCATTTCGCCTCCCTGGGTGTCCATTGCGACTGTTGGAGAAGAAGGTGGTGGTTCAATCATCCTCGCTTTGTTTCGCCGGTGATAGGTTTGGACGTCCGGTGAGTCGGAGCGCCTTGGCTCTGTTCCAGTGATCGGTGCTGTGTCGGTGGTGGTGGGGACAGGTGGAGGGTTGTCCATTGCCTCCTCATCACTGTCAGTGGAAATGTGCACAGGTCTGGGCATCCCTCATCTCCTCCACATGCCGGGACCGCCGGTGGCCATCATCTTGATTCTGACCATGGTTGTTGATGTCATCGGCGATGAAGTTTCTTGGGGAAGAAGAAGAAGATGAAACATAAAGAGATAGCGTGAGGAAAAAGGAAATAATAAAAAATTATTTAAAGTGATTTGGGGTAGTTGAACTGCCCTGATCATTAAATGCTGAGTCTCTGGCTTCGTGACAGGGTGATTTGGTCAGTGATTTGGGCAAATCACTTGGCCAAATCACTCTCTTCATTGCAGTTGCTTGGTTGGTCATGTTCACGCCCTTTGCTGTTGATGGGCTGAGCTGTCGATTTGGCCTGGTGATTTGGGCAAATCACCTGCCCCGATCACTTGTGCTTATGGTACAGTCAGACGGTTTGCCCCAGTAATTTGGGCAAATCCTTTCATCTGGGCTGCCTCCCAGTAGCGCCCTATTTTCTGTCTTGGGCTGGACAGCCTTGTCTTGCTCAGCAGGCTGGGGAAGGGGGATTCAAGGGAACCTCCTCTACAAGGTGTACAGTAAATCCCTCATAGAATTGCTTCAAGCGGTGCCCATTAACCTTGAATACTTTGCTGGTTTGTGGGCTGCGAATGTCCACAGCTCCATGTGGGTAGATGTGTTCTACCAAGAATGGCCCAATCCACCTAGACCGAAGCTTCCCAGGGAATAATTTGAACCTTGAATCAAAAAGCAAAACCTTATCACCAACCTGGAAGTGTTTTTTGGAGATGTGTTTGTCATGGAAGGTTTTAGTCTTGGCTTTATAATCCCATGAAGCTTCATATGCATCACGCTGAATTTCTTCTAGCTCTTGAATTTGCAATTTTCTGTGGGTTCCAGCTTCTTTTTCATCAAGATTACACTTTTTGACAGCCCAATAGGCTTTGTGTTCAAGTTCTACGGGTAGATGGCAAGCTTTCCCATAAATCAGCCTATATGGAGACATTCCAATTGGAGTTTTATAGGTTGTTCTATATGCCCATAAGGCATCATTGAGGTGCACACTCCAGTCCTTGCGATTTGGGCAAACTGTTTTCTCAAGGATGGACTTGATCTCCCTGTTTGAGACTTCGGCCAGCCCATTTGTTTGAGGGTAAGGAGAGTTTCCACTACCTTGTTGCAGAAATGGGTGCCTTGATCACTGATTATGGCTTTGGGCAGACCGAACCTGGAGAATATGTAGGATTTCACAAAGTCAACAACCACTTTTGCATCATCAGCCCTTGTTGCTTTGGCCTCTATCCACTTGGACACATAGTCCACAGCCAGAGGTATGTAGGTGTTGCCAAAGGAAGGTGGGAATGGTTCCATGAAGTCAATGCCCCAAATGTCAAAGATTTCACAAACCACGATAGGTGCTTGTGGCATTTCACTTCGGTTGCCAAGGTTTCCCGTTTGTTGGCATCTTGCACATGACCTACAAAATAAATAAGAATCTCTAAATATGTTAGGCCAAAATAACCCACATTCAAGGATTTTCAAGGCTGTCTTGCGTGGCCCAAAATGTCCTCCACAGCCATATGAGTGGCAGAAGGCTAGGACAGAATGTATTTCTTGATCTGGGATGCATCTTCTTATGATTTGGTCTGCACAATGCTTCCATAGGTAAGACTCATCCCACACATAATACCTTACATCTTTCTTGATCTTGTCTTTCATGTGTTTGGGCAAATCAGAAGGTAAATCACCTGTGGCAAGGTAATTTACTATATCAGCATACCATGGTTCCTCTTCTTGGACAGCAAAGAGGTGCTCATCAGGGAAATTTTCGTTGATGGGGCAGGTCTCCATCTCGGTCAGTATTCTACTGAGGTGATCAGCTACAAGGTTTTCCTTCCCCTTCTTGTCACGAATCTCCACATCAAATTCTTGTAACAGCAGTATCCAACGTACCAGCCTTGGTTTTGCTTCTTTTTTCTTGACCAAGTACCTTAGTGCAGCATGGTCTGAGTAAACAATCACCTTTGTCCCAAGTAGATAGGACCGGAATTTCTCCAATGCAAACACAACAGCGAGCAACTCTTTTTATGTGGTAGAATAATTGCATTGTGCAGCATCTAGGGTGCGTGAGGCATGGTGAATGACATGAGGAGAGTTACCTTTGCGCTGTCCCAACACTGCACCTACAGCAAAGTTGCTGGCGTCACACATGATCTCAAATGGAAGAGTCCAATCAGGTGGCTGGATGATTGGGGCAATGATCAACAGTGATTTGACCAAATCAAAGGCTGTTTTGCAATTTTCATCAAAGCTGAATAGCACGTCCTGCTGTAATACCTGCACAAAGACTGAGTTATTTTGGAAAAATCTTTGATGAACCTCCTGTAAAAACCAGCATGGCCAAGGAAAGATCTAATCTTCCGAATGCTGGTTGGATAGGGCAAGCTTTTGATGGTGTCTATTTTGGCTTTGTCCACTTCTATCCCTTTTGCTGAAACAATATGGCCTAAGATGAGGCTATGGCTGACCATGAAGTGACATTTTTCGTAGTTCAAAACCAGATTTGCCTCCAAGCATCTTTAAAGTATCTTCTCCAAGTTGGCTAGGCATTCTTAGAAAGAGTTTCCATACACCGTGAAATCATCCATGAAAACCTCAATAATTTTTTCTACATAGTCAGAAAAAATACTCATCATGCACCTTTGGAAGGTGGCTGGTGCATTGCAAAGACCGAAGGGCATCCTCCTAAATGCGAAGGTGCCAAATGGACATGTGAAAGTGGTCTTTTCTTGATCTTCAGGTGCAACGGGGATTTGGTAGAATCCTGAGTATCCATCAAGGCAGCAGTAATGGCTTTTTCCAGCAAGTCTTTCAAGCATTTGGTCCATGAAGGGCAAAGGAAAATGGTCCTTCCTTGTGGCTGCATTGAGCTTTCTATAATCCATGCAAACTCTCCACCCATTTTGCACACGAGTGGGTACTAGCTCTCCTTCAGAATTGGGGACAATGGTAATCCCAGTCTTCTCTGGTACCACATGGATGGGGCTTACCCATTTGCTGTCAGAAATGGGGTAGATCACCCCAATATCTAGGAGCTTCACTATTTCTTTCTTCACAACCTCCATCATTGGTGGATTCAATCTTCTTTGAGCCTCACGGATAGGTTTGCACTCTTCTTCCATGAGTATTCGATGCATGCATGTTGATGGTGAGATGCCTTTTATGTCTTCCAAGGTCCACCCAATTGCTTCTTTGTGCTTTCTCAACACTTCTAGGAGGTTGTCCTCTTCTTGTTGGCTTAATTGGTTGGAGATGATGACTGGAAGTGTTTTTCCAGCCCCCAAATAGGCATATTTGAGGTGTCTGGGCAGAATTTTCAGATCCGGTGCAGTTGTTGTCTGGTCTGCTACCTGCTGTCTGCTCACTGATTTGGGCAGATTATCTGGTGCTGGGTCTGGTGATCTAGGCAGATCACTCTCTGTCATGTCTGTCTGCTCCAGTGATTTGGGCAAGTCGGGATCTACCTCTACTGGTGATTTAGGCAAATCACCCGCAACCAGCAGTGAACAGTATGATGTCTGGTCTGTGTCTTTTTCGGTGCTGCTGCTGGTGCTGTCCATTTCTTCAGATCTGCATAAATCAGCATTGAGTGAGTTATCTAGATCAAAATCAAAGATTTCTTGACTTAAATCATCAATAACATCAAGACCGTAAACAGGAGAAACATCATTGGGGAATTTCATGGCATCATAAACATTAAACTTGATAATTTCCCCTTCAAACTCCATGGTTAATGTGCCATCATGCACATCAATTTTTGTTCTGGTTGTGCTCAAGAATGGTCTCCCAAGTAGGATGTCAGAGGTGGTGTTGCTCTTTCTTTCTTCACAACCTCCATCATTGGTGGATTCAATCTTCTTTGAGCCTCACGGATAGGTTTGCACTCTTCTTCCATGAGTATTCGATGCATGCATGTTGATGGTGAGATGCCTTTTATGTCTTCCAAGGTCCACCCAATTGCTTCTTTGTGCTTTCTCAACACTTCTAGGAGATTGTCCTCTTCTTGCTGGCTTAATTGGTTGGAGATGATGACTGGAAGTGTTTTTCCAGCCCCCAAATAGGCATATTTGAGGTGTCTGGGCAGAATTTTTAGATCCGGTGCAGTTGTTGTCTGGTCTGCTACCTGCTGTTTGCTCACTGATTTGGGCAGATTATCTGGTGCTGGGTCTGGTGATCTAGGCAGATCACTCTCTGTCATGTCTATCTGCTCCAATGATTTGGGCAAGTCGGGATCTACCTCTACTGGTGATTTAGGCAAATCACCTGCAACCAGCAGTGAACAGTATGCTGTCTGGTCTGTGTCTTTTCCGGTGCTGCTGCTGGTGCTGTCCATTTCTTCAGATCTGCATAAATCAGCATTGAGTGAGTTATCTAGATCAAAATCAAAGATTTCTTGACTTAAATCATCAATAACATCAAGACCGTAAACAGGAGAAACATCATTGGGGAATTTCATGGCATCATAAACATTAAACTTGATAACTTCCCCTTCAAACTCTATAGTTAATGTGCCATCATGCACATCAATTTTTGTTCTGGCTGTGCTCAAGAATGGTCTCCCAAGTAGGATGTCAGAGGTGGTGTTACTCTTATCTTCCTCCATGTCTATGACATAAAAATATGCTGGGAAGACTAGTTGGTCCACTTGCACCAATACATCTTCAAGTACTCCCTTGGGATAGACAACAGATCGGTCGGCCAATTGGATTATTATGCTAGTGCCCTTGAGTGTACCTGCATTCAACAAGTTATAAATGGAAAGGGGCATAACATTAATTGAAGCTACAAGGTCACACATGGCCTTCTTTATTCCCACATTGCCTATTTTGCATGAAACAGCGAACATCCCTCTATTCTTGCACTTGGTTGGGAGCTTTCTTTGAATGACAGCTGAAACACACTCCCCTACACTTACCTTTTCACGTTCAGCAAGTTTCCTTCGGTTGGTGCATAGTTCTTTGAGAAACTTGGCATACCTTGGAATTTGCTTGACAACATCAAGTAGAGGAATGTTGATTTCTACCTTGCAAAGTGTCTCAAGTATTTCTTTCTCCTCTTTTTCTTTTTGGGACCTCGCAAATCTCTTTGGGAAGGGGGGAGATACCTTGAATTTCTCTACTGGTTACTGGTCTGATTTCTGCCTGTGACTGAATTCTGTCTGGTCTATTGATTTGGGCAGATCAACTTCTGCCTTCTCTGGTGATTTGGGCAGATTACTACTGCTGGGCAGCTCAGTCTGCCTAGAAATTGGGTCTGTGATTTGGGCAGATCGACTGCCCTGATCACTTTCTGGCAGATTCTCCTCCATGACCTGTTTTTGCTTTTGCTCAGGCCTACTGTCTTGCAGCTCTTTTCCACTCCTCAATGTGATGGCACTAGCATTCTGCCTCGGGTTTATCTCATTTTGGGAGGGCAGTTTTCCTTGGGATTCAAGCTTACTCAAGGATGAAGCCATTTGTCCCATTTGTTGCTCAAGATTTTACACAGTGTTTGCTAGGGACTTCACTATATCTTCAAGGGGTGCATTGGATTTTTGAGGTGTTGCTGGTGCTGGATTTCTTTGCTGGTAATTTGGATATTGATTGGCCCTTGCATAACTGAAATTTGGGTGATCCCTCTAACCTGAGTTGTATGTATTAGAATAGGGATCATACCTTCTTTGCTCATTGAAACCTCCAACTGCATTGACTTGCTGGTCCTCTTCTTGAAGGGAAGGACATAGATCAGTTGGGTGGTTTATATTTGCACATATTTCACATGGCTTGGGCTGCTGAATCTGCTGGACTTATTGGGCTTGACCCACAACAAGGCTACGGACAGCATTAGTGAGATCAGAGATTTGGGATGCCAAAATTGATGTACTCACCTCATTTACCATCCTTGGTTGCTGCTCTTGGTCTCCAAATTGCTGAGAAGCTACAGCCATTGTAACGACTCGAAAATCGGACCGCTACCGGCGCTAGGATCTGGGTCGGCTTAAGGCCGCCGGGACCCGTAGCAAATCTAACATAAAATCTGTAAACCTGTTAAATCCCATACATGATCAACACATACATAAAAATTTGAACTTTTCTCATTCAATTACCAAACTCAACCTGTGCATGCACAACTCATAATCATCATTCCCCCTCATTGGAGTCCTCAACTATGCTCCAATGGGAAACATTCATTCATACATTAATTTTGGTTTTCATAAAATATCATTACATTTGAAAGATCATGTATTAAAAGGGATAAACCACATACTAGGGTCAAACACCACTCTAATCCTCAATAACATCATTACATTACATAATTATTCCATACTATTCATTACATTACTGTACTAAACATTACATTTCAACATTTATCATGTCCACCACTAGCTATTATATGACCACAACTTTACTCTAGCTGACCTTCTGGTCTATCCCGTACCTGCAAACCTGAGGAAATAGGGGAGTGGGGTGAGCTACTAGAGCCCAGTGAGCAGAATAATAAAACATAGTATTTAAAACATATGATAACATGGAATGCATCACAGCACAAACAAATCACATCAAGGATGAACTTGTCACCAGTTAGCCCTCTATACTGTCTAAACATGCCAGGGGCGTAGAGCAGGCACGCCTGGACTTCCATAGCATAACATACATATCCAATCATGCCCGTAGTGCAGGCCACACCCGGACTTTCTCTTACATTGTGCCAGGGGCGTAGAGCAGGCACGCCTGGACTTCCATATCATATCATCATATCATAACATATGAGGACTAAAGGATCATTCAACATTCATCCACATCAACAGCATAATATGCAATGCAACATATTCGTGGATTCTAATGCAAGCACCCTAGTATATCTCATGGCATTCATGATGCGTGAATCATGCTAAAACTTACATTATTTGCTTTAAAATGTAGAGAGTTATTCTACTCACCTCTGGCTAGCTCTGACAGACACTGAAGCAGCTGACTCACTGCTGGGGTCCTCGGTTCCTCGGGTCCGAACCTACATAGGTGGACTCAAATGAGGGACCAAACATACATAAATATGACTCTAAGATACTCCCCAAAAACCCCCTAAAACACCTTAAAACAATTACAAAAATTATGCAAAGGAAGGCTGGACAGGGCACTTTCGGCGACAGGTTCGGCGGCCGAAAGTCCCTCCAGAGCCGAAAGTCATGCACTTTCGGCGGCACTTTCGGCGGCCGAAAGTTCCCTCCAGAGACGAAACTCATGCATGTTCGGCGGCACCTTCGGCGGCCGAAACTCCCTTCCAGAGCCGAAAGTCCACTTTTGGGGGCAGGGTTCGGCAGCCAAAAGTTGGCCTCCACGGGCAGGTTCGGCAGCCGAAAGTCCCTTCGGCTGCCGAACCTGAGCTCTTCCCAAAGGCAGAACTCAGCCTCTTTCATGCACAAATGCCTCCCAATCCATTCACACATGCATTTACCTATTCTACAACAAGCAAACTCAAGCGAACAAGCACATAGGGGTCTCAAACTAACTTAAACCCCAACCAAAACACATCAAACAACCCACATTGCTCATAAACATAACATAAACCCATAAAACTAACAATAACCTAAACATGCATTTCTACCCCACGAAACTCATAAAACTTGTTTAAAACATACTAGAATGGCAGGATCGAAGCTTACCTCTTGAAGATCTAGAGGAGAAACGATCTTAACTTGGAGATGGGGGAGATCTCAACTCTTTGGTCTCCAAGCTCCAAAACTTGCTCTTTTGCTCAAAAATCTTCAAATCAAGATAAAACTCGTTAAAACTCTAAAGATCGGAGGAAAAAGATAAAAAATGAACCATGGGAGAGCAGGAACTCACCGTGGCCGAAAATGGGGAGAAAACTCGCCCGTTTCGGCCATGTAGCCCTTTTATAGGGGCTGCCAGACTACCTTTTGGCAGCTTAAAGTGCTTCCAAAACTCATGCAAGTTCGGCGGCCGAACATGAGGTTCGGCGGCCGAACCTTTGAAACTTTCGGAAGCCTAACTTGCCCCCCTAAACTATCCAATATTCGGCGGCCGAACCTGGAAATGCCTCCTTGGTCTTTTTCATTCAAAACTCAATTTCTTTTTTACTTAAAACCATAAAATACATTAAATCATTTCATAAAAACATGATTTTACCCCTCTAGAAGTTTTCGACATCCGAGATTCCACCAGACGGTAGGAATCCCGATACCGGAGTCTAGCCGGGTATTACATTCTCCCCCCCTTAAGAACATTCGTCCCCGAATGTTCACCAAACAAACATAGCATGGCATAAAACATAAACATTCACATAAAACACATAACACTTACTTTAAAAGAGATGAGGATATTGCTGGAGCATGAACTCCCGTGTCTCCCAGGTACACTCCTCAATGTTGTGGTGATTCCAAAGGACTTTTACCATCGGGATTTCCTTGTTTCTCAATTTTCTAATCTGGGTGTCTATGATCTGCACTGGCTGCTCAACATAGGTGAGATCTTCTTGGATCTCCACATCAGGCTCACTAAGAACCTTGCCCGGATCTGACACGAACTTTCTTAACATGGAAACATGGAAAACCGGATGGATTCTCTCCATTGAAGCAGGCAAGTCCAACTTGTACGATACATTCCCAATCTTTTGCAAGACTTCAAAGGGTCCAATGTACCGCGGAGCTAGCTTACCCTTCTTCCCAAACCGAATCACCCCTTTCATTGGAGACACCTTGAGCAATACCAAATCCCCCTCCTGAAACTCTACTTGCCTTCTGCGGATATCTGCATAACTCTTCTGTCTGCTTGCAGCAGTCTTGATCCTTTCTCTGATTATGGGCACCACTCTGCTGGTGATCTCTACAAGCTCAGGCCCTGCCAAGGCCCTTTCCCCAATTTCTTCCCAGCAAATAGATGACCTGCACTTCCTTCCATACAAAGCCTCATATGGAGCCATCCCTATGCTAGCGTGATGGCTGTTATTGTAGGCAAACTCCACCAGAGGTAGATGCTGCCTCCAAGAACCGCCAAAATCTAACACACATTCTAAGCATATCCTCTATTGTCTGGATGGTCCTCTCTGACTGTCCGTCCGTCTGTGGATGGAAAGCAGTGCTAAAATCCAACCTGGTACCCATAGCATTCTGCAGACTCCGCCAAAACCTAGAGGTGAACTGGGGTCCTCTATCAGACACTATTGAAACAGGAACCCCATGCAATCTGACAATCTCATCAACATACACTTGCGCCAACTTGTCCACAGAATAGCCACTCCTGACAGGGATGAAGTGAGCAGATTTGGTCAGTCTGTCCACAATCACCCATATGGAGTCCAATCTGTTGGACGTCGCCGATAACCCCACCACGAAGTCCATAGCTATATTCTCCCATTTCCACTCTGGAATAAGTAGTGGGTTAAGCATTCCAGCCGGCTTCTGATGTTCCAGCTTCACCCTCTGACATACTTCGCAGGCTGACACGAACTGTGCCACTTCTCTCTTCATCGCTGGCCACCAATAAACTCTCTTCAAATCTTGATACATCTTGGTGGCTCCAGGGTGAATACTGTATCTGGCATTATGAGCCTCTCTCATAATGTCTCCCTTTAGCCCTACGTCATCTGGTACACATAATCTGTTCCCATAGCGGAGGATCCCCTTGTTGTCAAATCTGAACTCTTCATTCTTGCCTGACTGAACAGTCCTGGCAATCTTCACTAACTCTTGATCCTCATGCTATTTCTGAGCCACCTGCTCTAGAAACACGGGTGTCACTCTCATCTGGGCTATCAAAGCACCTGTACCAGACAACTCCAACTGCAAACCTTCATTGATGAGCTCGAAGAACTGCCTCACCACTGGTCTTCTTTCTGCTGAAATATGGGACAAACTGCCAAGTGATTTCCGGCTCAAGGCGTCTGCCACAATATTCGCCTTACCCGGATGGTACTGAATCTTGCAATCGTAGTCACTAAGCAGTTCTACCCATCTCCTTTGCCTCAGATTTAACTCTCTCTGACTCAAGATGTACTACAGGCTTTTATGATCTGTGAAGATCTCACATTTTACCCCATAAAGGTAATGCCTCCACATCTTGAGTGCAAAGATTACCACTGCCATCTCAAGGTTATGTGTAGGGTAATTCAACTCGTGCTTCTTCAGCTGCCTAGAAGCATAAGCAATCACTCTTTCATTCTGCATTAGCACATAACCCAGTCCCACACGGGACGCATCATAATAAACTGAGAAGTCTTCATTACTAGATGGCAGAGCTAACACTGGTGCTGAAGTCAACCTCTTCTTTAGCTCCTCAAAGCTCTCCTCACACTGGTCAGTCCACACAAACCTCTGGTTCTTCTTAGTCAGTCTGGTCATGGGAGCTGCAATTTTTGAGAAGTCCTGAACGAACCTCCTGTAGTAACCTGCTAAACCTAAGAAGCTCTTGATCTCTGTCACTGTAGTGGGTCTAGGCCAGTTTGCTACAGCTTCCACTTTCTTGGGGTCTACCTCGATTCCATTTTCTGACACCACATGCCCCAATAATGAAATGCTCCTCAGCCAGAACTCACATTTAGAGAACTTGGCATACAAGCCATGTTCCCTCAAGGTCTGCAGAACTAACCTCAGATGATCGGCATACTCCTCTGCATTCCTGGAATACACTAAGATATCATCTATGAAGACAATAACGAAGTGATCCAGGTATTGATTGAAAACTTTGTTCATGAGATCCATGAATGCTGCAGGGGCATTGGTTAACCCGAACGGCATCACAAAAAACTCATAGTGCCCATATCTGGTCCTGAATGCTGTCTTCGGCACATCCTCTTCTCTTATCCTCAACTGATGGTACCCAGATCTCAGATCTATCTTGGAGAAACAACCTGCTCCTGCTAGCTAGTCGAATAGATCGTCGATCCTTGGCAACGGGTACTTATTCTTGGTAGTGACCTTGTTCAACTGCCTGTAGTCGATACAAAGTCTAAGGGATCCATCTTTCTTTTTCACGAACAGCACTGGAGCACCCCAAGGTGAGGTACTCGGTCGGATGAAGCCCTTATCTACCAACTCTTGCAACTTCTCCTTAAGCTCTTTCAATTCAGCTGGTGCCATCCTATAGGGAGGGATAGAGATCGATCTGGTTTCAGGCATCAATTCAATTTCAAACTCTATCTCCCTAGCAGGTGGTAAACCTGGTAGCTCGTCTGAAAACACATCTAAAAACTCACTAACCACGGGCACTGAGGCGAACTCTCTGACATGACTATCCAGCTGTCTCACATGACTATCCAGCTCTCTCACATGAACTAGAAAACCCTGACAACCCCTCCTGAGCAGCCTACGAGCCTGTAGGGCTGATATCAAACCTCTAGGTGTACCCCTCCTGTCTCCTCTGAAGACGACCTCTGACCCATCCTGACATCTGAACTTGACTACCTTGTCTCTGCAATCCAAGGTAGCACCATGGGTAGATAGCCAATCCATCAATAGAATGACGTCAAAATCTGTCAAATCTAGAACCACAAGATCGGCGGAAAGGCACCTTCCCTCAACAAAAACTGGACTACATTGGCAGACTGACTCTGCCACTGACGGGTCACACTTGGGTCCACTGACCCATAGGGGACACTCTAACCCAGAGACCATCAATCCCAACCTCTCGACGGCTCTCGGAGCAATAAAAGAATGAGATGCACCAGGGTCCATTAATGCATACACATCTGAACAACCAATGATGAGATTACCTGACACCACGGTGTTGGATGTGTTCGCCTCCTGCTGAGTCATAGTGAAGATCCGTGCTGAAGCTGATGGACCTTCACCTCTGAAACCCACTGAAGAAGAGGCTGCCCCTCTCCCTCGGCCTCTGCCACTAGCCTGAGTCGCGGCTGGAGCTGCTGGTTGAGCCACACTACCAGAAGCTGTCTGCTGAGACTGTGCCACAAAAGCTGTTCTAGGGCACTCCCGTGCCATGTGTCCCTCCTGCCCACATCTGAAGCAAGCTGTCGTCCCAACCAGACATACTCCTTTGTGCGGCTTCCCACACTTTATGCATACTGCATTATCTGCACCTGAGCTCGAGCCACGTCCCAATCCCAGACCTGACTTGATCTTACTCTAGAACTTGTTCTTTTTGGACTTCCTGTGGCCTTTGTCCCACTTCTTACAACCTGAACTCAGAGAAGGAGGGTCTAACCTTCCCCCACCTGGGGTCTTGGAACCAGAAGGCTGTGCCACTGACTGTTTAACCTTTCCCTCGATTATTGCACTAGCCTCCATCCTCCGAGCCATATCCACTATGGCATGGAAAACTCTCCCTCTCTGCTGACTGAATCAATGAGGAATACCTGGAATGGAGCCTCATGATATACCTCATTGACTTCCTCTGATCTGTGTCCAGATTCTGCCCAGCAAACGGCAACAGCTCCAAGAATCTGTCTGTATACTCATCCACACTCATCTCATCTGTCTGCCTTAACTGCTCAAATTCAATCATTTTCAGCTCCCTGGAACTGTCAGGGAAAGCCCATCCTGCAAACTCATTGGCAAAATCCTCCCAGGATAGACTATCCAACCTCGGGTTCACATAGCTTTTAAACCACTCTCGGGCCTTCTTACACTTCAGGGTGAACCCAGCCATCTGAATGGCTCTACTGTCATCAGCTCCTATCTCATCTGTAATCACCTTGACCCTCTCAAGGTACACAAACGGGTCATCACCTGTCTCAAACTGGGGAGCACCCAACTTCATGTAATCGGTCATCTTGACCTTGCTCCCTCCAGATGAGCTAGGTTTAGGCATTTCGATTTTTGGGACAGTAGGTGCTGCTGGTGGTGGAGGAGGTGCAGCATCCCCTGGGGTAGGGTTTGCTGTACCTGGGTAGAAGGATAGGGGTGGGTACATAGGGTACTGTGGGTACGGTGGGTAGAAAGATGGGTATGGCATGTGAGAGTGATAAGGGTTAAAGCTGGGGTAATCCGATGTACCTCCCATCGAATACCCGGGATTTTGAGGAAAGGGTGGGTACTAGGGTGGCTGAACAAATCCCGAGGCCTGAGTGCCTCCTTGGGACTCTCCCATGCCCTCTTCCGACATACTCATTCCAAGACTGTCATCCCTCCTTTGATCCACATCCATATCATCCCCCACATCCTCTGACATTCCTCCTTGAACTGTTCCCCTTACTGATCTGCTTCTGTTCATATCCAAAGACCTTCTAGGGTCTCTCACTGCTCTTTCCCTGCTAGACCTGCTAGACATTGCCCTTGGCAATGCAGGGGGACGGGCACTCATGCCCTCATCCTCCGGTGGTACTCCAGTCAATCGTGCAGATCGACGAGTTCCTCTCATCCTGTTTACTGAAAAACAGCACACATCACATAAACATTAGCATCAAATGGTTCATGTGCAAACACATGAACCCGCATCACATACATAACATATCACTAATGTAACGCCCCGGAAATCCGGACCGCTACCGGCGCTAGGATCCAGATCGGCATAAGGCCGCCGGGACCCGTAGCAAGCCTAACATATACCTGTAAACCTGCTTAATCCCATACATGATCAACCATCATACATAAAAATTAAAACTTTTCTTTTATACATGTGATCAATCACCAACTCAACCTGTGCATACTCTGAACATATACATAAATAAAGTCCCTCTGTGGGATCTCATCAAAGCCTCGAAGGGCTATACATCATGTGTTGAGTTAGTTTTGCATAAACATCATATCATAAGATCATGTACATAAAAAGGGATTAGCAATACACTATGGTCAAGCACAATTCTAACCTCAAAATCTCATTACATAACATACTGAAACTCTTACATTACATTCTTATCATTGTCATGTCCACAAACTCTAACTATTACATACATATGACTTTTCTCTTCTTTGCTTCTCTATCAATCCCGTACCTGCAAACCTGGGGGTTAGGGGAGAGGGGTGAGCTAGATGCCCAGTGAGTAGAACTATATAAAAACAAATATTTAAAACATGCTATAATGGAATGCATCATTGCACAAACATTTCATACCATGGACGGACTGACCCAAAAATCCCTCAACTCCATGCCCGGCCCTATTATGGGCACCACAGGACTTCGTATTGCCCGGCCCTATTATGGGCACCACAGGACTTCGTATATCGGAGCTATTGCCCGGCCCTATTATGGGCACCACAGGACTTCGTACACAGGGCTAGTGAGTCGTGCAATGTCCATCCTCATCAACCACAATATAATAATGCAATGTAGCATATTCGTGATTCTAATGCAAACATCCTATATTATAGTCATGATGCATGAAACATGATAAAACATTCACTTTCTTAATTTAAAAGATTAAGTATAGTTCCACTCACCTCTGGCTGACTCTGTCAAACTCTCAGCAGCTGGCTCACTGCTGGGGTCCTTGGTTCCTCGGGTCCGAACCTACACAGGTGGACTCCAATGAGGGACCAAACACATATAAACATATCTCTAATATATCCCCCAAAAACCCCCTAAAACATCATGAAAACATCACAGAAAATATGCATGAAATGGCTGAACAGGGCACCTTCGGCGGCACCTTCGGCGGCCGAAAGTCCTGGACAGAGACGAAACTCAGCTAGGTTCGGCGGCACCTTCGGCGGCCGAAAGTGCCAGACAGAGACGAAAGTCTCTTTTCGGGGGCACCTTCGGCAGCCGAAAGCTGCCTTCACAAGAGGGGTTCGGCGGCCGAAACTCCCTTCGGCTGCCGAACCTGGTTTCTGCCAAACGGCAGAAACTTGGTTCAAATGAACCTCCTGCCTCCCAAAACCATAGATCATGCATATTTCTCAACCAAAACACACATACAAGTTCCTAGGGGTCTCAAACATGCATATACCCCATCTACAACACTTCATTCACACACAATCAAGCTACATTGCTCAAACATCATCAAAACCCATAAACTCAACATATGTCCTAACATGCATTTCTACCCATAGATCTTACTTAAAACTTGTTTAAAACATAAAAAGGGTTCAAGATCGACCCTTACCTCTTGAAGAAACGAGAGGAAAGCGATCCTAGCTTGGAGATGGAGAGATTAAGCTCTTTGAACCTCCAAGCACTCAAAACTTGCTCAAAGCTCACAAATCTTCAAAACAAAGTTATAAACTCGTTAAAACCATGAAAGATCTAAAGGAAACACTCAAGATCGAGGGAGGAGCGGTGGAGACTCACCTTGGCCGACAATGGGAGAGAAAAAGCTCGCCCGTGCGGACCTAGGGGACCCTTTTATAGTGGCTGGCCAGGCCACGTTCGGGGGCCGAATGTGCCTCCGCATCCATGCAATGTTCGGCGGCCGAACATAAGGTTCGGCGGCCGAACCTGCACTTCCCTCTCTTAGACTTTCGGGGGCCTAACGTGCCTCCCAAAGTCCATGCATGTTCGGCGGCCGAAAGTGAGTTTCGGCGGCCGAACCTGGGTTTTCCCTTAAAGAAATTTTCATGCAAAAACTCATTTAAAATCATACTTAAAACATTAAAAACATGAAAACATTTTATAAAAACATGCTTTTACCCTTCTAGAGGTTTCCGACACCCAAATTCCACCGGACGGTAGGAATTCCGGTACCGGAGTCTAGCCGGGTATTACATTCTCCCCCCCTTAAGAACATTCGTCCCCGAATGTTCCTCAACTAGTACATGCATAGCAAAACAACATAACATACATATAAAACACATAGAGACTAACCTTAAAAGAGATAGGGATATTGCTGGAGCATGGACTCCCGTGTCTCCCAAGTACATTCTTCCATATTGTGGTGGTTCCAAAGGACTTTCACCATCGGGATTTCCTTGTTCCTTAGCTTTTTGATCTGAGTGCCAAGAATCCGCACTGGTTGTTCAACATAAGTGAGATCCTCTTGGATCTCCACATCAGGCTCACTAAGAACCTTGCCCGGATCTGACACGAACTTCCTCAACATGGAAACATGGAAAACCGGATGGATTCTCTCCATAGAAGCAGGTAAGTCCAGCTTGTACGATACGTTCCCAACTTTTTGCAAGACCTCAAAGGGTCCGATGTACCGCGGAGCTAGCTTACCCTTCTTTCCGAACCGAACCACCCCTTTCATTGGGGACACCTTGAGCAATACTAGATCCCCCTCCTGAAACTCTACCTGTCTCCTGCGGATGTCTGTATAACTCTTCTGCCTGCTTGTGGCAGTCTTGATTCTTTCTCTGATCATGGGCACCACTCTGCTGGTGATCTCTACAAGCTCAGGCCCTGCTAAGGACCTCTCTCCAACCTCTTCCCAGCAAACAGGTGACCTGCACTTCCTTCCATACAAAGCTTCATATGGAGCCATCCCGATGCTAGCATGATAGCTGTTATTGTAGGCGAACTCCACCAAGGGTAGATGTTGCCTCCAAGAACCGCCAAAATCTAGCACACACATCCTGAGCATATCCTCTATTGTCTGGATGGTCCTCTCTGACTGTCCATCAGTCTGGGGATGGAAGGCAATACTGAAATCCAACCTGGTACCCATAGCATTCTGCAGACTCCGCCAAAACCTGGAGGTGAACTGGGGCCCTCTATCTGACACTATAGAAACTGGGACCCCATGCAGCCTGACAACTTCATCCACATAAACCTGCGCTAACTTATCCACAGAGTAGTTGCTCCTAACAGGGATGAAGTGAGCAGATTTGGTGAGTCTGTCCACAATCACCCATATGGAGTCTAGTCTGTTGGATGTTGCCGGTAACCCCACTACAAAGTCCATAGCGATATTCTCCCATTTCCACTCTGGAATCGGCAGTGGGTTAAGCATTCCAGCCGGCTTCTGATGTTCCAGCTTCACCCTCTGACATATTTCGCAGGCTGACACGAACTGTGCCACTTCCCTCTTCATAGCTGACCACCAATACACTCCCTTCAGATCCTGGTACATCTTGGTGGCTCCAGGGTGAACACTGTACCTTGCATTATGAGCCTCTCTCATAATGTCTCCTTTTAGCCCGATGTCATCTGGTACACATAGTCTATTCCCATAGCGGAGGATCCCCTTACTATCGAACCTGAACTCACTGTTTTTGCCTGACTGAACAGTCCTGGCAATCTTTACTAACTCTGGGTCCTCATGCTGTTTCTGAGCCACCTGCTCCAGAAACACGGGTGTTACTTTCATCTGTGCAATCAAAGCACCTGTACCAGACAACTCCATCAGTAGACCCTCATTGATGAGTTCATAAAATTCCTTCACCACCGGTCTCCTCTCTGCCGTGATGTGGGATAGACTGCCAAGTGATTTCCGGCTTAAGGCATCAGCTACTACATTAGCCTTACCCGGATGGTACTGGATCTTGCAATCATAGTCACTCAACAGTTCTACCCATCTCCTCTGCCTCAAGTTCAGCTCTCTCTGGTTCAAGATGTGCTGCAGGCTCTTATGGTCTGTGAAGATCTCACATTTTACCCCATAGAGGTAATGCCTCCACATCTTGAGGGCAAAGATAATTGCTGCCATTTCCAGGTCGTGTGTGGGGTAATTCAACTCATGCCTCTTCAGCTGTCTAGAAGCATAAGCGATCACCTTACCATTCTGCATCAACACACAACCCAGGCCTACTCTGGATGCATCACAGAACACTGTGAAATCCTCATTACTGTTTGGCAGAGCTAACACTGGTGCTGAAGTCAACCTCTTCTTGAGCTCCTCAAAGCTTTCTTCACACTGATCGGTCCACTCGAACCTCTGATTCTTTCTAGTTAATCTGGTTAAAGGAGCTGCAACCTTAGAGAAGTCCTGAACGAACCTCCTGTAGTAGCCAGCCAAACCCAAGAAGCTTCTGATCTCTGTTACTGAGGTGGGTCTTGGCCAGTTAGTCACAGCTTCAACCTTCTTGGGGTCCACTTCTATCCCATTCTCTGACACTATATGCCCCAAGAATGATATGCTCCTTAACCAGAACTCACACTTGGAGAACTTGGCATATAAGCCATGTTCCCTCAAGGTCTGTAATACAATCCTCAAATGCTGGGCATGCTCCTCTGCATTCCTGGAATACACTAGGATATCATCTATAAAGACAATAACGAAGTGATCCAGGTATGGTCTGAATACTCTGTTCATGAGGTCCATGAATGCTGCAGGGGCGTTGGTCAACCCGAACGGCATTACAAGGAATTCATAGTGCCCATATCTGGTCCTGAAAGCTGTCTTCGGTATGTCTTCTTCCCTTATCCTCAGCTGATGGTACCCTGATCTCAGATCTATCTTGGAGAAACAACCCGCTCCTGCTAGCTGGTCGAATAGATCATCGATCCTTGGCAATGGGTACTTGTTCTTGGTAGTGACCTTGTTCAACTGCCTGTAGTCGATACAAAGTCTGAGGGATCCATCCTTCTTTCTCACAAAAAGCACTGGAGCACCCCAAGGTGAGGTACTCGGTCGGATGAAGCCCTTATCTACCAGATCTTGCAACTGCTCTTTCAGTTCTTTCAATTCTGCTGGTGCCATCCTGTAGGGAGGGATAGAGATCGGTCTAGTTCCAGGCATCAGTTCAATCTCGAACTCTATCTCCCTAGCAGGTGGTAGTCCTGGAAGCTCTTCTGGAAAGACATCCAGAAATTCTCTGACAACTGGCACTGAGGCTGGCTCCCTGACCTGACTATCTAGCTCTCTCACGTGAGCTACATACCCCTGACATCCTTTCCTAAGCAGTCTACGAGCCTGTAGGGCCGATATCAGACCTCTAGGCGTACCCCTCTTGTCTCCTCTGAAGACAACCTCTGACCCGTTCTGATCTCTGAGCCTGACTACCTTGTCCCTGCAGTCCAAGGTAGCACCATGGGTAGATAGCCAATCCATCCCTAGAATGACGTCAAAATCTGTCAAGTCTAGAACCACAAGGTCGGCGGAAAGGCATCTTCCCTCAACGAACACTGGACAATACCGGCAGACTGACTCTGCCACTGTCGGGTCACACTTGGGTCCACTGACCCATAGGGGACACTCTAATCCAGAGACCATCAACCCTAACCTCTCAACTGCCCTCGGAGCGATGAAAGAATGGGATGCACCCGGATCCATTAATGCATACACATCAGAACACCCAATGATGAGATTACCTGACACCACGGTGTTGGATGTGTTCGCCTCCTGCTGAGTCATTGTGAAGATCCTGGCTGGAGCTGATGGACCTTCACCTCGGGAACCAGAAGAAGAGGCTGCCCCTCTCCCTCTACCTCTGCCACTGCCCTGTGTTGTGGCTGGAGTTGCTGGTTGTGCCACACTACCTGAAGCTGTCTGTTGGGGCTGGCCCATGAAAGGTGCTCTAGGACAATCCCGAGCTATGTGTCCCTCCTGGCCACATCTGAAACATGCATTGGTCCCCCATCGACACGCTCCCTTGTGTGGCCTCCCACACCTTTGGCATTCTGCACCATCTGAGCCTGAACTCGAGCCACCGCCAAAACCCAAACCGGATTTCAGCTTATTCCAGAACTTATTCTTCTTGGGCTTCTTAGTGCTATTCCATCTCTTACTACCTGAACTCTGAGTAGAGGGTCCTGGCCCTCCTCTGCCTGGGGTCTTAACCCCTGAAGACTGGGTCACTGACTGCTTCACTGACCCCTCAACTATGGCACTGGCCTCCATTCTTCGAGCCATATCTACCACCGTGTGAAAACTTTCCCTCTCAGCTGATTGAATCAATGAGGAGTACCTGGACTGTAATTTCATAACATATCTCCTGGCCTTCTTCACATCTGTATCTAGAGCTTGCCCTGAGAAGGGTAATAGCTCCAGAAATTTATCTGTGTACTCCTCTATGCTCATGTCTTCTGTCTGTCTCAGTTGCTCAAACTCAATCATCTTTAGCTCTCTGGAGCTATCTGGAAATGCCCATCCAGCAAACTCATTAGCAAATTCCTCCCATGTCATACTGTCTAGTCTCGGGTCTACATAGCACTTGAACCATTCCCTTGCCTTCTTGCACTTCAGAGTGAACCCTGCCATCTCAATGGCTCTTCTATCATCTGCCCCTAGCTCATCAGTGATCATCTTCACTGCCCTCAGGTATTCAAAGGGATCATCTCCTGATTTGTATTTAGGAGCATCCAGCTTAAGGTAAGCTGTCATCTTCACCTTACTCCCACTGGCTGAGCTAGGTCTAGGAGGTTGAGTAACTGGGGCTACTGGTTCTGTAGGTGGTGGAGGTGGGGATGCAGCATTCCCCGAGGTGGGGTTTGCTGGGTGAGGATGGAAGGATGAGGGTGGATAGGCTGGGTACTGTGGGTACGGTGGATAGAAAGGTGGATAAGGCATGTGAGTAGGGTAGGGATTAAAGCTGGAGTAATCCGACGTACTTCCCATCGGATACCCGGGACTCTGTGCATAGGGTGGGTAATAGGGTGGAAAACCATACCCCGAGGCCTGAGTGCCTCCTTGTGACTCCCCTGTCCCTTCTTCTGACATGCCAACATCCAGATTCCCATCCCTTCTCTGATCTTCTTCCATAACCTCCCTCACATCTGAAGAACTTCCTCCTCTTTCTGTCCCCCTTCTGCTAGTATCAAAAGACCTTCTAGGGTCCCTTGATACTCTTTCTCTGTTTGTTCTGCACGACATTGCCCTAGGCAATGTGGGAGGACGGGCGCTCGTGCCCTCATCCTCTGGTGGGACTCCTGTCAATCGTGCAGATCGACGAGTTCCTCTCATTCTGTTCTCTGAAAAACAGCACATAACTCGCAAGCATTAGCATCATATGGTTCATGTGGAGACACATGAACCTACATCACATACATGGCAAACATAGCATATCATTTATGCGCATGCATATTGTCATGGCATATCACATCATCATAGCAAGACAGGACCCTACATCCTATCCTAGTGGACATGACCCTTCCTATTGTGCTTGACCTTCTATAACCTCTATGAGCCCGATACTGTAGGTCCGGCCATATGAACCTAGGGCTCTGATACCACTCTGTAACGCCCCGGAAATCCGGACCGCTACCGGCGCTAGGATCCAGATCGGCATAAGGCCGCCGGGACCCGTAGCAAGCCTAACATATACCTGTAAACCTGCTTAATCCCATACATGATCAACCATCATACATAAAAATTAAAACTTTTCTTTTATACATGTGATCAATCACCAACTCAACCTGTGCATACTCTGAACATATACATAAATAAAGTCCCTCTGTGGGATCTCATCAAAGCCTCGAAGGGCTATACATCATGTGTTGAGTTAGTTTTGCATAAACATCATATCATAAGATCATGTACATAAAAAGGGATTAGCAATACACTATGGTCAAGCACAATTCTAACCTCAAAATCTCATTACATAACATACTGAAACTCTTACATTACATTCTTATCATTGTCATGTCCACAAACTCTAACTATTACATACATATGACTTTTCTCTTCTTTGCTTCTCTATCAATCCCGTACCTGCAAACCTGGGGGTTAGGGGAGAGGGGTGAGCTAGATGCCCAGTGAGTAGAACTATATAAAAACAAATATTTAAAACATGCTATAATGGAATGCATCATTGCACAAACATTTCATACCATGGACGGACTGACCCAAAAATCCCTCAACTCCATGCCCGGCCCTATTATGGGCACCACAGGACTTCGTATTGCCCGGCCCTATTATGGGCACCACAGGACTTCGTATATCGGAGCTATTGCCCGGCCCTATTATGGGCACCACAGGACTTCGTACACAGGGCTAGTGAGTCGTGCAATGTCCATCCTCATCAACCACAATATAATAATGCAATGTAGCATATTCGTGATTCTAATGCAAACATCCTATATTATAGTCATGATGCATGAAACATGATAAAACATTCACTTTCTTAATTTAAAAGATTAAGTATAGTTCCACTCACCTCTGGCTGACTCTGTCAAACTCTCAGCAGCTGGCTCACTGCTGGGGTCCTTGGTTCCTCGGGTCCGAACCTACACAGGTGGACTCCAATGAGGGACCAAACACATATAAACATATCTCTAATATATCCCCCAAAAACCCCCTAAAACATCATGAAAACATCACAGAAAATATGCATGAAATGGCTGAACAGGGCACCTTCGGCGGCACCTTCGGCGGCCGAAAGTCCTGGACAGAGACGAAACTCAGCTAGGTTCGGCGGCACCTTCGGCGGCCGAAAGTGCCAGACAGAGACGAAAGTCTCTTTTCGGGGGCACCTTCGGCAGCCGAAAGCTGCCTTCACAAGAGGGGTTCGGCGGCCGAAACTCCCTTCGGCTGCCGAACCTGGTTTCTGCCAAACGGCAGAAACTTGGTTCAAATGAACCTCCTGCCTCCCAAAACCATAGATCATGCATATTTCTCAACCAAAACACACATACAAGTTCCTAGGGGTCTCAAACATGCATATACCCCATCTACAACACTTCATTCACACACAATCAAGCTACATTGCTCAAACATCATCAAAACCCATAAACTCAACATATGTCCTAACATGCATTTCTACCCATAGATCTTACTTAAAACTTGTTTAAAACATAAAAAGGGTTCAAGATCGACCCTTACCTCTTGAAGAAACGAGAGGAAAGCGATCCTAGCTTGGAGATGGAGAGATTAAGCTCTTTGAACCTCCAAGCACTCAAAACTTGCTCAAAGCTCACAAATCTTCAAAACAAAGTTATAAACTCGTTAAAACCATGAAAGATCTAAAGGAAACACTCAAGATCGAGGGAGGAGCGGTGGAGACTCACCTTGGCCGACAATGGGAGAGAAAAAGCTCGCCCGTGCGGACCTAGGGGACCCTTTTATAGTGGCTGGCCAGGCCACGTTCGGGGGCCGAATGTGCCTCCGCATCCATGCAATGTTCGGCGGCCGAACATAAGGTTCGGCGGCCGAACATAAGGTTCGGCGGCCGAACATAAGGTTCGGCGGCCGAACCTGCACTTCCCTCTCTTAGACTTTCGGGGGCCTAACGTGCCTCCCAAAGTCCATGCATGTTCGGCGGCCGAAAGTGAGTTTCGGCGGCCGAACCTGGGTTTTCCCTTAAAGAAATTTTCATGCAAAAACTCATTTAAAATCATACTTAAAACATTAAAAACATGAAAACATTTTATAAAAACATGCTTTTACCCTTCTAGAGGTTTCCGACACCCAAATTCCACCGGACGGTAGGAATTCCGGTACCGGAGTCTAGCCGGGTATTACAACTAATGCACATGCATATAATCATGGCATTTCACATCATCATTCAAGACATGACTCTACATCCTATCCTAGTGGACATGATTTTCCTATTGTGCTTGACCTTCTAGAACATCTATGAGCCCGACACTGTAGGTCCGACCATATGAACCTAGGGCTCTGATACCAATCTGTAACGACCCGAAAATCGAACCGCTACGGCGCTAGGATCCGGGTAGGCTTAAGGCCGCCAGGACCCGTAGCAAGCCTAACATAAAACCTGTAAACCTGTTAAATCCCATACATGATCAACACATACATAAAAATTTGAACTTTTCTCATTCAATTACCAAACTCAACCTGTGCATGCACAACTCATAATCATCATTCCCCCTCATTGGAGTCCTCAACTATGCTCCAATGGGAAACATTCATTCATACATTAAGTTTGGTTTTCATAAAATATCATTACATTTGAAAGATCATGTATTAAAAGGGATAAACCACATACTAGGGTCAAGCACCACTCTAATCCTCAATAACATCATTACATTACATAATTATTCCATACTATTCATGACATTACTGTACTAAACATTACATTTCAACATTTATCATGTCCACCACTAGCTATTACATGACCACAACTTTACTCTAGCTGACCTCCTGGTCTATCCCGTACCTGCAAACCTGGGAAAATAGGGGAGTGGGGTGCTACTAGAGCCCAGTGAGCATAATAATAAAACATAGTATTTAAAACATATGATAACATGGAATGCATCACAGTACAAACAAATCACATCAAGGATGAACTTGTCACCAGTTAGCCCTCTATACTGTCTAAACATACCAGGGGCGTAGAGCAGGCACGCCTGGACTTCCATAGCATAACATACATATCCAATCATGCCGGAGGCGTAGTGCAGGCCACACCCGGACTTTCTCTTACATTGTGCCAGGAGCGTAGAGCAGGCACGCCTGGACTTCCATATCATATCATCATATCATAACATATGAGGGCTAAAGGATCATTCAACATTCATCCACATCAACAGCATAATATGCAATGCAACATATTCGTGGATTCTAATGCAAGCACCCTAGTATATCTCATGGAATTCATGATGCGTGAATCATGCTAAAACTTACATTATTTGCTTTAAAACGTAGAGAGTTATTCCACTCACCTCTGGCTAGCTCTGACAGACACTGAAGCAGCTGACTCACTACGGGGTCCTCGGTTCCTCGGGTCCGAACCTACACAGGTGGACTCAAATGAGGGACCAAACATACATAAATATGACTCTAAGATACTCCCCAAAAACCCCCTAAAACACCTTAAAACAATCACAAAAATTATGCAAAGGAAGACTGGACAGGGCACTTTCGGCGGCAGGTTCGGCGGCCGAAAGTCCCTCCAGAACCGAAAGTCATGCACCTTCGGCGGCACTTTCAGCGGCCGAAGGTTCCCTTCAGAGACGAAACTCATGCATGTTCGGCGGCACCTTCGGCGGCCGAAACTCCCTTCCAGAGCCGAAAGTCCACTTTCGGGGGCAGGGTTCGGCAGCCAAAAGTTGGCCTCCACGGGCAGGTTCGGCGGCCGAAAGTCCCTTCGGCTGCCGAACCTGAGCTCTTTCCAAAGGCAGAACTCAGCCTCTTTCATGCACAAATGCCTCCCAATCCATTCACACATGCATTTACCTATTCTACAACAAGCAAACTCAAGCCAACAAGCACATAGGGGTCTCAAACTAACTTAAACCCCAACCAAAACACATCAAACAACCCACATTGCTCATAAACATAACATAAACCCATAAAACCAATAATAACCTAAACATGCATTTCTACCCCACAAAACTCATAAAACTTGTTTAAAACATACTAGAATGGCAGGATCGAAGCTTACCTCTTAAAGATCTAGAGGAGAAACGATCTTAACTTGGAGATGGGGGAGATTCAACTCTTTGGTCTCCAAGCTCCAAAACATGCTCTTTTGCTCAAAAATCTTCAAATCAAGATAAAACTCGTTAAAACTCTAAAGATCGAAGGAAAAACATCAAAAAAGAACAATGGGAGAGCAGGGACTCACCGTGGCCGAAAATGGGGAGAAAACTCGCCCGTTTCGGCCATGGAGCCCTTTTATAGGGGCTGCCAGACTACCTTTCGGCAGCCTAAAGTGCTTCCAAAACTCATGCAAGTTCAGCGGCCGAACATGAGGTTTGGCGACCGAAACTTTGAAACTTTCGGAAGCCTAACTTGCCTCCCTAAACTATCCAATGTTCGGCGGCCGAACTTGAGGTTCGGCGGCCGAACCTGGAAATGCCTCCTTGGTCTTTTTCATTCAAAACTCAAATTCCTTTTTACTTAAAACCATAAAATACATTAAATCATTTCATAAAAACATGATTTTACCCCTTTAGAAGTTTTCGACATCCGAGATTCCACCGTACGGTAGGAATCCCGATACCGGAGTCTAGCCGGGTATTACAGCAATGGTGGAAATTAAATTCCTCATCTCTCGAGGTGATTTGTCCTCAATTGACCCTCCACAAGCTGCATCAATAAATTTTCTCTCTGAGGGAAGCAGACCTCCATAGAAGTATTCAATGAGAGATTAGTCAGAAATATCATGCTGTGGGCAGCTTGTGCACAACCTTTTGAACCTTTCCCAGTATTCGTACAAGCCTTCAGAGTGTTTTTGCCTTATACCACTTATTTCTCAGCGGATTCCTATGGCTTTTGAGGTTGAAAAGAATTTTCTCAAGAATGCTCTCACCATACCAGCCCATGATGTGATGGATCCGGGTGGCAAGTAGAATAGCCATTCCTTGGCATAGTCGTCAAGGGAAAAAGGGAAGGCTCTAAGTTTGACATGTTCTTCAGAAATCCCTTGAGGTCTCATGGTTGAGCACACAATGTGGAATTCCTTTAAATGCTTGTGAGGATCTTCATTTTCTAGGCCTCTAAATTTGGGAAGGAGATGGATCAGGCCTGTCTTCAATTCGAAAGGTGCTGTCAATGGGGGATATGCAATGCACAAGGGCGCTTGGTCTCCTACTGGTTCAGCTAGCTCTCGGAATGTCCTCTCCCGTGGCTGTGGTGCTTGGACAAGCAGGTTTCCAGCTTGAATTTCAGCTTCTTCATGTGCAACAGGGGGTTCTGCCATTGCTGGATTTTCTGCAGTAACCTGGAATTCTGTTTCTGTTTCTGGTGCAAATTCAGCAGTGGTAGGTGCAGCAGTGGGTGAATCTACTAGTGCAGAAAATTCTACAGCAGGGGCAGTAGCAGATCTGTTAGATGGTGTTGTTGATGAAGATGGTTTTGAGGCTTGGTTCCTCAAGTTTGCTTGCTTCCTTAAGCTTTTGGCAGTGCGTTCTATCTCCAAATCGTAAAGAAGAGTGTCTTTACGGCCAGATCTGGTCATAAAGGGAAAATACATTAGTTTAAATCAAATCCCCGGTAACGGCGCCAATTTTTGATAGCGGTTGTCGAAGCCGTCAAAAATAAACCTATTATCAACCAACAAAATAATTTGCAGATAGTGGCAATAGCGTCGAACCACAGGGATTTGACACTACGAATTTTCCTATTAATGATGTGGACAAATAATAAAAGTAAATAAAAGAGGAGGGTTTGTTTTGAAGAGTTAAAGCTGAATAAAAGAAAGCAGTAATTAAATGAGTAAATCAATGGGAGAAGGATTCTAGTTGAAGCATGGATCTAATTCAGTTTGTTTAGAATTGATCATTGATCTTTTTGATACTCTTATTTATTTCAATAAGTTAGTTTAGGATGTGGAAGACGCTTCTCATAATCCAAATTCCTCCTTAGTTTTAGTTTGATTAGGAAACATTCGCTAATCAAACTCTAGTTAACAAGTTGCCAAGGAACGTCCTTGGGGCTTTTAGCATCGAACAACTGTTAACTGCATTAGGACTTAGAAAAACTTAACTCTAACCTTGCCAACCGCGTGGTCAAGTTCAGGTTATGCAACTGATTATACTTGTGTTTAAACAATCTAAGCAATTACGGACCTAAATTATTCAAACAATATATTACTCAAGCAATTAAAAACAACAGGCCTTAATTGATTCTAAAAGCAAAGCAATAATTATAGAAGGATCAGGTTGCATAAATATTGAAGGTAAATAAGAGTTTAATAATGGAGTATTAAATCTCCCAATTCATCACAAATGTGAAATTTCCAACTTCAACTAGAAAGGAGAATTGTTTAGCCACTCATGGTGGACAAAAACACAAAAAGAAGAGAAGAAAGGAAAGAAGAGAAGCTGCTGCGTTTTTCCGCAGAATTTTTGAGGCTGCTGAGATGATCTTGCTGGTGTAGATGATGTCCCCTTTTATAGCTGGAGAATCCTTGTCCAATTAGGTTTTGGAAATCCCAATCTTGACTTGGTCTTCTTTGTAGTCTTTGATTCCTCTTTTGTTTTTTGTATTTAATTGTGAATGGAATTCTTTAAGTGAAAGACTTTTTCGTGGCTCTTGGGACTGATCTTGCAGTGTTTAAAATGGATTTGGACTTCTCCACTTTTGAATTTCAGTTTTCTGCACTTTTCCCGCTTCTGCTGTATTTTCTGGCGTCAGTGTGATTTGGGCGGGTGATTTGGGAAAATCGCTTGCCCAAATCGTTTCTGTATGTTGCCTCCAGATTTCTGCCTTAGCTTTCTGCTTCTGATCTCTGCGGGTGATTTGGCCAAATCACTTTGACCCAATTACTTTTCCAGCTTTTCCTGCACTTTTTCTCCAACTCTCCATTTTCTTCCTTTCCTGTAAAAACATAATAAAAACCATAGATTAAGCTGAAAAATGTGTAAATAAACAGTAATAAAGATAGTAAAAATGTGGCTAAATTATGTTTGATCATCTACCAAGCTTGACCTATACCATACATCATAACTGTAAACATAAAAATCCCTTACTAGAGCCCTCATCAAATGCTCTAGTAGGGTCAACATCTCATATGTCAAGTCTGGTTCAACATATCTCATCATTAAAATATTTACATAAAGATCATGTACAACAGGGATTTACAATAAACATTAGGGCCAAGCACAATAATTATTCTCATTACATTTCTTTACATTACATTACATTACATGTCCACTAAAACTCTATTACATGACATAGCCATTACCCTTGCTGACTTCCTGCTATCTCTGACCCTGCAAACCTGGGGGTTAGGGGAAAGGGGTGAGCTACTAAAGCCCAGTGAGCAGAACAGTAAAAACAGTTAATAAACATATGTTTTCATGAAATGCATCACATCACAAATAATTCACATCACGTATGGACTTGTCACCAGTAACCCTCTACATATCCAATGCCCGGCCCACAACGGGACTCCTCAGGACTTTTACTTAACATAACATAACATGTTCAACTGTGCCAGGGGCGTAGTGCAGGCCACACCTAGTCTTCTCTTACATATAACATATCATAACATGTCCAACTGTGCCAGGGGCGTAGTGCAGGCCACACCTGGTCTTCTCTTACATATTACCAGGGGCGTAGTTCAGGCCACACCTGGTCTTTTCTTACATATTGCCAGGGGCATAGTTCAGGCCGCACCTAGTCTTTCCATCTCATATCCTATCATATCATATCGAGGGCTAATGGATCATCCAATATCCATCCACATCAACAATAAATAATGCAATGCGTCATATTCGTGAATTTTAATGCAACAACATATAAACATGGCAATCGTGATGCATGAACATGCTTAAAAAAATTTAGTTACTTTAAAATATAGTTTAGTTCTACTCACCTCTGGCTGACGCTTTACTGACTCTGTAGCAGCTAGCTCACTGCTGACCTCCTCGGTCTTTCAGGTCCGATCCTACATAGGTAGACTCAAATGAGGGACCAAACATACTCTAATCATGACTCTAAACATCTCCCCAAAAATCCCCCTAAAACATCATAAAATATGCATTGAAAACAGGCAAAGGAAGGCTGGTCAGGGGACTTTCGGCGACAGGTTCGGCAGCCAAAGGTCCCTACAGATCCGAAAGTCAGGCACTTTCGGGGGCAGGGTTCAGCGGCCGAAAGCCTTCACAGACCTGAAAGTCACTAACCTACGGGGGCAGGCTCGGCGGCCGAAACTCCCCTCCAGAGCTGAAAGTCCAACTTTCGGGGGCGAGTTTAGGCGGCCAAAATTGCCTCCTCTAGCAGGTTCAGCAGCCGAACCTTACTTCGACGGCCGAACCTGGATCCTCCTGGGTGGCAGAACCCGATTCTACCATCCTACATCCAGCCATCCAAACTTTCCAACACACATCCACCTATTCTAAAACATGCATAAACACATTTTCAAGCATATAGGGGCATAAAACTAGCCTATACCCCAACAAACATCACATTTAAAATACATTTATCATTAAACTAACATAAACCCTAACATTTTAGATCTACTCTAAAACATGCATCATATACCCTTAATCCCTTTTAAAACTTACTTAAAACATATAAAAAGGTATGGTTCTACACTTACCTGTTGAAGATCGAAGGTAGGCGTGATCCAACTTGGAGATGAAGAGGAAACGAGTTCCGGAGGTCTCCAAGCTTCAAAACTTTGGTCTTAGCTTAAAAATCTTCAAAATAAGGTAAAAACTTATCAAAAACTTGAAGGATTTGAGGAGAAAACACAAGATCATCAAGGGGATGGCAGAGACTCACCTTGCCCGGAAATGGAGAGAGAAAACTCGCCTATTTTCGGACAGGGGGCCT